>NC_092082.1:21548295-21857954 GCF_043229965.1 Drosophila suzukii | reverse complement strand
CGAGCCACCTCCTGGCATCTCGAAGGACTGCGAATGGCAATTTACTTTTGCTTTCGCAATTACACCGAAGACACTTTCCGTTTTGTCCCGTATCTCGAGGCCATCAATCTAAATTACGGCATAAAATTTTCAGCCTAAGCCGGACTTTTGTGAAATAATAAAAATATTTTATGCTCGGCGACAAATTGATTTATCTGACAGCCTAATCAACTTTGGGGGATTTTGATAGATTTGTGCGGCAATTTATGAATGAGACAAAGTCGCAGCTGGAACTGGGACTGAGAGTGAGCAGTTTTTATACAATTCCATGGAAGGAAGTTTGGGCCAAATTGACATGTTCTGCCCAATAATGAAGCGATCAGGGGCCAAAACCTCATCCTGCTTCTTTGGCACTCGGCCTATTCATAAATCCCCTTTTCCTGGCGATTTGTCAGCACCAGACATGCGACATTGACAATGTCTGTTCAGTATCTCTATCTTTTGCCTGGGCCAAGGACAAAGCACTTGCGAGGCGCTGCAGGTAGGCTTATACCTCGTTATTGTCAATCTATCTTCCAGTATCTGCCAGTATCTCCCACTACTCCTTCCCTGAACCCAAATCTGAATCTGAGTCCGAGTCCACAGCCTTGGCCTTTGTTAGCCGCCTGCTCTTTTTGCCATCTCCTGTTTGTTTTTGCAATTGACAGTCGCTCGGAGGCGAAGGCCGTAAGCGTGAGCATAATTATGGTTTTCAATTTATTCCAGGAATCCCATCGCACACACTGCTCTGCCAGGCGCAGAGGTTTCCCTGGAATCCGACCTGCTGTTAGCCTTTTAGGAGGAGTTCCTAATTGAAAGTGTCATAAATTAAGAATGAACTTCAAGTCAAGTTGAGTTGGCTGCTGTTTGTCCCACTCTAGGAAAATTTATGGAAACTCTGAAGGCCTCTGGAGCACTCCAAAATGTACCTTTCATATTTACATTTGGTTAATTAAACTAGGGTTAATGTTAAATATTTTAATAATATTTTATTTAATAAAATATTTTTACTATAGGTAATCACTGATCACAATACAATAAATATTCTTTTGAAAAACTATGTGATCTCCAAAAAATATGTCCAAACTATGAGCAATAATACTATTTCTAAAAAAGCTTAGTCATCAGGAGAATATTTTTACAATTATAAATTGCTATAAGGAGCTGATATTGTTATGCTTTATCTGGGTGAACCTTTTAATCCGCACTTCTATCTAATTCAACAACTCATTCCCTATTCAACACCGTTTCCTAAGCAAACACAGCAGCAATTTCCCATATTATTTATTTACTTTTAAGTAGTCACTCTAAATGCATTCATAATATCCTGCCTACCCCAAAAAAAACTCAATCATCATGCTCTAAAAAGAATATCCTGCCATAGGAAGACAAACAACTAGAGGAACTCAATCATAAATCAAGGGCTACAAGTATTGTTAATTTTCGATACATTTTTCTTTTTGGTTGGGGAAGCCTGTGAAGTGTTTATTGGAAAAAATGTGCTTCCTCACGGTTGTTTTTAGGATAAATATGCCAGGAGGAAATATGATAGCCTATAACTTCGCTGGCGGGACAGCTGGGCGAATGGAGTATCCTTTGGGCTTCCAGAAAGTGCATTTTTTGTAGAGTATTTGGAGCAGTGTGATTAATGACCCAAGTCGGAGCACTCACCTTTCCACAGCCGTTTCCCAGCCATTCCACAGAGTCCTCGACTGTTTACGACTCTAATCTTGTTTCTGTGTAAAACCAAAACGTGACTCCACCGTTGACCCCACGGATCTTAAGTTAATGTCTGAGTCACCGCTTACCAAGAATCGTTCCCGCATGCCCCAATAAAGTATAACCATACCAACCTACCGCCCATTATTTCCCGTTGCCAATACGTTGGGAATGGAAAATCGAAAACGCACAGTACGAGTATTTTCACATTTTCACCTGAGCAAACGAAAGAATGAGGCGAAGTGGAAGAACGTGTTCGGGCAATAAATATCAATTAGCTAAGATAAAGATACTAAAGCGAGCCACAAGTCCACGAATCGGGAAAATAAAACTAATTGCAGCTAGCCGGTGGTCCGAAGAAGACTATCTATCTGGCCAGACTTTGACTGGAAAGGAAGTCGTAAAATTGATAAAGGCGCTGGACCAAGGAAAAACACTCCACTCCGATTATGCGAGTGTCACAAAAGTGCCAGGTCACGTTCGAGTCTGCGGCAAAAGTGAGTCACAAACAGAAACACCGACTCCGGACTTTGGATGGAGTCCCGAGAATTTTCCGGAGCTCATCTTTTTATCAGCCAGCCAGCGATAAGCTGCTACAAATTTCGATGACGCAAGTGGAAAATGGAAATGGAAAGGAAAGTAGGGGTACCCCTTCCCTGGGTGATTTTCCGGGCGGTAGTCCGTAGTCGCTCCCTCTAATTTGCTCCTCATTTTGTTTGATGATGTGACGACACATGATTCGCCGCCTCTTTGAACTTGGCCTGCGGCCTTTTATCTGGTATTCTGGATGCTGTATTCTCGGTTCCCTGAGAAGTTATCTCCGGACCCGGTGTGGTCCTTATCTCCGGCGTGTGCTGCTGCTAATGAGCGTCTGCTAGTGTTTGCTTTTGGCTTAAATCAACAGCAAGTTAGCCGCACTGTTCTTTGCTTTATACTAGTGGGGATAAGGCCTCTTGCTTATCGCTATATAAACCTATCCCTGACCTAAGTCAGCGGTATTTCCTCATACATACACATATGTTGAAGTGGGCTTTATGAGTGGAATAATCTGACAGCGACCCAGTTTGATAGGAACTAACATGCGACTAATCTACAGAATCGAAAGGGTTCCGATTGCCCTGACTATTTGTTTGTTTAGGTGTAACTAATCCGCAGTACGATAGCCGGAATGCAGGAAAAAGTATACTGTTTTGGTCATATATTTCGGTAAGCTAGTACTTCAATTAAAGCTTTTCCCTAGAGAGTTTTATAGTGGGCTCAAAGTTATGATACTTCAATTTTTTTCAAGATTATTATTTGTAATAGAACTTATATAAATTTAAGGAATGAGTAGTTTCCTTCTTAAAAACCACAAATCTTGTTACTTAAAATGTATTGCCTTAAATTTATAATATATTTATTACTTATAAGCCTGAAGAAATAAATTAAATTAAGTATTTTTAATAGAACAAAAGTTTATATTTATTTTACCTGTGCTAAGATGACCGATTAATATTTTTAGGAGTTATTTGTTTCTGTAAAAAATACCTTTATGGTTACATTGTAAGCTTGGTCGAAAAATGTCACAGAAATGGTTCAAACCGTTGGCAATAATTTTAGCAATGCACTTGCCAAACCAAATTGAATTAGAGGCACCGGCGAATTCATGCATTTTACAGCCAAAATCATAAACAGAACCGAATGCTACTTAAAATTTCATTACGCGCACTTAAGTGGTGTGATTTTCGGCACACCCTTTTCAGGGAACCCCTTATCCATCGAAAACCCCAACAACCAGTGTTGCAAAGCTCGTAAAATCCCCACTAGCTGCAGTAGCTGGCGAAACCGCCGCAGCGGTGACACATTCACATCCACATCCTCGTCCACATCCACATCCGCGTCCGCATCCACATCCACTGCAATGCAGTTGGCGAAATGTCATCAGCGCCTGGATTTTATGGCGACGGCAAAGGAGAATGTATCTAAGCTGCAGTCTTGTTTCTGGTCCTGGTTTTCCTGGCCCTGTCCCTGTTTTCTGGCTCCTAAATTCGGCTAGAGCGTAAAACTTTTATGGCTGCCGCAGCGCCTTCCTCGTCGTCGTAAATAAATTTCTGGCCGTAATTAATTTTGCATGCCAGTCAGCTAGTCGAGCTTCCCGGCGACAGTTAGCTGCTTCTCAAGTCACTTTTTCGGCGAGTTGAGCTCACGAAACGCACTCGGCTGCTGATTGGGAATGCCACACGCCATTAAGGCCGTTTTGATATGCCAAATGTGTCGCTTAATGATTTTTATTCCCCATTGCTCATACGCACCGTGTGACGCGGCAGGGCTTAGTATGCAAATTGTATCTTTTTGTGTGTTTGGCCAGTGACGCACACGAATCAGTCTCAGCCGAATCTGTCAGAATGTCAGTCAGTCAGCCAGGCAGCAAAGTTGAGTTTGCAGTGCAGTCAGCTCATTAGTGAGTCTGTTTGCCATTGTGGCTCTTGTCTGGCTGCTCTAGCATTATTTATCTGGCATTTTTAACACTTGCCGTTGACAGTCGCTTTGGCATATTCTGCGCTATTTTCTCCGCTGGCAGCACCAAAAAAAAATAAAACCTAAAGTCAGGCTAACAAGTGCAAATTTGTTTGCTGCATCGAGCTGAGCACAAATTTCTCAACCTTGGCTCTCCGTGCTCGCCTTGTTTGCCCCCCGTTAATTTTTGTTGATTTTACGCGTTAGCCGCTTGGCCGCCCCACCGTGTGTTTACTGTAGCTACAGCATTTGTATCGGGGCCAGGTCGCAGCTGTGTGTGAACGGAGCAAGTTAGTTGACACAATGATAGGGCAAACTGTATCTCTGAGACACTCAGAGGCTGTTCCCTTACATCTGAGCAAATTGAACTGCCCGAGGTCAACAGAAATTGCTGCATATTTGGGAATACTATGTTATAATTGACAGAATGACAGAACAAACACAGTCCCAGAAATGCACAGCTCTGCCTACAATAATAGTTGGATTTTCCAGCATTAAGATATGCATTTTAAACTATTTCAAGGCAATTTTAGCATTGAATTATTTAAAATTTGTATCTAAATGATAAAAGTAACCTCTCAAAGATCCATCAAGAAAATATTACTAAATTTCCTATAATATTCACATTACTTTTGAGACAACTTTAATCGATAAATCCCCAGTTAAAGGTGGTATTTTGGGACTTTAAGAAATGGACACTCGACGCAGATGGAAAAGGTTTGGTCGCCGAACTTACGCAACCTTTGCGATCTTTTTGGCAATAGCTTTAGGTCAATGGATTATTGTCTGCTTGGTGTGGGTACTTTATAAGCAAACGAATTTGTAAGTCTCCTAATATTTTCCCGCAGGGAAAGCGGTCGTAAGATATTCCGTGATTTAGAGATAGTTTGCTCGGCCACCTTTGCTCTAGCCGGCATACTTTTCACCATGTTTGCCTTCAACCAAAATGTTCGCAGCCACAGGATTTACAAATGGATTGTGGCTTGTCTGACAGTGAGTTAATTGGCTTTTATGAAGATATATTTAAGGTTTCTATCAAAAATGTATCCTTGAGGTGGAACTGGAAACACTTTCGATGTTCGTGCTTGTAGCTCGAACTTGGATTCCAGACATGTTAGCCTTCTACTTCATCTGCGTACTTGGAATAGTCGTAGTCCTGGTCATTGGCTGTCATCTATCGTTCACGGTATTAAAATTACATTAATATTACTATTAAATTGTATTCAAAAATAAGATTTATAAGTAATCCCCTGAACTATTACCAGATGGATTTGACCCAGTTCATAGCTCCTATTTTTATAATGAGCTTTATGTTGGTCATATTCTCCGCGTATTTCCTGATGACACATATCTTTTTGCCAGACATTAAGGACTATGCCTATATGTTCTTCGAGATTTTACTAACCCTTGTAATGTTATCGGTGAGCTTAAATAATCATCGTAACCTTTGTAATATTTATTAAAGATCTTTAAGCTGACCATGCTGCATGCTCAAACCATTAGTGGAGATCGGCATGTCCAGATGAGCATGGATGACTTCATCTTGGCCGCTTTGCTGCTGTTTCATGAATTTCTAGTAATATACGCCCTGACTTTCTACTGGCAAATCAACTATAACTACTTCACATCCTCTGACTTCTTCTGGATGTCGACAAGTACAAAAGATACGCATGGAACAACCGCCATGAATCGAGATTATGAAGACTATGGTAAAGGGAATTGTTGAATTTAATTTAGACAACTTTTTTCTAAGGCTAAATTACAGATGATAAACCAAATGAAGAGGAATGGAAAATTACTAATATGACAAACTATGATTGGGCTGCAGACGATTGGGAAATCAGCAGAAAGTGATTTCAATCACAATTTGCAAAACATTCTCTAATCAAAAAACTTAAGACTACCAAAATTTACAACTAATCAGGAGATCACGTAAGTGTTAAGTCAAGTGATTACATTAAAAATAATAGAATAATAAAACAATAAAGTAAAAAACTCCTGACTATTTCAGTTATAGAAAATAATTTAAAAAAAAATGTTTACAATCACATTAGTTTTGCGGCTCCTTTTAAAATTGTTGTCCATATTATACACAAACTCCACAATTTCTTTCTAGCCATTGGTGGTCCTGGACAAATTTGCAGTCTTAGTTACCAACTCGAGACACTTTAACCCATGAGTTACGATGTATGTATCGGATGAGCATCGTTTTTATCGAAGGGCGCGAAGAAAGTTTTCATTTAAAACCTATGGCTTGTTGTTTCTGTGGCTCATTTTGGCCCTGATCCAGTGGATGGTAATCGCTCTAATGTAAGTATAAATATTTAAAACTCTTACATTTTAAATTGAATACAAATTATATCAGAGAAGATGCAAGGACAACTTTCCGGAGCTTGTACTACATCTGTTTTGTGACCTTTACGCTGGCCGTAGTTATATTCGCCATCTTCATATTTGTGGAGAAGGTGCGTTTTATGAAAGGTCTGAACTTTGTCATGGCTTTGGTTATTGTAAGTATCAAAAAGTAGAATTTGTAGTACATTTCATTTTTGTTGTCAACCTCATTTCAGGTGGAACTTCAGATCATATCCACATTTGCTCTAGTCGCCATTAGTTGGTGGGCAGATGTTCTTACCTTTTTTGCAGTGGCCGTAATATTAGTAGCAATATTCCTCATAATAGGAATATTTCTACCAGCAAAAGTAAAAACAAGAGAGAACGCTATAGTCTATGCCATCGACTATCAGATACCCGTTACTCAGCTAAGTGCGAGGGTGATAGAGCTTTATAATTAGCAAAGATGGACAAAATCCCATAAAAATTTGTCAAAAATATGTTTAATGTTAAAATGTTAGTCCTAGACGGGGGTTTTTTTAGCACTATGGGCGTTTGCGCTGCGCAAAAAGCTCAAGAATCTACATGCCAAATCCCAAATTGCTAGCTTTTATAGTTTCCGAGATCCCAGCGTTCATACGGACGACTTGGCTAGTGATCCTGATCAAAAATATACACACTTTATAGGGTTCCGATTCGGAATCTAGTATACCCTTTTACTTTTCGAGTAACGGGTATAATTATTAATGCTCTAATAGTATTTTCATTAACTATAATATAAATATTTTAGATGGATCTCACCCTAGATATTGCGGTTCTATTTATAATCGCATTCATTTTTCTGATTGTCGCCAGCTTTGTGCTACTATTCGAACTGCTTGTCTGGAGAGCAGCTCCGTACGCCTATTTAGTGGTAGAACTATCTGTAACCCTAACGATTCTTGTGGTAAGTATTATCTTAATTTTGTAAGAATTGATTTAAAATGTATGCCCCAGTTCATAATGTACCATGCCCAAACAATCAATGGAAACCGATTTGCGGAAATGCGTCTGAATGACTTTTACCTGGGATCTCTGATATTGTTCCACGACTTTCTCATCATTTTCTGGCTGACATTCTACTGGCAGGTCTTTTACAGACTCATTACGCCTGATTCCTGGATAGTAACATCCACCCCGAATAACTATAACCATACTCCTAGTTATTTCGACGGCCTATATAATAGGCATACGCATACGCAATATGGTGACAAATATTTATTAGTACATATAGTACAACTCTTGATAACCATATATTTGATTTTATGTAGATTCTACAACTGAACCATCCTGGACGGATCCTGAACCCACTTTGTCATACGGTCCGCCACCATATAGAAGCCCCACAGAAAGATACCCTTTCGATAGACGAAGGCCTGGTAATAGAGATTTTGCTATAGATTGGACATTTTATAACCTAAGACCAAAAAACGGATTTCGGACCAGAGGAAGGTCCCGAACTAGAGGTCCAGAACAAAACGATCACGTGGATCGTAAACATGATGAGTGGGACCCTGAATATATTACACAAGGTGCAAATAGAGATGTACCATTTGATGATCGCTTTGACGAAAACTCAAGACATCGCCCTGGAGAGCCAGAAGATTTACCACCCAATGAGGATATTGGACCGAGGATGGAGGAAGCTGATGAGGATGTGCCCTTTGATGTTCCCTTTGACGACAGTTCAATATATAGCCCTGGAGAGTCTTCTGAAAAGCAACATCCAACACTTATAGATGATGTTGAACCAAGGATAAAGGACGGTGATGCTGAGGGAAAATCGGCAGCTGGCCACGGTAATCCAACTTTCGACTTTCCCTTGGCAGACTACCAACCAAATGATTTTCCTTCAATGGATACTACAAAGGAAGTTTATCAGTCTAAGGGCTCTCCAAATATATATATAGTTCCCAAGGCACCACCAATCGGGAAACATGAATATCTGTCAAGTGCTGAGAACCCTTATTTACTGAGTAATGATCCTCTAAGCAATATTCAAGAACGAGAAAATCTCAAAATTTTTACTCGTCCTGCAATAGTATTCAATCTAGACTCTCCACTAAATGAGTTTACAGAAAGTGAATTTAAGGATGACAATGTTAACTTTCAAGGCGACGAAATGAAGGGACAAGGATTTTCATCAAGAAGGCCATATTTTAATTCCGAAAACGCACCTCCTTGGGAAGAATTGAGCAAAGATGAAATAATAAAACTATCAAGGAAGCAGGTTCCGTATCAAACAAATCAGGATCGTTGGGTAGAACCAATAATTACAAAACAGCCTTATCCAATAAACCTTCCAGACTACGAGAAATTTGTAATGAATGGCAGTGCGAGCATATTGATATAAGCTTTTAAAGCCGTAGACAATATATGAATTATTTTCCCCTATAAATTTAATCCGATTTGCCGATTGTCGTCAGAGTCATTAGGCATTTAATTGCACTCATTTAGGAGGGCAACACATCTTATTCAACCGCATGTGCGACAGGTGACAAACAAATTAATGTCTCCGAGATTTATGGTCCGCCCACAAAATGGGGCAAACAAGAGTCGACCGAAAAGTCAAGCCAAAACAACCTGTTCAATGAACTCTGCCGAAGGAAAAAATCAGAAAAACCGTTTAACAAATTACGGCCAAAACACGTGCAGTCACCATAAAAACGTACCGTACCAGAAACTCAGATACTCCCACCGTACAGTAGTAACTCATCGCACACAACACATTTACTCGCATGTATGAATGCCGACCGCATATCGCTTATCTGTTGGGCAGGCACTCCACCTACCTTTGTCTGATGGAGCTCCTATATGCTCTCTAACCCTGCTGGGGTCAGGTCAACTTTTGTGAATCGTTTGGCCATGCAGGGTATAGCCAGTTCTATAAGGTGGTTGGTTCTTCTCCAGGAATATTTAATGAGCTTTATTTCTTTATTTTACATTTAAAGTTATGTAGCCTTATATTACCAGTCTATAAATTGTTTGAGTTTTGATAAGGTTATCACTTTTTATCAAGTTATTTTTAAGTCTCTTATTTTGGAGTATATTTTACCTTATTCTTAGAACTTAGAAGCATCCAAAAGCGCAAATCTTTAATATACCCTTTTTAGATATACTATTTATAATAGATAAGTATAGATAAGCATATACTATATTTGGTTAATTTGCGTTCAATCTAACCCTTTTTTATCGTGCTTTTATTTATTTTTAGCTGTCAGTACTGTAAGATATTCCCTTACTATTATTCTTTCAATAGAGCACATAGTATTCGGTTTTTCTTACCTGAGCTTTATTCTTTTTGTCTTGGACTGGGTTTTTTGTGCATTTCGGCACATCATGGCGAGAACGCAAAGCACGACCACGACAACAGAGAGCCAGAGCCACAAGTTCTGTGGATGTGCCGTAGCTGCTGGTGTTGATGTCAGTGCCAGTCCTCAGTCCCCAGTCCCCAGACCCCAATCCCCACTCACCGATCCCCGCCCGAACCCAATCCCGTTGGCATTCCCATTCCCATTCGCATTCGGAATCCCCCGCTTTTGCCCAGTTTTGAGGCACAGTCACTCATGACTGCGACCTGAACCAGATACACGATGCACGATAATATAATTTATGGCCCTGTTTGGTGTTTGCAGCTCCTCGCTCACTTCTCCGCTGCGTTATGGAATGTTTGATGTGCCATGCCAGTGCCTCCATCCCCGTCCACATCCTCTCCAGCGTGGACTCGGACTCATCAACAAATCGTACATTTGAATACAAATTGCGGCATTAAAGACGCAGAAGCTTCAGCAAAAGTGTCAGATTTGACATGAAATTATTTATGCTCGCACGAAACTTTAACTCGTGTTTTTAGTGCTGCCTTGTTGGCTGTTAGGTTGAGTTTGCTCCCAAATAAGTTCATCGCCTGAGGAGCTGAAATCCCAGACTGGCAAGCAAAATTTAAAGACTGTTTTTTTCGGTTGATAATATCTTTTCATATATATTTTTGCATATTTAATTTCCTCCTTTTTTCCTTCCCATAGTAGACAATATTTTTTTTTGGTTTCTTGTGAGCTTTAGCTTTAGTTTTAACTCTAGTTAATGTTTCTATGTAATCTTAGTAACTGCAACATTAAGAAACTGTCTGTGTTTGTTAGTTATTGATCAATGATGTCTTCGCTAAGGGGGATTTTGAGTGTTGGAAATGGAAGCGGAATCTTTAAAAGGGAAATTAAATAATGAATGTGAATGCTTACAATTTAAAATTTTAAAAGTGTTCAAGAAAGACCATGGACAATAATTAAACACCTTATAAAACTAATCAATCGCTTTTGGAGATCAAATGGCATTTAAGTATCCGAACATGATGATGATTTTATCATGGGTTTTTGTGTAATCAGATTAATGCCCTCCTCAAACTCTTTAGAGTTAATCCTTTACTTGGCCAAATCCTTGAGTAACACTTAAAAAGGACGTTGAAAAATGCTTTCAGCACCTCACGTTCCTGGGGGATTCTCCTGCAGCAATGCATTTCTGCTGACCTAATCTCGACCAGGCGCATCCAAGTCACGTACATAATTTCAAAACAAAACCAAATCCGAAACCCCAAATGGCTTCTGATATTTGCTCTGGCCAAAGTACGAGTATCTGAGGGATTGGGAAACGTATTCGTGCAATGCCAGCAAGGTCAACAATGGGACTGAAAATCGAGGAACTTTAGTTTTTGGCTTTTGGAACTGAAAAACTGATAAGAAAATGAAAAGCAAAATTTCAATTTAGTTTGCAATGTGTGTGTTCATTCGAGTTTTATATTTTTCGTTTCACTCTCACTTAGATATTAAGGCTTAATCGATAGACAATTCGGTTTTATACATGGTACAATAAATAATACTCAGTCTTGCGTAATACAATAATATAACAGATAACTAAAAACGAAACTAAATTTGCTTAAAGAGAGCAGGGGGGACACATTCGGAGATATATGTTATTACAGGGGGGCAAACAACATTAGCAGACGATGCAACTATTTACAAGTGACTAAGCAATTGGGCTGCTACTCCCGGCCCCGGCCCTGACCCTTCACCCCCGGCCCCACCTTAACCCCTGACCCCTGAACCCTGGCTGGGCAATCACGCGGCAACAACAACGACCAATGAGGCGCAATCATCGTCGGCAGCCGCCGCCGGCTGTAAACTTTGTGCCACTGCCACTGCCACTGCGGAGTCCACCTCCTCCTCCTCCTCCTCCGCATCCAGCTGCCTCCCATTTGGCATGTTAATGCAAATGGCAGGCGTGGCTGCGGCCAAGTTGCAGGACTCCGAGGGGGAGGCCTCCACTTTATCCTCCTCCACTGCCGCTGACAGCTTGCACTTTTGCAGCTTATTCAGCTCGTCCTTCTCCCAATTGGAAACGCAATGGTGATGATGATGCACGGCCGCCAGCGAGGGATAGACGAACTTCATGCCGTAGGCGAAGTGCCGGGGCTGATGATGCAGTGCCTCATCGTAGCTGGGCAAACCGGTGGCGATTGTGTAGCAGGGTGGCGATTCGATTTGGTAGAATCCCGCCTCGTTGCCCCGATGTTGTGGATGCGGATTGTGCCCCTGCATCTGCTGGTGCAACAGCAGGCGGCTGGCGTCGCAGCCCACCAGGTGCGAGGAGTACGAGTCGCTGGCCGCATGGATCTGGGCACGTATGTCCTTATCTGCAATAAACAGAGAACGGAGTTTGTTAGTTGAGTTTGTCAGCAGAAAGTTTCTATTGTTTAGGGGCACAGGGAGAAAATTGGGGGAAAAAGCTAGATAAAGAACCTTGATAAAAGCAAAAGATACTTCTTGAAAATACAAGAAATAAAAAAAATACGAAACAGGGTTTTATGATATATTAAAATGCAGAAGCAGTGGTCCTCATAAATTCTTATACTTTTTTTATGGATTTATTTCCCATTCATTTCTCTCTGTGCAGCAAAATTGGAGTGGGTGCTCCCGATCAGGCATCAAAGTTTTGACTCTGTCATTACTTTGTTTGTCCATGTCAAAGGACATTTGTAGAAGGACGGGCCCGTGGCATTAAATTCAATTTAGCGTAAAGGCGCAAACGCTTGAACTTTTCCGAATGCAGAGGCAAAAAAGGAAAAAGCAAAAAAAATACGCAAAAAGCGGGCGGACAAGGGGAAACGGAAAGTTTTGTGCTGACCGGAAATGCCGGCGAGGATGGCAGGACAGGCGAAGTTCCTTCACAGCAGACTGACGGCCAGCCAAACAACAACAACTAGGCAATAATACACCGGAAGTGTGCGCGTGGCAAAATGGAATGAAATAAAATACGCTCTCTCTCTCTCTCGGTCACACACACACTCTCGCCGCCTGCCAACTGCAATGAAATAAAAGCTCGACAGCCCCGGAAAGTAGGCAGCAGAAAGCATTTAATTTTTATAATGCCGCAGCCGCTGTCCATGTGTGCATGCTATGTGTGTGTGTGCTTGTTTCAAATTAAGCAGCGTTAAATTAAGATTGGAAAATTCCAATTTCCATGCACACGCACTCTAAGCCGCGGCCATCAAAGAATTTAATTTGGTCGTATTTTGAGTTACAGCCATGATTAAAAATGGATGGAGCAATAATTTGCCTCAAATAGAATTTCCCCTTTGCATATGGCGAGCCGAAAAAAGGCAGGTATTCAGTGTTATTAAATGCAATTTAAACTGGATTCAATAAATAAATAGGGGATCGTCCCTGGCCGTTTTTTGCCCGATTTAATTTCGCTGGCTGGACTGAAAAACCTCTCCAATTTTTTAATTGTTCAGGCCTCACTTTTCATAAATTCTCTGGGCCCCGAAAATGGTTTTTTCAATTAAAGCGCATCACGGGAGGAAATGGTGGTCGGTGGGG
This sequence comes from Drosophila suzukii, assembly GCF_043229965.1. Classification (NCBI taxonomy): domain Eukaryota; kingdom Metazoa; phylum Arthropoda; class Insecta; order Diptera; family Drosophilidae; genus Drosophila; species Drosophila suzukii. The sequence continues at coordinate 21,844,479 of NC_092082.1, read as the reverse complement.
GGCAAAGCCTGTTGAAAAATTTGCGCATTACAATATTAAAACGCAGCGGTAGCAGAACCAGTCAGCAGTTACAGTGGCTGCCAGCAGTTGTTGATTTATTGTTATAACTGTAGCACATATATATATATCCTTTTTTTCGGCCAGGACATCCCACATGAGGACTCTGTCCCTGTGTTTCTCCTTTTTTCGACTTTTGTTTCCGCTTTTTTCCTTACTCTCTGTTTGATAGACAGCCGGCAAACAGGGCGTTGGACCACGGGGCGTGGCCCACTCATACACAGGCTGCAGGCCTCATATTTTATGCAAGTGTTGAGCAAACAGCCGCCCCTGGAAAATTGAAGCCCCTCAGCCTTTCAGCCTTTTCAAGCATTGCAGATGGACGCAAAGAAAGTCGGAAAATCGGGGAAAGGTGGCTGCTGCACGCAGAGAAACTAAGCTACTATGGGTTATCAAGTAGGGTTTCTTTCGGGAAAATGGGTATTCAAAATGTGAACCCTTAAATATTTTAAACATTTATTTCTTTCCTTTATAATAGCAATTTTTACTTTGATGGTTCAAAAACTAATAGCACTGTAATTTTGTTCTCTGTGTGGTTGGCAAAAAAAATTAGCACGCCATTCGTTGGTGCCTTTTGTTTTCAGCTGCATTGGCACTTTGCCTTCCTCTTTTTGCATTTGTAGCCTGTCTTTTCCCCCCAACTCTGCTGCCGATGCGCCCAAATGTATGCAACAATTTAAATTCATCGCAATAAGCTGGCACTCTCGAATGAAAACTGGCAAATGGAAAACACTGAGCTGTTTTATTTTGTGTTGCCATAAATGTCTGTTAATTTTTTAAACGCCAGAACTTTTCTGGCTCCATTCGGCTTTGGCAGAGTTTTTTATTTAAAAATTATTATCATTGGATTTAAGCTGCTTTCAAGTGTTATTAAGCCAGCCATTGAAATGGGGATTCGATTTTTGCTCTTCAATTTTCGCCACAAAAGATGCAGTCTCAGCCATTTAAACTTTTGCTTTTGCCAGCTATATTATGCATGCCTTTCCCATACCACTAAACGCTGGCCGGCTACAAAACAATTTGGTTAATTACAACACTCAATTTGAGTTTGCCAAAGCGAACAGAAAAACAAGAGCAACTAAAATATGTTGCGCAGCCAAAAAAGAGAGCAGCTCCTAGTTTTTACCCACCACACGCAGGGCAGGCCATTAAAAATTTAAAAGGGCTGCTGGCCAAGAGCAACTTTTTCTGGTCTTGGCCAAATATGCTACGCTTAATTACATTTTTACGCAACTGAATTATGCAGGACCTATACAACATGATAAACAGTGGCTTCTGCTGCTGCTTGGCTTTAATTTAGGAACTCCATCCCTAGCCGGTCTGTTAATAAATTCAGTCGTACGCTGCACTAATTGATAACAAGCCAAAGTCGGGACCGAAAGTTTGCCATCGCCTGTGTGTGACAGTTTAATAAATAAGGTGTAAGCCTGGCTGGCAACTGGGCCAGACACTCTTGTGTTTGGGCCTCGTTAACCATTTATAAGGTAAACACTGCGAGACGCCACGTAGCTGGCATTAAATGCACAAAAGCCGAAGTGAACTCGGGCCTAGTTGCTTAATTATAAATGACACACGTACTCCGGGCAACCCAGTATCCCGGGCAACCTATCCCTATCCCAGCGACCACTTGGTATCTATCTAGGCCAGTTCCTCACGGGAGGGAGCGTAAGACCAGGGCAAAAACCAAAAAAAAAAACGGAACACGACACTAACGAAACTAATTAGACGCATTGGACGCCTGAAAGCAGGCTACACATATCGCTCAAATTGATATTTCACGTACACAGTTGGTATGGTGTTTTTTTTTTTGGATGGGATAGGGCTCCAGAACCAGAACCAGATCCACCCTTCTCGGTCGCGTGTCGTAATCGCAGGGCAAAGTTTTTAAGGCTCGTTAGCACAAAATTGACAGTTTGACAGTTGAGTTGGCCAGGCTTTAAGGCCACGGCCCTTTGGCCCAAGAAGTTGAGTTCCCAGGAACAGGACTAAAGTTTGCTCGGCCCAGTCCTTCACTTGCTGCTGCCCGCCTGCCTGGCCTAAATAAATCATTTGGCTAAATTGGTCTGCAAAAAGTTTGACACTTGAGCCGGAGACTTGTTAGTTGTGTAGGTTGTTTAGCCTGCCCCTCCGTTCAATTCCGTTCGTTTGGTTCGGTTCACTTCTATACGGTTCGTATGAGTTGGGTCCTTTGTTGTGGTCTTCCGTAATTATGTGTAAAGTGCCTAAACATATGATTTATTTTTGGGATTTGGAGCAGTTTTGCCCTGTTGGGAGGTGCAACAGGTTTCGAGCAGATAAGATATATATTTACATGGGCTCTATTTACACCGAACTGGGTTGAGTGGCGGTAATCAGGGGTTTAAGTGGGATTTCGATAGCAGTCGTGTCCAACCTGATTGATTTTGGCTCTACGAAAGTTGTGGGAGATGTCAGAAGAATTCGAAACCAGTAATCCCTTTGCTATGTTTAAAGAACCCTTATCTGTGCTACTAAAATTATTGAATTTGTATGTCATGCCTAAGCAAATATTCTACAAATCCCCCAGATGAGTGATATGGTCCATCATTGTTTTATTATATTACTCTTTATCGCCTCGACCCACAAAAAATATATAAATATCAACGCACAATTTCACGCCTTTCGCCTGCAGAGCAACAAATTTCGGGGCCCCAATTTTACTTCTCGAGCGAGGGGTCGACGAGGTCGGCCATATTCTCCAGCTCGTACATTATCGCTATCATAAAAGGGGCACAATGCCTCGGGCAGAGGCGAGTCAATTTAATATTATAAATATGCGGCACATATATTTTGTGGCATAATAAACTTGTGTATCTAAAATTACAACAGAACGATGCTAACGGCTGGCTGACAATTTCGAAGCGCGCCAAAAAATTTATGAGGCTTTGCGGCCGTAGAGCTCCATGGAGCTCCCAAACTGATGGGACCTGTTTCTGCATTTTATATTGTTTAGCCAGCTGAATAAATGGCCGGAGATAAGGCTTTGGCGAAACATTTTGATTAAAGTCGGGACATAAAAGCCAGATGTATGGGCATTTTTGGGGGCGGGAAGCGACTGTGGGTTATACGGCTGAAACTTACTGCATTTTTTCCAAGTGCGGAACTTCCTGTAGAAGTAGCAGCTGAAGAGGATGAAGACGAGGGAGAGGACCACCAGGGAGCTGACCACTCCGATCCACAGATAGTTGATGATCACGTGCATGTCGGCGTCCCCGAAGATCTGGTTCCACCAGGAAGACTCCGCCGAATCCTCGGATCTGTCCCTCAGATCGGCGAGGTCCAGAACCACCGATTTGGAGAGCTGTTCGGTGCTGATGCTGCCGTCTGGGGACCAGCCGCTGGGCGGAGCGGGATCGTAGGACACCGCCGCGTTGCCAATCCTCTGGAGCAGTGCATTAAAGGAGTTGAGGGCATCGATGTGCCGCAGATCGTGGGCACTGGGTATCTCGAAGGTGATCTGATTCTGCTGCAGGTGCTCGGCAATCGCAGCCGGACTCATGCTGCTGGCCGGGGCGGCTATGTACTCCGCGTACAGCTCCTCCGCGGAGGTGGTGGTCTCCACCAGTGGGTAATCCGTGGTGCTAATCATGGCGATTTCTTTGATTCGATTTCAACAACTTTTCGTTTGTTTGGGTCTGGCACACGCACACAACTGCTGGCACTCGCGTCACGACACGTAAACAAATCGCACGGCTCTATATATAAGTCATGGGTTCGATTTCGGGTTTTTGTGGACTATGGCTATAGCTCGATTCTCGGTGCGTCCGTTCGCTGGAGCGGCTATAAGTTGACTGACTGCTCGCTGGCGGAGTGTAATACCTACATCGAGTCGCTGAGAATCCCATGGCTCGGGGGAAATTTCATTCCACTCACTTCCCCGAAACACTCGCTCTTGAGTGAGTCGTGGGCGAGGCACTCAAGATATCAAGTCAAGTCCTTGGTTAAAGAAGCGTGCAATTTCTGGCATGTCTTTTATGTTTTTAAATGTTTGGCGTCCTTTTCCCTTTTTGTGCTCGCCAGCTGACCCAGTTTGACCAAAAACTATACATATAGTCCGGCAAAAAAAAGCGCTGCTAAGAAGGGAAAACTTCACCTCGGTCACGTTCGTTGTTTTAAAGTTTTTCCAACGCTTTTCGGGCTTGTGTTTTTCCAGCAAATTGCTTTGTGGGAAAGTTTCAGTCTCTGCTGATTTTAATGAAAGGCGAAAGGGGGCCATGTGGCATTTGATAAGCTTGAGCTAGAAGTTAGCGCCAAATCAAACGAAGAATTATGTGGTACGCGGAAAGTTTTGTTGGGGCATGAAGAATTTATGGAAATTATGGCACACATTTCTCTCGAAGCTTTTAGCCATTTTAAACTAACCTAGTTGGCCGGCTTAAATGGCCCCGGGCAGAAACTGTAACTAGAACTCAAAATCTCGACCATTATGAGTCCCTAGAGCGTCAGGATACCGCAATGCTTCCTGCTGCCAGTTTCTGTTGCTTTCAAAAAAAGAAGGATGGAAAAAGCCGAAACATAAGGAAGGGGATTCGACCCACAGCACGCTTCATTTCTGCTCATGTTGACCATAAGCCGGCAGAGGCAAAAACTCAATGCACAAAAGGCTCCGACGACACAAAAACGTGCCAAAAACATCCTGCTCAGAAAGTGGAACAAATGCACCGCTCCGAACTCACTCCAATATTTTTCAAAACCCACTCGAAAACCGGTTTTCCTCGCCGAGAGTCCAACTCAATGGGAAATTTTCTCGCACTCGATTTTCTTCTCGGCTCTTGCGCACTCTCTCTCTATCTCTCTCTTTGGGTTTCTCCCTCTCTGGTGAGAGGATTTTCCCATTTCCCTGGCAGAGAACCGAAATGAAAATGAGCAGTCGATGGCAGTTGCCTTTGAACTGCCCTGGGTGAAAGGTCACACGGCTTGTGGGCGTTCGAAAAGTCAGGGGTTAGGCGGCAGGAAAAGTACGTAATTCCCAGACAACTACACGTAGTTTGGGCTGCCTTGTAATTGCCGGGGGAAATTGAAATAGATGCCCGATAATAAGCACTTAGCTCGAGACCGAAGTCACTCGATAAATGCATTAAAAACTTTTCCGAGCCGCCGAAAACTTCGGCCCTGCACTTTAGCAAGCCGAGCTTATCGTTAATTAGCTTTCTACTAATTTTGAACTTGAGCATAAGTTTTAACTGCAGCGATTTTAATCAATGCGTGTTTGTGGGGATAGTTAAGATAGTTGGGGAGTAAGAAATTACTTTGGTAGCCTAAGTGCCTTGGGAAAGGCAAGATATATCGACAAAATTATCATATCCTCGAACTGTTCCAGAATATTTAGGTCTTTATAGGAAGGGATAATCTGAATGGATTAAAATATATATTTGATGTAATACTACAACAAAAAATATATATAATACATATATAAAATAAAAAGCAATTCTCCCAACAAAGGAAACTAAACATCTCAGTCGCTCGAGTTGATTCAATTGTATTCCTTTATAAATACCACAAAAAATGTCATCACACAATTTGATTTGTTCAAATTCTTGGCTGAGCTTTCAATAACATTTGTTCGCATTTCTCCGTTTGTAATCCAATTTTGATGGCAATGCAAATTAAATTCACATCACTTGACTTGTCGCATTCAATCTGCTCAGATGGAAAAGCAACCCCAAACGACTTTCCCAACAAAAGTGGAGTTTGATAAACAAGTTTACACCTCTTTCGTTTGTGTGCAGCGAAGGATGAAAACCCCGCAGACAGACGAGATTTTAATATGAATCCTTAGAAAATTCTACATATTCTGCCTTCAAAAGGGAGTGACACACAGGCAAGCGCATGCAGGTGCGGCGTGACACCCGACTAAAAGTAAATTCATTAAAAATTCCATCATAAAAATACCTCGGCTGACGTGAGAGCCCGAAAAAAGGAGGAAGAACTTGTATTCTTTTTACTAACTAACTAAAAGTAAACCATAAAACAGACAAGATGGCGGTGGGGATGGGGATGGGAGTGGTTCTAAGACGGAAGGAAGGATGTGGACTATATCTCTGGGTTCGGGTTCTACGCTCTGTGCATGACTCGCTCCGCTTTCATCTTATCTCCCAGCTTCCATCACACTTCACTTACATGCTCTTTAACATGTCAACATGTCAGCCCCGTACGTGTATTTGTGCCCCTGCACTGGTGTGGGTGCCGTGTGGGTGTGTGACATAGTGACATAATAAAATGCTACTTTAGTTAGTAGTTTGGACGTCGAAAGCCCCGCAGAAAGATGCTTTTTCACAGTAGTAACTGCGGTCCCAACTTTCCTCCTTGCCATTTTGCTATCAGTCTAAAAAGTGCAGATTTAAGTGCAGTTTTTGGGGCAGTACTTATGCGGATATGTGCTCTGTGGGAAGTCGGAAACTATAAATTTCAAAGACTCTTATTTTAAAATTCTCCTATGTCAAAATCAATCTTTTCAGCACTCTTATGTCTTATTACCATATGACAATTTAAATATAACAACATGAAATACATTTGTCAGAGTGTCGTGTTAGAAATCCTTTATTTACAAACAAAAGTATGAAAATAAAATAAGGAAAACCGAAAATACCCATATAAACACATGATAAATACTTAATTAAGATGACACACTATCAGCTCAGCCTTATATTCTCCAAGTAAACAATCCATCAACTGTAAATAATTTCAAGTTAAGGTTATTCATTCAGATGCTGATTATGCCACAGCATGTGAATAAACAACTAGATCCCAGTTCCCTTTCATTATTCAAATCGATTCATGTCCCCTAGCAGGCCACACATAACATGCAAAAGTGATTTCCATTCGCCATCAATGGCAAATTATGCATTTAATGGCCAGATGCAATTAGCATCTCCTGTCGCAGGAGAAAGGTCCTTTCGACCCACCTATCCCCACCCCCCGTGCCACGGCAATCGCCTGCGTGTCCGGCATAATTGGCCAAGATTAACATAAATCAATCAAAAGGCATAAAGCACCTTTGTACCTCTGGGCCGCCGCTGTTGTTGCTGTAGTTGCACATGGTAAATGCCTGTGAAATTGCGCAGAAACTTTTGCGCGCTGCCAAAGGACCCGTCACAAAGGATATATAGAAAAGAAATGAAAGGAAAGGCGAGGAGAGAGTGAAAGAAATGCAAACAATGCAGGCGAAGTGGCAGGAGAACTCAGTGCTAAGCCGTCCGGGTAAACAAATACAATTGCATAAGTCCTGCTGCAGTTGTTGTCCTTCTTGCTGATATTTTTGTAGTGTTGCATGTCCTGCTATGTGGTGTGTGCACTTAAAAAAATTAAAGTTTACCTGATATTGGTAGATAATTAAAGAATATTTAAAAAGCGATTATAAATACAATCTTATAAAACAATTTTATACTTTAAGTCAGAAATCCTTCAAGTACTTACAAATATTTTTTGCGATTTTTGAAAATAGTAATAGTTGTAATTAAATCAAAATATTCACTTTGTAACATATTTTATCCTTTACATAGGCTACAAATTATATCAAGGGTGGAAAATTATATTAGGAGTTGAAAAATATTATATTAAATCTGTTAATTGGACATTTTTGTTGAAAATGTATCTTTTGTTGAAAATGTATCTTTTTTTAACTATTCAGTAATTAATATTTTTCTTTCACTGCATTTCGGAGACTCAGTTGCGTTTGAGTGTGTGAGTCTGTTTATCATATGTGCGCTTGATTAGCGCTGACAACATATGCAGGCATTGCAGACATCAGGCCGCAGGACCACAAAAAGGACTGCCAACAGGACTCTGTTGACAAACAAAACAAACAAGTGCACATTTTTGTGCCGAGCTGCATATTTTCGTATTCTGCTCCACAACAACAGGAAAGAAAACAAATATAGAGGCCTTTTCTCCACGATCCCCATTCCGTATTCCCAACCATCCGAATTCCCCTCGTTGTCCTGCTGCAACTCCTGCATCCTGCAGCTAAACAAAGGGCCCAGTATCACGGAGCAGCTCTAAAAGGATTTGCAGTTGAAATATGCTCGGGGCATTGCTGCTGTAGTTTATGCAAACTGCAGGGAAGACGCCGCATAAATGAACACTGGTGATTTTTTTGGCAAAGGATTATGGCTTAGATACTCCATCTAAGCAAACGACAGAGGCATTCAACTGGAAACCATGCATCTTCAAGGATGTGCGAGAATGAACTCTGCGATTAGTCACCAGAGGTGATGATGTATGGTTTTGGGTTGGAAAACATTTCAATGTGCCAAAAACCCCATTTAAGTAAAAGACATAAACAAATACTTCTAGAAGTATTTAAAACTATTATGTTCAACTGACAATTTCCAAAAAATGTTGTTTTTAAATTAAATTAAATGGTACAAATTTTATATTCTGCTAACAAAATTATTTTTCTCTAACACACAAATCCACCAGCTTTGTGCTTAATCTCCCAAATGAATGAAAAGTTGGTCCATAGCTTTGTAGTGGGTTTTCCATTCATCATGTCTGTAGCAGCGCAACATTTTTGAAAATCTTTGAAGGACTCTTTTTGCCACTTTCGCCACCCATTTTTGCGTACAGTCTTCGCTTTGAGTTTTCCAACCCAATTATCTAATTAATCTATTTCAAGAGCATTCGCTGCCATTTCGACCTACATTAATTTCCTATTCATTGTTCGGGCGGAGAACTGGGCGGTGTTGCAGCGCCAGTCGAAAGTGCTTGTGGCAGCATCAGCTGTTGGCCCACATAGCTCTGCCCACCGCCCCCTAACCTACCCCACCCCCTTTTACCCGCCCCTCGCGTGCCATTTGCGCATATTTCGCGTACTTCAAAAGTTTTCGCTTGCTTATTAAGAGAGCCGGCGAAACAAAAAGGCCGAAACAAAAATTTTTTCGCTATAACTCAAGTGTGGCATTCAGACAAACAAATCTGCACTGCAAAAAGTGTTAAGAAATTTGGCTGCTGGAAATGTCTTATCTATGAAACATAGTTGAAGTGATTATATAGAAAAAATTTTTCAATTCAGCATTAAATAGTTACTTTCACTCAACAAGAAACTAAATCTTTAAGACTATAATCAAATTTTAAAAGGTAACTATATTTTGTACTGTTTATTTATTGTGCTTGATTTTATAGAACATTTTTTGAGAAAAATTAAATTTTGGTCCAAAGATATATTGAACTTTAAGATTAATGTATTTTAGAGTACGTCAATGTATCGCTTATTGTGTTTTATTTTTAAGAACTATTTCTTAATAAAATTAAATTTGTCTACAAATATATATTGAGGCTTAAGATTTATGTATCTTAGAATACCTCAATAATTGTTTTTTTTCTTAAATACATATTATAACATACAAAGGATATTTTTTTCAGTAGTACAATATCAAAAATATCTAAAAATATCTATTTTTCTCCATTTAAGAATAAGGGAAATATTCAAGTACATTGTTCTTGAATTGAGAAAATTCGTACTTTAAAACCGTTTAAGTACATTTTGGTATCAATGTTCTCAATGTTAGAGTAAAATGGTGAGAAGATAAAAGTTAAATTGAGTTTATTTAACAACTTTTTTATAAGTATACACTACTGACTGGACTAATAGTTTATTTGTTGAGATACACAATGTAAATGCCGCCAATTCAACTCGGTTCGAGCAAAATGAAAACATTTTCAACTTCAAAAACGTCGTTCTTTTTTAAGAACATTTTCATCTCAGATAAGAACGTCAGAATTTTCTCTCTATAACTATAGTTATATTTTCAATGGCCTTACAATTTGTCTATTGTATATTATAATTTTTTAAATTCTTTGGAATTGCACTAATTGTAACAAAACAAACGCAATCGTTTCGTAATAGGTACAAATTTAAGATTTATGTAAGACCCAAGCTTTGTTATCAAATCAAACGTGAAAACTAGTAATATATTAAGGATGAGAGCCTCTTTAGTGACTAATATGATCGCTTTTTTCTCTGTAACCAAACAAACAAATGCAGAGGGCCGTAGTCCCTGACACGGCCGTGCTGCTGTCTCCGGCCCGTGGTCGAGTACGGTATCCGGAAGCCGGCTGCACGCTTCCGTTTTTGTGCCTTAAAATTAATGAGCTGCGCGGAGCAGCGGCGTTGCCACACTTTTCGCAACTAATTCCCAACAACTTGTTACAGCAGCGAAACTTTTGCGGGCTGAGAAGCGAAGGACCCTCGACCTTCGTGCCGGTTCCTGCCTCACGCCGCACGTATCCGTATCCCGTATACCGTAACCCTCGGTTTTTTTCCCACCCCTCCACTCTTCAACGGGCAACGTTATTTGCGCAAAATTTTCGCTTCAAAGTTTGCTTATTGTTTACGTGCGTTGCTTCATTAAGACCTAACAAGTCGGGGGTACGGGTGGGATCCTCCTCTCCGGTTAGTTGACTTACGGATATATAGTTACAGCACCGCACAGACAGCAGCGGCAGCAGTGGAACAACTTGAATTGGGTCAGACACAACGAACTTACAATTGTCTGTAAGTTGGATATTGTGCAGCAGGGGGTTAAGCTGGGTCGCGGGTGACGAGGGTGCTGAGAGGGGTAGGTTATGATTTCAAGAGGCGCGTGTTTATTTGCTTTTGATATAGATTGGATTGTTGGGTAAGTGTGTGCGCGCTGATTATGGGACAGATACAGTTACCAACTCGAGATCAGACAGATGAAGTTCGTTGTTGAAGTGGACAGTTCGGAGTTTGAATAAATTGAATTAAGTTGGAAAGAGGGAATTAAGCAGTCACGCTATGGGGTTGCAAAATCGTTGGAATGCTTAGAGTTTAAAAAGGATCTTTAATAAAATCGTTTTATTTTTTGAGAACAAAATATAATGGGTTTCACAGGTTTATAAATAGCGCTATTAACTATAATAATATTTTAAAACAAAATAAAAAATAAAAAATTTAATTTTATTATAAATAACTCTGGTACGACTAATAAAAATCACTTAAAATCAATCACTGGCAATTTATTCTAACTAACTAGAATTTAAAATAAATTGTATATACAATTTAAGACTTGGGAAATATTTATGCAAAATAAAATGTTTCTTAAAGCCATTCAAATCATTAAAGTGGAATTAGTCGAACCAAAAACTCAGTTATAACTTTCCACAGATAAATGAATCTTAAATTCTTTAAAGAACTCCCCCAACTCGTGGCCACATTTTCTGAAAAATGCAATCAACCCCCGACCAAACTAAAAAGCCGTTCAGTTTCCAAATGAGCAGGCCAATCGACGGGAGTAGCAACAAAAGGCGGAAATAAAAAGACGAACCGAAGCGGAAATTGAAATAAGCAAGTGAGCCAAAATAATCAAAAGAAACAAAAGCCCAAATACAAGAGCCCCAATCGAGTGGAGCATCCGCAGCCAGCCAAAATCATTCAAATCTGTGGAAATCAGCGCTCTGAGCCTCAGTCAAAAGTCCAGAAATTAACATTTCCACTAGAGTAAACAATCAACGGTGGCGCCAAAATCACAGAAAACAAAAAAATGCGGAAAATCGGAAAAAATCAACAGAAATTTGAATGGCGTGCAAATTGGTTTTCGGGTCCAGATGGGGGAAGGGGAGGAAAATGAAAGACAGCGGTGCTGTGAGCAAGAACTTTTACCCCAAGGAATACTATTAAACAAATTTATTCGATATAATTAGAAAACTTGGCGACTTTTGAAGTAATTCGCTTAATTACTTTAAGTGCACAAAATGACGGCGAGGACCAAGTTTTGAGGCGGTGCCATTGACTACGTCCCCTGGGGCCCAGGACACCGCCTGAATCCTGGTGACAACAGGACGCAACAGAAAGGCGCCGCAAGCCAATAAAAGATATGCCACGTAAATCGCAGAAATGTTCAAACTGCCTGCCAGCCTGACTTTGACATGAATAATGCCTGAGAAAGGCGGAATTTTCGGCGAACGGCGTAAAGTTAATTGATGACTACGTTAATGTGGAGTGGGGGGCCCAAGAACGTGCTCACAATTCGAATGGATCTCAAGCATAATTTCGGATTATGTATATTGAAGGATATAATTGCATTAAAGATTTAATAGAATGGCATTCTTAAAATATTTTAGTATACTATATCTTTATTTATTTTAAAGATACCTATACCTTCGAAGATATATAACGTAATATTAATGTTATGCCACCCCTGATTACCAATCCTAACTATAAAATCTCTTAAAACCCCCAGAAACTCCCCTGTAATACACACTTAACACAACAAATTTCCACAAATTAATACCCATCGCAAATGAGAAGCGCTAACTGACCTAACACAACCCAAAATGGACCCCAGAGTGAGTTGAACCGAACCGTAACCCAGATTCGTGTTGCGACAATAACCGTTCGCCGTCAAGCGCCAAAGTTCCGGTACAAACTTGAAAACATAATCCCACTTCCGGTGACCACAATTTCCGGTAATATGAAAAACCCACAGTAAGCACAGCGACAACAACAATAGCAAGAGCAACAAATGCTAAGCCCTTGGCCGAAAAAACAAAGAGCTCAACTGACTCGTTTCGAGGTTTTTGCGTAGGAAATGCCGTATAAATTTGATGCCAGGATTTGCCAGGAAGCTGAACGGGCAGAAATGAAGATGCGATGGTAATAAGGATAAGACGCTTGTACATTAGGCAGCGAAGAGCAGGAACCGGAAAGCCAAATGGCAGCGGGCAAAAAGGCGTTAAAAGCCAGGACGAGGACTTTGTCAACGCAAATGGCCAGGATCCGAGGATGAACTGGCCGAAAGCGAGGGGAAGGCAGTTGATAATGATGTTATTACCATAGGAATGCTTATGATAAGCCACCAGCTTTTTCGGGGCGGGGACCAGAGGGTCCGTAATAAAAATTAATGTTTATTTTGCTCACGCTTTTAATTAAAAATTGTCAGCCAAGCAAATTGAAAATGAAAATCCACATTTTATGGTTGACCCAGAAAAATGTGTGAAAAATTTCAGCTATTATTGTTTCTCCCTCGCCCCAAAATTGCTGCAGAGTGTTTTTCGGTGCGACATTTTTGGCTCTTGGTAAAGTTGAAATGTTTTGGCCATAAAGTTTGCACACCCCCTCCCACTCCTCGACCCTTTTGGCCATCTTTGTCTTGTTGCAAATGGCAAAAGTTTGCGCTTTAAATAATTGGCAAGGCAAGCAAAAGTGGCAGAGGGAAAGTGGCCAAAGCCCTGGCAGTTAGTTTTAAATATTGTTGCTAATTTGCCACATTGTGCGTGAGACGACGGGCAGAGGCCGAAAGAACTGCGACTGAAAGCTGGATTAAAATTATGAGCTTGGCATATTTTTTGAAGTGTCCAAGCTGAAACTGACGATGGCGCGATGACGATGATGGGCGGAATGCGAAAAACTTGGGCAAATGGGAGGAAAAATAGTTGCTGAAGAGTGCGAAAAATTACAAGACGGCCGGATTAAAAAATCTCATTTATTTTGCAAGTGTAAAAGGGAACTCAACTAGATGGGTGTGAAGGATGAAGTTTACTTAACGAAATGAAGGAAATTGAAAAATGGCTAAGATGATGTTAAAACTTTGCATCATTTTAAGAAAAGTTATAAGTAGTCGAGGACAAGGGCTTTCGCTAAACGGATGCGAGAAGTTCCTTGCCTGAGAAAATATATCATTGTTATTCTAGACTGTTTTATATAACTAAGGCAATAATATTATATTTGCTTTTAAGCGACTAACAGTTTCCTTAATTTTAAAATAACATGCTTTTAGACATTCCTCAGTAATATTATTATTATTGAAGGTGCAACCTGTACCCAAATCGGCCCTAAAGCCCCATTAAATGGGACTTGCCCTTCGATCCACCCATTACAAGATGTAGCACAACATAAATCCTTAAACCGCTTACGGCTTATCCCCACAAGTCCCAAAGCTCACTCTGACGCACTTCCTGACGTGTGTGTGAGGAAGCGGAAGTGTGTCCCTTCACGTGTTATCCCTTGGCCGGGGATAACCGCATAACTGTTTTGGCATCTTATTACGGGCCAGTTGACAGGTGCATGACATTCTGTGGCCAAACGCATCGAAAGGACATGTAGGCAGACGCAGGATCCCACACACCTGCACAGAGGGAAATAGGGAAACCTAAAACCTGTCGCCTTACTATATGGGATTCTAGGCAATAAATATATTTTAGTTGCATCTTATTACCTATAGAACAAAATGTATCTTTTGGATACGTAGCAAGTAATACTTTGATGAATATAGTACCATACCACTAATTCTTTATAATTACCTATTATAAACTTCTTTCCATTTAAAGTAACATACCATATTTAATTTTATTTCATGTTTGTAATATAGAATATCCATTGCTCATAATTATTCCAATGTCTGTATTAGGTTACTTTTCTCGCCGTGTGTGGCATTTCTGGTATACCGAATATAGCTGATGTCCTGGTCAGAGGCGTCAACGTGCCAGAAAAACGAGCAGACCGCAGAAGCCAACACTGAATGTCCTGTCGCCTGTCTGCCGTCGCCTGTCTCCGGTTACCCGAAGCCCGAAAACCCCATCATCCTCATCCTGCTCATCCTGCTGACCAATCCCTGGTATCTGCTATCAATTGCCGCCGCTTGGCGTCAAATTGCATTATGGCAAAGTAAATATAAATGGGAAATTGAATATATATTTGTGCATAGCATATACCGATTTATTCGCCGCCAGACGAAAATTGCTGACAGCTTTGAACCCGCTTTTTTTCGTGTTCGTGCCTACACAAAAAGGTTATTAAAATTGGCGAAACACTTGCCAAAGTTTCACACTTTTTGCAATTTGTTTTTTCTTTCATTCGCTTTCCATGCACGAATTGAGCGCCATTTTTGCAAACTGTTGACAGCTGTCGAGCTGGGGGCGGCAGGGAAAAGGGGGCGGGGCTGGTTTGAGCACAAGAGATACAAAACGAATTTAAGCTCTTTAATCCGCTGCCAAAACTACTTTTCGATGTTTGTTGACTGACAGCGGGGTGTGAATTTAAATTAAACTTGATGGAAAATAATGGCAATGCCAGTTGATAAATAGAAAAGTGTGACCGAATGAAAAAAATGATATGACAGAGTTAAATGCACAAAAAATGTGACCGAACTAAATAAATGGTGTGGCTTAGTTCAATGCATAAATGCTTTGTCTTTTTTGTAGATTTGTAAAGAAAATGTTTGAACTATTATAAACTTTTCTTATAATATATTTTTAAATTTTTTATAAATTAACGATAATACCTAAGTAGAAAATAAATGAGTTTCTTTGTTTATATGTAGATTAATAAAGGCAATTTAACGAACTTTTATGAACTTTTCTTATAACATATAATTTAATTTTTTTTGAAATCACTATAACACTTAATTAGAAATTAAATTAAATATTAAGGCAATTAAGAGAAACTAGTTATTTTATTTAATACCAACTAATATAACTCAAAAGTCAAGATTTCTTTAAGGTAATAAATTAACAAAATACATTTTTAAAGGGGTAAATTTGATGCAAAGGCCTTTCTCAAACCATCCTAGACAAATTGGATTTGATGAAGGCTTGTCCTCTTCCCCTTAGTCGCTTGCAAGACTCACAGTGTCGTGCAAATAATTCCAAGTTCAAACCCCGGCTGTCATTTTGTCTGACGTTCTGTCATTCGACCAGCAGTCCAGCCGCTGCAATGGCAATCTGTGTCTGCGTCCCTTATTTGATTTCTCACAACTGCCAAAAAGTTGGTCGAACCCGGTCCAACGAACTGCGTTCGTCTGGCAGCAGCGTCTATCTTCATTTGATTCCAGTCGATTTCCTGGCAAAACGCGACTCTACGTCATCTTGACATAAGTCAACGGATTTCGGATTGGGCACGTAGCGTCGACGACGACAACATCTGTTCGTCTGCGCATTTTCCCCAACGCATCGATTTGGCATATTATGAATCCTAAATGCTCGAAAACTTATCGTCCGAGATATGGGTATCACCCAATTAAAAAGTTTTTTATCACCCCATGAAGATAGTTCCTTCCCCTCATCGCCTCAGCCATAAACACATCGAGTCGCAGGTCTGGGCATAAATATGCAAATTTAATGCGTTTTTAAATAATTTTCTTGTTTCGGGCAGTCGTTTTGGGGCCCACGCCAAAAACATTTCCGTTCCTATTTTTATGTATTCTAAACGGGTTAAAAGTTGAATGTGTAGCACTGATCATCGATTCATCGATCAGTGGCAATTAGGTGGGGCAACGAGGAAATGATGAAGGAAAGTTTTCCCCAGCGAAAGTTTTCTCCTCATCTCGAGTATTTTCGGTTTGTTTTTATGGCATTTAGATTGGGCGTTTATGTGTGGATGGTTGGGGAAATATTTATGATTGGATTAGGGCAGCAAACATTCGATAATCCCCATACAAAATACATTTGTGGTATTTTAGAATGTGTGTTCAAATATTTTGGTATGCATATCAAGGCGACAAATGCCTATTAATATATTATTTCCAAACATCAGATATATAGGAATGATAAGTCTGGTTTATGGGAACAGAACTTTTACTTATTCAAAGTGTTGAAATCTGTTTAAAAACACACCTTTTTTTTAATGAAACGAAAAAAAATATTAAATGAATATACGTTTGGAAAACTCGTAAACTCGTTTTAATAATAATTTAACAAACATCTGGATAAACTGTTTATGTGCAGTATATAATTTAAGCCTCCATTCATACCCCTTATAACGTTTTAAAACATTATTTCTCACTTCCCCAGGAAACAAGTTACAAACCGTACCCGTTTCTTAGTCATAAACTTAACATTCCTTTGTGCAACCTCCCCTAACCAAGTATTTATGATTTTGTTTTTATTACACTAAAAGGATATACGTGGAAATGCAAATTCGCTTCTTTCGTTTGAAAAAGGCATCAAATTAATTTTATTTTCATTATGACTCATAAAACGCCACCGCATTGTGGAAACTTTTTGGCGCCCCGAAAGAAGGATTTTAGTGACCCGGAGCCGGCAAAACAAACACAAAAAATTAGGGAACCCTTTTTTTGCCGACGAACCGGCCACATTTAATCAAGCTACTCGGGGCACACAAAAAATGTCCAAAGTGCGTACTTCCAGCAAACACATAATTAAGCTTAATAAATTTCTAATTATCAGATGGTCAGAGTAAGTGAATAAAAAAGGGTCTAAGGACTCACTCAGTCTCTCGAACACATGGTCCGTCTGGGTCTGGGCTTCGGTTTGGGTTTGGGGTTTGCAAATTAACCCTTTTTTACGGAGGGGCCAGAACTCCGACCTCGGACACGACTTGCTAGTAAAAGAGCGCTCGTAAAATGTCCAGTTTTATGGTCGCAAGTCGCTCGTCAGTTGCTGTGGCAGTTTAAATTTAAATAAATTGTACAAAACTGGCTGCCGACGAAGAGTTGGGAAACTCTTTGCCACTTCCCACGTGGAGGGCTTTTACGAGTTGGTCGGGAATTAAAAAGTTTATCTTGATTCTCTAAACAGTTTGATGAACAAAGAAAGATGGCGACACAGCGAGCTGCATAATTAGACACCCGCTGACCATCCCGAAGCCCCCTCCCCCAATCATTATTCACGCTCAGTTGACCACCTGTGAGTGGGACCTGGTTACGGTACGTGTATATATATATACATCGGACTTGAGTCTACCGACCCAACCTGAACCTGAACTTTATCCTATGGCGTTGACACAACTCGAACCGCTTCAAAGGGAATTAGCATAATTGAATTAAGCATCGATAAGCCATGTTTTTCTTTGCTCCTCGACTGCAGCCGATATCATTAGCTGCCGTTGCATAAACCGGGGAAAAACGAAAGATAAACCTTCGAACTGAATGCTTATGTTTGAGGTTCATTAATTTAACATTTGATAAGGTCGCTGCGAAGGGGTTAAACCGCCAGTGGGGGAGGGTTTAGAGCAGTGTCTGTTAGTTGTCAAAGTGGTAATAAACGTTCAGTGTTTTTAACCCTTTTCGGGAATTGATTCGCCAGGGTTGTCAACTGATAAAAAATAAACGAATTATTAGGGGTACACTTAAAAATGACATTGGAAATAACAGGACCTTACAAAATATGGATTTTGTAACTTAAATGATAATTATAATACAACTTTAGGGCACTAATGAAGTGGTTTAAGAACAATATTGATTAGTTATAAACATTAAACATTCCCTCAAAAATTATAATTTATTTAAAGTTTGTTATTTAATAGTGAAAATCCTTATTTTTATTTCCTTGTGCAGCAGAATTGCAATTTCGATTTATAAATGCACATGATGTTCCCGATATCGGACATTTATATCGCCTAATCCCATTTCGAATTATCGATGTCGACATAACACAAGATAACATGGCAAAGTGCTGTTCAAATTCACCTGACAACCCCGGCCAAATAACCGATTAGCTTTCTGTCCTGCATTCCCGGAACAACTGGCAAGTGGCCAAGACTTTTCCTGAGCCCAGACAGACAGACAGCTGGACAAATATTTGATATTTAATCTTATGGGGCAACAAACAGACAAACAAACCAATGGAACGGGGTAAGGCCGATGATGTCTGGCTGAATTTCGCAGCCAACGCATAAAATTGTAATTAATTAAATTTAAAGTCGAGTCAACAGGGCGGATGGGTGGTTTGGTAGGCGTTTGGGGGCAGACAACGCCCCGAAAGGATTAACAAATACAATGGCCAAACAACTTGAGGCTTAAAACTGTGCACTACACAACCGAAGACAAAATGCAAACATAAACACAAACACAAATACAAACAGCGCCCAACCCAAAATGGGGGCGTGGCGCAGAAGTCCAAAAGTGCTTTTAACCTACTTTTTTGCGAGTAAACAGACTCGGATCCATCCAACATATGCATAAATAGACTTTAACCCTTGATGGCGGTACCGCAGAAAGTGGAGGGCAGCTGGAGGAACTCGAGTATATAAAACAGTAAGTAAGATTGCTGGTGGCTAAGAGTAATGAACTAGGGACTACTCTTTAAAAGTGAATAATTAAAATACTAAATAAATAAATCACAATAAGACGACCATTACCTATAAAATATTATTTAGATTTGTTCCGTAATTTATAATCAAATTTTAACCATTTGATCATTCAAAGTTTTTGTTACGTTATAAAACCCAGTGATAATTTCTGGTAAAGTGGTTAGTTTAGGCAAAAAAATAAATGGCTAAGAAATAATAATATTATGCGTTAATTTTTTATAAGCTGTATTTACTTAAAGATACCTTTATTTTTTTAAGACAGTTTTATAATGGTATCCAACAGATTTGAAGAAGATTCGTTTAATTGGGTTCCTATTGGTGCTTAATTTAAAGATTTTTAATTGTATAAAATAAAAAGTCTCCTCAAAATTTAAATTAAAAATTAGTTTCTTAAGACTATTAAACACCTTAAAATATTTTTAATGAAAATTTGATATACCCTTTGGAAATGCATGCTGGTTAAGTGTAAAAGTGAGGACCACACTTTGCGTTTTGGTCGCTGTCGTCGCAATGCTTTCAACAAATTTAATCTTATTTACCCGCACACACACTCGCGCACTCTTTGACTGGGGCACACTCACACACCCGCAGGAGCTCTCATCTACACTTCACAGTGTGCAGAACGTAATCCTTTAAATGAGTTTAGCGTCACGTTCGCACTTATGCGTTAAACACGTGTTTTTTGCCCAGCATTATCCTTGTGCCTAGGCACTTCTCACAAACTGGTTGTGGGCGGTGGGGGTGGCAAAAGGGGGAGGGGCTGACTGGTGGGAGGTGGGTGGATGACCCAGCCCCCAGCAATATGAAATGCTTTTTTTGCAGCGGCAACAGCTGCACAATTCAAAATGTCAATTGAGGCAGTCCGTCGCAAGAGCAAAAAAGAGAATGGACCCACGCCCCGAAGCCAGTCCCCCAAACAAGGACCTAGGTCTCTATTCCTGGACTCCAAAACACTCTAATCCTGCGAGTGTTTGTTGCAAATGCACTGTAAGAAAACATGAATGCTAAAAGTTACAAAATTTTAAAGTTCTGCTTAAGTAAGTAGTTATACCATTTCTTTTAAGTTTTATAGTTCATACTAAAATTTTTCTATAAAAGATCTTTAGTCTTAAATAGCAGCATGGTAATATTAATACTTTCACATAATAAATATTATTGGAAAACGCCAGTAATTCCACTCAAATATTTAAAAACTACAACATTTTGCAACAGGAAATTGTCAATACCATTATATTTTTAATAGGCTTCATTATTTTCCAACTTATCATAGGAATAAATAAAGTTTCATATTAAACGGGCATACATAAAGTGCTGCACAAAGCCCTGTTTAATTGCTTTCACTATTAAAGTTATTAATTAATATTGCATATCTAAATCAAATACATAAATCAGGAAATAAAGTCCATAGCTTTATTCAGACTTTTTCCTGTGTTGCCCCCTCAGTTGGCCAAACGCCTCTGGGGGATTCAGTTTAGTCCACGCCACTGCACCTACAACAACTAGTCCTGTCGGTGGGGGGATCTGGGGTTTTGTGGTGCAGGGGGCACTGGAAAGGGACTTCAGGGGCGTGGGAAAAAGGGCTGCATGCAAGAGCACTCAGTGCGCAACGTTGGCTCATTAAAGTGGCATATTTCACACATAGCCCGAGCGACAACCACTGAACCAAAGGCAACGACAGCAACTTGAGTGAAGTGAGTGCCAAACAGAAGGAAAAACCTTCGGGGATACCTCTTTTTTGGGAACCCAGAAAATAACTTATGCATGCGTGGGTCCAAAAAAAATTGGGGGTGGTGTATTATTTTAAGCGAAGGCTGATCTTTTATGCGGTTTTTCACGAACTAAAAACTGCATATACATTGAAAAATTGTAAATTTAATGAGTCATAATAATATAGTTTCAATCTTATGTTAGTTTTTTAACTTATTTTGGACTTTGGGATCTTGAAATTAATTTCAATTAGTATTATATATACCCAAGTTACATATTTGAATTTAAGAATAGAAAACTGCATGTCCAATGAAAATTTTTATGACTGATAATAGTTTTTTTTATCTTATTTTAGACTTTGATATCTCAACAATAAGTTTAATAAATAATAAATTAAATTTATTAAATTTAATAAAAAATGTATTAAGCTGTGTTCTTAAGGTACATTTTTAATGACTTACTCTAAATAAGGAATAATAATATTCTATTACGAAATCAAGATTTAATCTCTTGATTAATTAAGCAGAGATTCTTCTGGCAACGTGGACCTCCTAGGATGTGTGACTATACCATGGAAAAAAGACAAAAGGCTGCGGGACCCGAAAGTGCAAAATTCCCCAGAATGCCACCCGACTTTGACGTTGGCGTTTTTCTAGCTACGTGCGGCATGTTTTTTGGATCGGGTCCTGGCATGTCCTTTCCGCCTGGAACCAGTACAGTTGGACAACGGCTGCGAGAGTTAAGTGCTGGCAATTTGGCCTTCTTTTTCACAAAAGGACTTTGTCGTACTTGGTTGTTGGTTGTTGCCTGATGGCTGTTGGTTGTTGGTTGATGGCTGTTGGCTGTTGCATTGCGTCGGGGGACGACGCGAGTATGTGGCAAATTATTTTAATTGTTTCGCAAGTGCTCAGAATGCCTCGAACTTAATGGACTCCCGGAAAGTGGGTTGGGTCCGAGGACCACGTCGTCTAAATTAATGTCAAGGGAAATGCCATTTTTCGTTTGGATTAATTTCCTCTTTGTTTAGTTAATTTTTGAGAAAGGTTTTTGCGTACGCCAGTTGGGAATGCGAATTCACCATGGGCCTAGCATAATTATGGCTTTTATGTTTAGCTAGGCAGGTTAATTATTTATTATTTTGGCAAATGCAATTACAATTAGTAAAACATTAAATACGGAGAAAGTAAACCAGCTATAACTATTATGTAACATAGGTTCATTATATTTGGAACTTAATATCTTTAAACAAAACCGAAAATATTTCCCAATCAACGCGCTTAAAATCTAGAAAACCCATAAAGTTTCCCCGTGGCCGAAAACCTATTAATTAATTTATACGGTTAATTGTGGCAGCCAAAAGCCGATTTACCATATAATTACTATCCAATATTCATAAATACAAGCGGAGTGTTCGTAAAAACCCATTACACTAAATTAATTTCACAAGGACAACGGGTGGGTGGGGCAAGTGGGTGGTTCAGAGCACTTTTAGTGAGAATATTAAATGCATTGCAATTGGCAAAAGCAAAGGCAAAAACACAAAAAGGGAACAACGAAAAGCGGGTAATATAATAATAAATAACATGCAAACGAGGCGAAATCAATGTAAAACGCGTTGAAGCGTATCATTAGTGGGTGGGGCCCCGCCCACTAGGGCAGCCCAGTGGGCGTGGCAGCGACAAAATAACCACATGCTGTCAATCAATATCCATGGGATACACGAGAGTGGGCTGGGTGGGTGGTTCTGGTTCTGGTTTGGGGATCCGCGGGCAATGTATAATCGAGGCATATCAACAACTTGCCGTCACGCTGGTTAACACTTCAATAAATCGATAAACGCATCAAACAGAAAAGCTGTTGCATAATTATGACCGTTTGTGGGCCAGGCCCAGACGGGCTTTAATTAAATCGCCTGTGTATTAGTGCGAGAGCGATTGGCTGGCGAATTGAAGGGAAAATGCAGGCGGTCCATGCATGCATTAATCATAAAAAATGCAATCAATCGAGCGGAGTTATACGGCTGCTCTCATTGCGTCCCCGGAATACGCTTATCCCAGGGCTATTTTGTTACAGCGAAAAAACTTTTAAGTAACGTTAATTCGGTCGATTTTTAATTCAGTATATTTTTTACACCTGTAAAGTTTAATCCACCACTAATTTAATTCATATTTTCAAACAATAAGAGGATTACATGATTTTTTGGGGGAACTTTTATATCACTGGAGTGGTTTTTAAATGGTTTTGAAAAAAAAAAAAATGTTTTAAGATGTGGCATTCATATATAAATACAATTTTTTTTTAAATCACTCCAGGGGCTTTGTGTACACGGTTGGAAACTCACGATTAAAAATGAATATCAATTAAAAACAGTATGTATATTAGTTTTTAAATGTAATTATTTCGAGAATGTCTCTATCAAGGCAATCCACTACAAAGCAATTTAAAGAAAAAATTATAAGATCCTGATCAAGTGCAGCTTACATATCCCCGGATAAAAACAATCCTCATATCCGAGAGCATCTGTCGTTCGTGTGAGACCCATACTTCTTCCCACGAAACTTTTCATCTACCGTTTCCAAGTGAATGGGCACATCACTCAGCGATAACGATGACGATACCGATTGCCAGTACGTCAGGTGCGCGGTGCAAAAACGAAAATTAAGTTACCGCCTCTCCACCGCCACCAGCACCACTAGCACCACCCAACACCCAACACCCACTTCCCACCCACCGGAATACGGCTGTAAACTGAAGTTGCCGCACGTGTCCAACAAACGTTTGCCCTGGCACTCCACTCAACTCAACTCCGGCCACTGCCACGTGTCGATGCACTTGTCAGCATATGTTCCACGTGATTCCCAACTGCCACTAGTGCCCCTGTTCCAGGATTCATTTCTTGGTACACTAAAAAAACAGTAGTTAACTAAACGTAAAAATTTGGAAAAAGTATTCTAAAGAATTCCACAAAACGTATTATACAAATTACTTTCCTTCTACTTATTCCGAATTATGATAGCCTCCTTTGCAATATTGTTTCGTAAGAAACATTTCTTATTTTTATGAAGTATAAATTATTTTTAAAAAAGTATATTTAGTATAAAGTATATAAAAAATACTATATATAATATAAAGAATATTTATACATTTATTTATAATCATTTTATTTTCAAGCCTTATTCAAGCATTTAAATTTTCAGATCCCTAAGCATAAGCTCTACTTACTTAAGCAATACTCCTATCTTTAAAAAAATATTTCTCACTTTTATGTATCTTTAATTTTTATTGTATACATACTTAAAATTCTAATTTTTAAATACTTATCCTGATACTGAACTATTTTTTAATCATTTTATCTTCAAGCCTGAGCCATATTTTTTTTATATAACCAGATCCCTAAATACGCTCTATATAATTAATTAAAAAATTAAAAGTATTCTCTTTTTACAGAATTTAAAAAATATTATTTTAATAAGAAACTTTTTGTCTAATTAAATATAGAAATACTTTTCAGTGTACCTGCAGTTAACCGCCCAGTTCCCTGCTGAAAAGTGGTTGGGTATCATTATGAAGATAGCCTGCGAATAAAAGCCAACTAATGGCGGCTTTTGTCATTACTTCGCGCTGTTCAGATCTCCAGTCCACAAGCATCCTTTCCTTAATATCATTTTGCAACTTGTTGTTTGCTTCCATTTTTTACTAATTTTATTTAGCACTTTGTTTGCTGTTGGGTTTTTAATGCTGTTAAATGCAATGCAATTTTTATCTGGTCTAAAAGGATTTGCCAACCATCCGCTTTTTTCGCTCCCCCGCTGGATTACGTGTTTTTGCATTCCAGTTGGACTTGAATATCCTGTCCACGTCCTTTGCCAACCCGGCCCGCTGTGTTATCTTGCGGTTTTTTGCATCAAGTTGAGAATTTTCTCATTAATTTCAACGTTTTTCTGCAGCTGCCGTAGCTGCTGATGTGTTTTGTGCTTGTGGACAGTTGTTGGTCCCTCTGTGTGTGGGTCCTGTCCCACTGATTGTGGTTGTCCTGATGTCCTGATGGGCGGCATCACGGTGACAGTGATATTCACATCTAAGGATATAAGGAAATAAGCCATGGGGAGCAAATTAAAGCGGGTATTTGCCGATGAAAGCTTGCAAAAATGGAAATGGGGCCAAAATGGTTAAATTTGTTTTTAATTTAGTTTTCGAAAATGTTGTTTTAAGAATGTGATGGCATTATATAATATATTTAAAATGTTGAGCATTACACCTACTAAATAGTATATTTTCTGCTACAAGTTAAATCTTAACTTTATCTAAAGATTTTATTAACCAAATTCCGAGATCAACCCTGATCATATGGCTTTTCTCACTCATCTTTGGCATCTGCAGATTCCCTCTATAAATATTAACAATTCTCAGCCCAAAGGAATTCCCCGTAAAAAATAAGAACTCCACATAATACATCTGATCCCATCATATCTGACACATAACAATTGCCTCATTTGAGGTTCATTAACCTACCGCACTGCTCTTTAATATCCACGCCTCATTTCCGATAGACAATTCCGGCCAGCCAGAACAGAAATAATAAGAGACCAAGTGGAAATTCACACAAATTAAAGCCAAGTCGGGAAAATCCAGAGCAGCCAGGAGGAAAAGCCGGGGAGGAAGACCGACCAGAGTCAAGTAGACAGCCAAGACAAACACCAATTAAATGCACATAATGATAATGTTGTGCCGAAAAGTCATTCGGAGCAACTAAATTACAACTTCCACTTTACATTACATGGCACGGCAGCGGAACCTCAGCCCCCAGCTCCGAACCCGGACCTCGACCCCAACCTAACCCAATGAACTCTTGGAAAAACTCGAACGGAACCGAAAAATCCACACGAAATTAAAAGTCTGCTGCAGTTGCGAAAGGAAAAACAGATGGCTACTGCAACGTAATGAAAACAAGAACCAACAAAAATCGCCCGAATTTGTGTCTAAAGTGTTTGGCCTCCACTCTTTTCACCCTTCAACCCGAAAAACCACTCCCAAACAAAAAAAGACAATCCTAGAGCTAAAGTTGGTTTACCGCTCGGTTGAGCGAAGAAGTTCAATGCACAAGTTCATGAACTTGGGGAAACCGACTTGAAAAGGTTTGCCTTCTGGTCCGCTGACGGAGCAGTTTATAATTAGAAATCGTACGGAGTCCCGAGACAACGACTCCATCTCCAACTCCAACTCCATTTCCATCTACCCATCTCTGGAGTATCTCGACGAAAAGAAAGTCAAGTGGATTTTGGCGGCAAAAGTTGAGAACGCATTGCATTGCCTCAGAGAAACTGGGAGATAAAGTCGGAATCCTCTGCCATCGGTTACGTAACGTGGGATTTTGTGTTTACCCAACGAGGGCGATGATGGCGACAAGTGCATACAGCTCCTTGGATATTGACAGAAAACAAAAGCAAACAATTTGTCGGTGCGCAGGTCGCTCATGTAAATAAAAGGCAAAAGAAGTAAGGATATTGTCGAGAATACAATAGCGAATTCGGAATCCCCTCACTAGGTGATGCCAAGAAATATAGAACAAAAAAGTCTTTATACGACATGTATTTATTAAGAATTTAAATAAATTTATAAATAAACTCAGTTCTTTTAAAAAACTTAATATATTCCACCGCGTGTCTTGATGAATAAATTAAAGACCTTCTTAATTGCCCTCAAAAAGCCCATGATCTACGTTTTCTTAGAAACTGACAACAATGTCGCTAAAATCAAGAGAAATCAAGAATATATTATTTATTTATATATTCGGCGGACGCTTTGACAAAATGAATAGTTTAATTTTTTAGTGTTCTAGTAGGCGTAACCTATTGAACTTCTCTACCATTTTTAAGTCTTGCGTCATTAAGAATACAACAAAAAAGATCATATATTTTAAAGTATATCAAAGTGACTACTTATCAGCGTGGAAAATCGGCTTTAAAATACAAGTAAATGGAAATGAACGAGCAAAAACCCGCTTCAGTTGGCCGAAGTATTAAATGCACTATATATATAAAAATAAAATGAGATATTGCATCCTGTGACAGTTTGAGCAACCTACATGCACAACCTACATGCACAACCTACAAACCGCATTTGAATAAAAACAATTTCAAGTATTCCCATACTATAAAGTATCTTTCGCCAAGACAAAGATTCATACCTAGGGTATTTAAATTTTAAATAAATAAAAAACGAAGCGGAGCGCGTTCGCCATTGTAAAAAGACGTGGGCGAGTGCGCTTTGTTATTGTTTTCAGCGGCTTAAGCAATGTTAAATATTTAACAAAAATAAAGCCGAGGCAACAAAAGAGGAGATTCCGATTTTAACGAATGTATGGCATGGATGTGAACGGAATGGGAACCTGGAACCTGAAAAAAGCGGAGTTTCGTGCTCGTGGTTAATCTTTTAAGTGTGCCGTACACCACCGAACTTCCCCGCACCACGACTGTATCATTCTCGCAGCTTGTTTATATTTCGATTTAAAATTCTGTGCACGCGCCGGGCATTATAAACATTTTTCTATATGATTCCCACATATGAGTCCTGCTGCAATGGGTCTCGATGTTGCCTGCGAAACTGAAACTTCAGCGGCAATGTTTGTTGTCGGTGGTTTTGCAACGTTTGTCGCTGCCGCTGCCGTTGTCATTTGTTTGCGTTTTAATATGCAAATAAATATAATAGGACACACGATGCTTTTTAAATAAATACGGCCAAAACATTTATGACAACTCCTCGGCGGTTCGCTTCGTTTGTTCGGCGATTTTATTGTCGCTTCCATTGATAAGCGGACCCAACTGCAGTCTGCAATTGCAGGCTGCGTTGGCAGATAAATTGCAGGAAATGGAAAATAAAATGTTTATTTGCCATAAATCGGTCGAGCAGTTTGTTGGTTAACCAGTATTAAAATCGCGATCGTTCAGGTGGTCGGGCCCGCAAAGAAGTCGCTGTGGTGAATGTAAAAATGTTCGGTCGAAATGGCCAATCGATTGGGGGTCCGCAATCTTTGGCATTTGGTAGCCGGTTTATGACAGCTTTCAGATTGAACTTACAGGTTTTAATAGATCTATAAACGATGGCATTATGATCAAAGAAAGATTTAATGAAGTGGACCTGAAATTACCATAGCTTTGTGTTTTGATTTTTGACTATTGGTGGGGTTTAACATGTTTCTAAAAATAAATAGGGATTAAATAAAATATTATCAGTCTATCATACAAAATTGACAGTAAAGGGTTCCATCTTAATAACAAGTAACATTAACTTGAATATGATGATGATAATTATGCTCCCTTTAATATTGATTTTTAGTGGAAGCGTTCTCATTTTCTTGAAAACAAATAAATGCACACCTGTTTTATTTACTCAGATTAAGCACCAGTCTTGTGGCATACCAGAACTATTTCATCCTAAGATAATACCTGTTTTCCTTGTAATGCAACCGTTACTTTTTGTAATATGCAACCCTGCACAGCAGTAAATTTATAACCCCAGTTGGCAATTGTGCAACAAATCTGCTTGCTCATCGAGTTGTCAGGCCCGAGGACTTTGCCACTCGAAGCGCACCGCATTCATAACACTCGGCCACATTATGCTCAGACAATCTAATGCCTTGCCTAATATTTATATCCGCTCTCGACTTAAGCTATTACCAAGACAAACACCAGGCCCATAAATCCTTCGAGCGGGCATCTGCATAATGCATTTATCTCCCCGAACCGACTAACATACAGACGTGGCCGGCACTCATTTATCACATTTATCGCTTGCGAACGAATGCAAAAATTCTATTACTGGCCACAAGGAGTGCCGGAGTCCTTTACACAGAGTCCTAGGAAGCAGACCATTAAAAATTATGGAATAAAAATCTTGCACATCATGTGAGACCGACGACATATGCGATAAATTTGCCACAAAGGGCGAAAGAACTGCGAACCACTGCATCATTCCTTGGGATCTTGAGATTTCCGCAGATTTTCTTTCACTGCACCAGTGGCCGCCATTTATCACTGTCCAAGTTATGCCTGTTCGCATTGCATTTAAGCCGTGTCCATAAGGATCAATGAGGATAATTCGAATCTATGGCAACGGGCGAGCTTTGGCCAAATGTAATTATCGTCTATGCCGCAATGGGGCACGTTTCGTATTGGATGAGGTGGGTCGGGTGGTTTTAGGTGGTTCGGGGAGTGGGGTGCTTAGATTTGTCATGGTTTTCAGCTGCACATTGTGATAAGCACATGTTATGGTTTTTCACACTCTCCCATTCTCGAACGTGGGGTTAAATTTCAGTGCTCGGATTTTTCGTGTTATCGATCGGCTTACCACTCCGAACCGACTCCTTGTTTGCGGTTGTAACATGTTTTCCTATCAGGATTATGATTAATTGATTGCCAAGTGTGGGGGCCCCCGACGTCATCAGAATTATTGGGGCGGGCAGGGGGGTTGTTTCAGTCACGCCCCTGCAATTCCGCTTTGGGTCAATGCTCCTCGCCGAGAGTGGGAAAACTTATTCCGCTTTTCCACGGAAAAAGCATAAAACCGAATTGTTCACATTGCAGCGGACGCTGATGTCAAACAGCTGGAGTTCCTTGGGACTTTCCGTGCATCGCATAAACAGCCAACAAATGTGCAACCCACAAAATTGACAGCTCGAATCAAGCATAAGCAACGTTTAATTGGCACTTGGCAACCAAAACAAAAAGTTTCGTTGAGATGGAGGGAATACAAGATGCTCTTCTCAGTGGAGAAAGTTGTTCCTAAGATTTAAGTATTCTTAAAAAAAAATAGTTTACTTATATTACACCTAAGAATTATTTTCAAGTAGGTCATATAATAGTAAATAATAATAAAGCATATAGAATTATATTGTGAAGTTTAAATATTTAATATATTTTTATGTTTGGTGCAAATGAATATGAATTTGGATTGCCTTAACCCAGTTAACTTTTTAGCAACTTCTTTCGAACCATTAAAACCGACGCACTTCAATTACAATTGCTTTGCTAGAATAAAATAAAAAATACCCCCTAATGGCAGAGGCGAAAGAAAAACCCAACTACCGCCGCAATTATCAGAGTATAATGAGCAGTCAGTTGGTTAAACATGCCATCGAACGCGGAAAGTGCGGAGGAGTCTGGGCCGCACATGTGTGCTCGGAGGCAATCATTTAAATAGTTATTGCACTTTTCCCCACCCGGCACCCACGGCAATGCAATTAGTTTAAAAGGCCAAAAAGAGCAGGAGCCAAAAAAGCGGAAAAAAGAAGTAAACAGCCAGCAACCGACAGGCTGACAAGCCAGAAAGAGTGCGGGAGGATGAGCTACGGCCCATGGAGAAATGTCAAAGCAGAATGAAGCCATTAAACGAACGGCAAACTTGGAACCTCCCGAAAAAATCGAATAGACGACGGAAACAGAAGCCAGAAGAAGTACGAGTTCTAAGCTAAAAAGCAGTGGCAACAAAATCTAACACCCGCTGACGACGCGATGGGCAGCACACTCTTTGACTGCCTCGGAACGTCAACGTGCCACAGCCACAGCAGCAACATCAACATCCTCAGCAGCAACAGCAACAGTCCCAGCAGCAACATCAGCAGCCACAGCAGCAACACCAGCCGGCAACATCATCTCCTCGTCATAGCCCAGATGGAGTTCCTCGAGGAGATGGGGGTGAATACGAGGGCCGAGTCTCGTAAACGTCCACATCTTCCAGTCACTGAGAAAAATATATTACCAAGAGAATTTTGAACATTTTTTAGGGTCTATATAATTTTGAAAAATCAGTATTTTGTTAGAAAGTACAAAAATGTAGCTCTTCAAATGTATACCTAAATTCTCTTCCCTGTAAAAATTACATATCCAAACTAAGATTTTATTAGAGTTCGGGATAATACGTCCATATATTTTAGCATGATTTCCATAAGCAATTTTATTTGAATATTATACCTACTTTATACCATTCCTTAATTTTATTTGAGTATTATACTGAATATTATTATTTATTTGCAATAAGGAGGTATTATTAAATTATAGCTAAACGGAAGATTACAAATACTAAAATGCCAAAAGAAGAAAAATTCGTAAGAATAAAGTAGTACTCTATTTTTGTTTAAATGTTTACATTATTTAAATGGTTTGAAAATGAAATGATTAAAAACAAATTTTGTAATCATCCAAAGCTTTTTAAGTACGGGCATCCCGGTTTATCATCATAAAAGATAATAATATTTAAAACCGCTTTATAGAACATAGTTTCCGCAGTGTATGTGCTAGACTTTCTATGGCTGACGTTGACAGGTCGCGAAAAAAGACCTATAAGCTCTGCATCAGCGGATTCCCAGTTGGAATTGAGGGAAAGTCGAAATTTTAATGGCCTCCCCAGATGCAATACATGCTTGCGATGAAATGCCTTAGGAGTGCTAAAAGTTTTGAACATATTGCATTTGCAGATTGTGCATATTTCACACCTAGCACTACTCTTGCAATTGAAGTTTCTTTACTACGCTAAGTGAAGACTGTGCTCCACATTAATCAGCTAATAATGCCAGACAATTAGCAATTGCGACAGCCATTTACTGAAAATCCCACAGATACTCAAAGGAACGTGGAATGCCATCCATTTTCATATGCCAGCGTTTTGAGGTAGCGCACCGCCGAAAAACTTTGCTCAGAAGACAAACGACTTGTCAGCTTGGAAAGCGGTGCACTTAAAGAAATGTTATTTTTTAAGCCACATAATTAATTAACAAAGGTATTTATTTTCTTTCTTAGTTAAATATTTTAAACAAGGTAGTTAATGTTTATTTTTACAATGAGCTTGCTATGTAAGCAAGAAATCTACTTACCTTACATTGTAAATAGAACCACTATAGAAACTAAATATAAAAATTAAAATAAAATGAAAGAAACCTAAGTTAATAGCAATTTTGTAGTAATAAATTTATTGTCTGACCGTAGCCCCAAATTCCATACAGACTACACACATCCATCATTTTATTCTTTGTGTAGGTTGAAGAATAGGGGCTTTGGATCTGTTTGGGGATCTGCTTTTTGCCTGAGCCCTGTTCACGTGAGTTCTGCAACATTTTTGCAAAGTAATTGCTCATTTTGACAGGTCGTGCAACGCCCTTGTTTGCAGTGGCAGCTTCTTCAGCTTTTTCTGCTGCTGCCGGCTTGTTGCTTCCTGCCAGCAGCAATGGATGTTGCAGTTGCAGCAGCAGCAGCAGTATAGAGGCAGTAGAATAACCTGCAGCAGCCCGTATTTCTTCACATGCGAGAAAGCAATAAAATCTTATAGTTTGTTTTTTGTGCCCGCTGCCTTCTGCACATGTGGCATGCCGACAACGACAAATACAACGACGACTGGAAAAAAGGCGACAACAATGACGACACTGACTACCGACTCGCCTCTGTCACTGACAGGCTGTCAAAAGGGGTTTTTGGGGGTGGCAGGGGCGGAGGTGAGAAGTGCACAAGGGGGAGTGAATGTCCTCCAGTTGTCGTGAACGGTAATGTGCCTCCTTCTTCCACTATCAAGCAAGTCTTGCAAAGGGTAAGCCAAAGTTCTGGTTTTTCTAAGCTTTCCTAAAGTTCATGCTGCAATAAAAGTGTTATTGCAGATATTACACTATTTTATGAAGGCTTGAGATGATTTTTATTTCTTGAGATAATATATAAAAAAAAATTTAGGTGTATATAAGAACCTTCTGCCTTATCGTTTGTTGCTAATAGTTTTATTTTTCTTTGAATAGACTGTCCAAGACCAAAAAATTCCATGAAAATTCTCCATGCTAATATATTCTGGTTTTATTTAGTTAGTTTAAAACTAAATGAAGATGTCTGAACTAAGAAATAGAATCAACACAAACTATTTTATTAAATACAGTTATCTTATGTGCGATGAACAGTATCTTTAAATGGCTTTAAGCAAAACATTTTTCATAAGGATATGTCTTCCTTTACCGAAGAGCATCTTGAATTCGCCTTTAAGCGAACCACCCCAAAATGTGTCCCCTTGGACATATGTATGTGCTACATTTTCGCTCGTTCCCTTTTTATTGCAACTATTAAATGCATTTCACAATAGTTTGTCAATGGATATGTTATTGTTAGCCATAAAATTAATATGCGTGCCGGGGACAACAATGATACGATTTTGATGACAGCCCGGCTACATGGAGCAACATCTGTTTAGCATAACCCGGCAGCAACATTGAATGCAATTCTTTTGCATCCAACTGCAGTTGGGTCTGCTGAAACCCACTTGCCCCGGTATAGTAACACTTCTTTTGTTGCCCGAACGAGAAACGAGAGATTTTCACAATTTAAACGGATGACACAACACAAAAGTGTCAATCAAGCGCGGAGTTAAAGGCCCCGAGGGCCATTGAAGGAATTCTGATGGGGACGGAGCTGCGGTGTGGAGCAATCTGTCACAATCAATTAATTGCTCGCAGAACTATCAACACAGAGCGAGACACTCACATCAAACAAATCTAAAGGTAAATACCACCGATGCGTATCTGTCAGATACGAGTTGCCTTTTATCAGCACGCACGATCACTTCAAAGAGGAGAAAATCGAGGAGGGGGCGGTTGGGATTCACCGAAACGGAAGTGATTGCCTTCACACCCATCGGGTTCGCTGTTGCGGTTCGCTCGGATCCGATCTGGGGTCCCCACTTTTCCACCTCTCCAGACTTGGCGGCAACTTCAACGGAATCTCGGTCTAGTTTCGGCTTGTGGGGGAAAACATCAGATCGATAATTCGATCATGTCAAGGTAGATCTTCGCATCTGTGTGTTTGACACAACTCGTCATGTTCACATTTGTGTTAAGGTTAAATGGAATTTGTTTTGGTCTTGTGACCTCTCAAGCGTGTTTTTGGGTAGATGGACACATACTTTTAATTCAAAGTGACACATTTGGGATATATGTGTATTTTGGAGAACTTTGCAAACTACTAATCGAATCGGAATATAAGTTCCCGCCCCTTGAAGTTCTGTTCTTGTGTTAACTGAACCATTTCAAAGCTCATAACTTACTAAAATTGTGAAAGATTCGTGAAAACAATGCATACATATTAACTAAAGTAAAAAGTATTTTAAAGATGTAAACTATACGAAATAGTTCTTAAATTGCTTACAAGCTAAGAACCATTTTTATCATATGTATATATGGGACATATGGTATGGTTTGAAAAGGAACAATCAAATTATTCTATTTACAAAGAAGTGAATCATGGTTTTTATATTGTACAAAATAAATGTACTCTGTCAATGGAAAGATTAAGAGACTCCATTAAAAATTCGGAAATTCAGGCCCTTAAATAAACCATTAAGACAATTAACATTTTATATCTGCCGATAGGTAACCTATCATGTCGAAGATCAAACCATCTCCCCTAATTAAACTCTTATTAGACATATGCTACTTTCCAAGGCAACCTCCATTAAAGATGCATTACTTCCTGAGCCAACGAGACCGAAGACCAAGCCCAAGGAAATGCAACTGCAAACAATTTGGCTCATAAATAACACGTTGACAGTTTGTAATTTTTAAAAGTAATCAAGCAAAGCTAATTAACAACAGCACCCATAGTGAGGTGTATACGAAGTGCACTTTTCAAATGAAGGCGTGGCTGGGGGGAGGGGATATAGCCGAGGAGACATGTAGAAAGTCGGCGCTAATGAGAAAAATATGACACAATTGTAATTATCTGTAGGGAGCGGTGATGCGGCCCTGGTCTCAACGGTTAATACCAAATATGCCAGACGCAGTCCGAGCAAGATGAATGAGCATGAATTATAAAAACATAAAAAAAGAAAAACGAGAAAATGCGAGTAAATAATACAGGAGAAAAAGCGAGGAGACCTCTTCACGTGGCTGCAAATAGTTGCTACTCGTAGTTGTAACTGCAGCTGACATTTCTGTTAATTTTGATGTATGGCCAAGACCAGGAGGGAATATGTTTCTGTTGCTGCCGTTGTTGTTAACGCAAACGGATTTCCACTCTGGGGAGAAAAACAGGGAACCCGAGAACGCTTGAAAAAACAATAACAACTCGAATGAAAATGAAATGTGGGCGTTATAAATTCAGTTGGTTAGTAGTTCGCAGTACACCTGCCGGCCCCTGAGTTCCTTAATTGCCGAACAGGTAAGAGGTCCAAGTAGGCGCTATAAAGTTTCATTAACCGTGACGCGCACACCCTCCAAACTGAACTATCAAAGGCCGTAACTGATTAACAAAATGCGCATAAATATGAAACATATTAGGGGGTCACTATATCGGTCTTTTCGGGTGACAGCATCCCATGGTGGAAAATCCACCCTTAGGAGATCTCATGGCGAAAAAAGTGACGCAGTGAATTTCGGTTTTCATGGGAAAATATTATGTTCGTAGGATGCACAACCTTGTGGTTGGTCCTCGGCAAAGGGGATCTCGTCTAGCTGTGGGTGGCGAAAATACCCAGCATATAGCATATCACTTGTCGGGGGAATTATGTTGTGTCATCCCTGCCACTCGAGCGTGTGTGTGTCCTACAGATCATTTAACTTGTGAGCATGCAGGAATATTTGTGCAGCCAGCAAGTATTTAGGGTAATTTCTCTATGGGAAAGTATTTAGGCATGCAGGGGAACATGTGTAGGTCACCAAAACAAAAGCAATCATAATTTGGTGGATATTACTAAGTTTACTAAAAATACATATCAATAAAATATAAATTCATGTTTAAAATATTATTAATTTATCAAGAGAATATTAATTTATTAGCTCTTAGCCAAGTCATTTATTATTTTTTAGAGAAACAAACTAAATAGTAATCTCTACCAAACGCTCAAAACTAATCCTAAATGTTTTAAGAAATCAAAAACCATTTTGTGTAACATTCATTCACATATCTTCAATAGGTAACTGCGTTTTTACAAAGCTGACTTTTTATATTTTTACAGATTACAAATGCCGGATCACAGATTACACATGTAATCCAATTACGAATCCACCCAGGCAAAACGAAAATGATTCAAAGTTTTTGAAAATAATTTTTAGCTCTTTGGTTGCATTACCGCATTTACGAAACTTTGACGTATATTTACAAATTGATTTACAATAGCACACCAGGCAGCTGGAAAACATAGGTATAGATGCAACTTTAAACAAACTTTTTTGGTTGAGGGGCGGATTTCTGTTTGACCCAGATCAGAGGGTAGATGAAACATTCTCATAAATTGAAGGCATAATGCGCAAAATTTATGTTTCACAATTTATGCAGCCGAGATTCCCCAATTTGCAGGCATATGAATCTCCAATGTGTGTCGGCGCAGTGAAACATGGTGCGGAAAGAGAAAAAATTCAAATTACAACTTTACAACTTTGCAAGGCAGGGGAAAAGATTCTCACACTGTTTATCATAAAAACTCGAAAGGAGAAGCGAGCAGGGCAGCCCGAAAAAGAAAAAATCAGTGAGAAAGCATGGCAAATGTTTACACAAATTACGAATCTGAGTCCCGCTCCGATTTTCCCCCTCCGCTGTGTATATTTGAACGGCTACCGTATTGGAAAATAAACCAATTGCCTTGTGCATTCGTTAGATACGAGATATGCACGATGTTCGGGGGATATGTAGATGCGAGTGTGTGAATATATCTGTGAATGTAGGAGGACGTGCAAACATTTCCAGCCAAACTGACACACGGAGTACGTCAGATGATAATATTTTCCAAATGTCGATGGTGTGCTACAAGTAAATGGTATACATGCGGGGAATATGCTCATGCTAGAGAGGAGAACTTGATAAGGGAGTCCTTGGTTGAGTGTGTCGATAACCGGGAAATATTCAAAAAACATATTTTATTTATAATTCGAATTGTTTTATATGGAATTTTTAACCATTTTTCTCACTTATACATATAAGTAAGCAAGCCCCTAGTTTAAATATATTGACATAAAATACCTTTGTATTTATAGTTCAATCTAAACTACTAGCAAACATGTATGGTAGCTTCTTATAAAGGTTTTTGGGACCCCACAATCATTGCTATATATCTTTTTATCTTTTATGACCTGAGGTATTACTTGAATTGTTACGATCTATCATCCATATTAAAACATACAAAGATATGATAAATACTTCCCTAATTTGTAGGAATATAATCAATCTTTGTAATATGATTTTTGTTATCTTCGCACCTCACGCTCACATCGCTATGTCCTATCTATCGAGTCCTGGTCGAAAGCAAAGCGGATTGAAGGTGTTAAATGGGCATGAAACAGCTGCAATGCGGACGACGACGACGAAAAGAGACAACGACAACGACAACAACTCGCAGGACAATCACCAAATAAATACAAACAACGTGAGCATTGGGAGCCTTTTCTCCATCACCACCCCAATCGGATTCCCAATGGTCTGCCGAAAAAGCTCAAAGGACGGGAACAAAATTCCCAATTGTTAATGCATGTTGGGATAGGGGACATCGATCGGGAATGTCGACTCTGGGCATATGTAAATACCAATTTACGCTACGGAAATGTCAACAACGACGATTACAACAACCACGGGGTTACCCTTTAACCCTTTGAGGATACTCCACCCATTTTTCGAAGGTGTGCAGCCTGCTTAGTCCGCTGCTCACTGTTTGCTTTTAATTTGGTGCCCTCGCATATTAATTTTCACATCGATCGGGAATATATAGCTGACCCGGGGCCTATATGGACGCACCTTGACAGCCACCCTCTCGGCTGACCCAAATACAACTAATTGACCATGACGTAATTAGTCATCTATTTAATTGTGCATTGAAAAATATTGCTCCGGGGTTGATTTCCCAGGATTCGCTTTGTTTTGGTTATGGGGTTTTTCGGTTTTCGCATGGGAAATATTATATATCAGCTTCCAGGAAATTCATTCAAAAGCAACCATATTTTGATTGAATATCTGCAATATACAGTTGCGGTCAAAATATATACAAGGGGGGATACAATTCTGGTTCGCTTCAAGTGCATATATTTATTAAGTTAACTATAATTTATTATTTAATTTTTAATGGCCTAACTATAAATCTGACACATTTATAAACGAAGTTATATACCCAAGTACCAAACAAAGAACAAAAACAGGTTTTTTAAATAAAATAAAAACTTAAAAATAATAAAAATAAAGGCCCATCGAGTTGTGTGTGTTATTTTCATTAATTCTGTTTTTCCCTGGATTTTTTGTGCTATTATTTTAACCGCAGCTGTGTGTGCTGTAATGGTTTTCACACGAAGTTCGAGGGAGAGTCCACACTTTGGTCTGGGAAAAGCCAAAACATATTTGGGCAACACCGAAAACTGCAGTTCGCTCGTAATCAAATAACAATTTGTTATGTCCAGCAGATTACAACATTTAAATCATTTCAATTTGAA
The DNA here is from genome assembly GCF_043229965.1 of Drosophila suzukii. Lineage (NCBI taxonomy): Eukaryota > Metazoa > Arthropoda > Insecta > Diptera > Drosophilidae > Drosophila > Drosophila suzukii. Next base: position 21,806,260 of record NC_092082.1, on the reverse strand, counting down.
ATTAATTTCATCCCAGCAACGGACACCAGCAACATCCATCCAGCATCCAGTAACCAGTAATCTCGATCTCAAAGCGCCGCCGGCTGGGGAACTGGGAAAAGTCAGAGTCAAAAGAACATTTGTTATGGCAACAAGCAGCAACAAATCTCTTAAACCGAACGCAACACCCACAAACAGTGGAAGTGAGCAAAAAATGGAGCTGGGAAAACCCCATTACCAAAATGAATTTATGCACATCTCAAAAACAGCAAACAAACAACGTGGCAGGGCGAAAGATGCAAGCTGAAGCTGGATGGAAAACAAGATACGGATGATGATGCTGCTGACGAGGAATGGAAAACTTTTGCATCTCTCTGTGTGGTGGCTGGCTTTCCTTTTGCCCTTTTTCCGGTTGAGTTTCCTTGTTTTTGCCATTGTCGAGAGAGTTGAATTGCAGGGGCAAGAACTAACCAGGGTAAATATTTTTTTACACGTTAATCTCACAAATCCCCTGAAGTGGACCGACCGCAACACACACAATAACACGCAGCAGCCACACGCAGTTGGCTGAATAAACAAAAAATAAAAAACAAAACGACATCAGACACCACAGCCACGGGCAGTTGAAGGTTCAAGCGTTCTAAATTTGTAAATCATGCATCATTTTGGTTCGTTTTTATATATTTCACCCGCCACTGGACGCAGGAGGGTAAACAAACAGTAGCCATAATCGGCTGCAGGCCGCTCCGGAGCTGTCAGCACTTGACTTTCCCCCAGACCTCGGATCCCAGAGCCGGAATCTCGAAAGGAGGACCACAGACGACGGACTGCACTTTTCCCCCGAAGTCTGAAATCCGAGGCAGGCGTTGCTACTTGCTGACAAAAATGTCGCGCCTAGAGGCGCTGGCAAAAAAATATGATTTAATTCTGTAGATAGGAAAAGAAAGCGGTGAGGATACGAATCTTAAATGCTCTGCTTGAGGCATTTAAATGAACAACATATAGACTAACCATGTTTGTAGGCAGAATCCGTTTTAAAAACCGATTTAAGGACAGTTAATTATTTTATTTCCAAATAACATTTGGGTATATACCTTTTTTTATTAAAACATAAAGTTTAGTCTAAGGTTAAAAAATTGTATTTAGTTTTCTGCTCTTAAAGTTTATATAGATAGGCATTCAAAAACGTTACCCAATGTTCTATGAAGATAATTCGCTTTTATCTTTTAGTAGTTATATCATGTATATGTTTGTTGTGCAAATTTAAGATACAAAATATAATCTTGAACACAATAATAAATACTTTTTTTATTTATTGGATATATATATTCATATAATATATTACATTTATTTTACCTTGGTTAATACCTAGAAAAATCAACCATCTTATTGGTACTTTAAATTTTAATGACAACTAAATAACAATTTTTTTACCATCCAACTATTTTATTTATATTTTGATTATAGCACAAATAACTGCCATTACTTAATATTTTTTAAGCATATATCTATACAGTTTTGTTATTCTAATCCAATCAGCAATGCCATTACTCCTTAGGGTATTTATAAAAATATTACAGTTAATTCAATTTGTATGAAAAAGACAAGAGATTCGGTGTGTTTTTTGTGGCTAGTCAGTCATCCGCCAGCGTGGCGAGGCCTCTTTGGGGACTGTTTTCCGAGCTCCCCCTACTCCGAATCCGACTCCGGATATCTGTCCGGGAACTGTCAGGCTTTTGTGTGTGGTCCGGTTCAAGTGGCCATGGCTCTGCCAGTTGGCCCGGCCAAAAGGAAACGGCTCGATGGGTGGCTCTTGTGTTTTCCAGTGGGCGGGAGAATCTCGTTTCAATTGTACTTTGGTTGGAGCTTCGCGCCCGTTAATTATGATAACCAGTTGTTGGTCAACAGGGGGTGTGCAAAGTGGAAAGTGGAGAGTGGAAGGGGTCAGAGGTGGCCAAACAATGGCTGCGAACGCGATGCAGAGCTTTGCTAATTAGCAGGCAACTAAAAGCCCGCTCTAATTTGCAGGCAGAGCTCCAACTGCGACCCGGACTTTGACTCCGACTTGGACACGAAATCAGCTTCATTAGCTGGCATTAGCACTAAGTAAATTTCCTGGGCCCTTCCTACACGAAATATGATTAAGATGAAACACATGCCACGCGAAAATAACCCAACAGGAACTGGAATTCGAATTGGAAATGGAGAGCGAACGAAACAAAAAACCATCAAAACGCCGCAGGTGATTTCATTTCCATAAAAAATACACAAAGGCCCCAAAAACCGAACAAGAACAAAGCGTACAACAATATAATTAAGAGCCTCAAGTGTGTTTAAATCAAAAGGAAAAAAAATAAAAGCAGCAAGTTGGGCAGACAGGATCATCGAGGTAGGCAGCGACAGATTGGCAGGCAGATGTTTCCTTAAACTTAAATCCCCCATGGAGTTTGAACAAGCAAAAAGATGCAACATGAGTTAAGCCGAATTTCGGCAAGCTGCAAAAAATATGAAATGTGCTACAAAAGATCTCAAAAGGCATATGGCTTTTGGAGAAACACAAAGTTAAGCTTAAGAGAAAACTAAAAGAAAGAAAAGTTTGCATAAAAGCATAAAAGTTTGCATTTAAGACTACTTTTAGACTACTTAAAATGTTGAAACAAAATTAGAAAACTTTTAATTTTACAATATACAAAAAAAAATCTTTGAAGTAACGCTTAATGCATATAAGGCTGCAGTTCTGAAGATACAAAATAGTATACTAAGGAACACTGTAAGCGAATAATTACATTCCCATTGAGTTTCTCAAGACTCTTTAAAGATTATAACATCTAAGAAAGATATTACAGCGTAGGCCATATTTCAGGCAATCACAAAGCTAAAAGATTTACACCAGCATCATTAGCTAAGTCTCTTTATTTACACAAACATCTTTCAGGCTGGGCAATACCGGGACATATGAAGTGTTGGGGAAATATGCCCCGAAGGCACAAGCAGCCACACCGCAGAAATTATAGCAACCAATGGACCTCGGCGGTGTATGCGATTATTTTGATGAGTCCGCCAGTCAGTTCGACTTACGCCGTAAATATTGGAAAAAATATGGCACAAGAGCAGCGCCCAGCGGGAATACATGGGGGAATCCACTGCCGAGGATCCCCCAAACAGACAGGGAATCGGAACCAGAACACAGGGGTCTGGCACAGAAGATATTCCAGCAACGCGAACAACTCGCATGCCCCGGTGCCCCCAGCTCGCCAGCGAGTTGCGTGTGATGTGCGTGAAATGCAACTAAATCATGCCGCGAAATATTTCAGGGATTGCTACTCTCACAAAGGAACTAAGTACAGTCGGAAAAAAATTCTGAAAAAATATTTAGGTCTTAAAAATGGAAGAATATGAAATGATATATCATAAAGTTGTATTGTTATATTTGTATATGATTAAAGAAATTAAGAGATCTTTAACTTTTAGAACAGCAAAAATATTTAGGTCTACGAAAATGTAAGAATAGGAAATGGTATATTTTAAATTTGTATTGTTATATTTTTTAAAACTTAACGAAATTAGGAGATCCCTAATATATACAATGATTTTATTTAAAGAAGCCGTTTCATAATTACAAAATTATATTTATTGTTAGTCCTAAAACATAATACACAAAACAACAACTTCTTATACAATATATAGTGATTTTATAAATTTGATCTAAATCACAGCCAAACTTACCTTTATCTTTATTATGTCCATAATATAACGATTCACCTCCTGGACAAAATATTTTTTGAGTTCCATACAGGCAAAATATCTTAATGATAAGTCATAATTTAAGACAAATATAATTGGCTGGCTTTAAATTCGATTTTTCTCGAGTGCAGGTACCGTAGTTGGGGCCAAAAACACGAACGAGCTCCCCACCAGGCGGCAGATGGCCGGTCGGGCGATTCTTGCTGTTGTTGATAACTTAAATGCCACATTTAGATACAGAAATTTCAGTAAAGTCGACGCATAAATCAAGCGGCAAGCGGCAGGCAGCGCAGTGAAGTTGGGGCAGTGAAGATCACCAGAGGCAGGAAGCAGGGGGCGTTGCTATAAAGATGGAGCGGCGAAACTCTGGGCTCCGGAGATCGACTTCTGGAGGGACTGCAACTCGATCGCCAGAAAGGCGGAGTTCTGGGTCTGAAAGACGGAAGTGTGCAGGGACATAAAGTGGAAAGAAAGAAAGGGCTGCCATTTAGATTCAGATTCGTCCATCTCGTGCGCTTAATTATTGTCATTTTTTTACACAGTCTTATTTTTCCTAAGGGGGAAAATCGGAGGCGAGCCGCTTAGTCACAGCTCTTTATCATCATTCGTCGCCCTCGTCGACGTCATTTGACACTTTTCTGACATTTTTATCATTTAAGTCACATTCAGATATATTTTTTGTGTTTGTTTATTTTCGATCACTCCCCCTCCGGAAAGTCCAACTGGCAGAGGCTTGGATATGACAGCTTTTCAGGGCCATATAAAGATATTTTATTGTTGCCCAATTCGGTTCTGTGTTTAATGAAAGTGTTGAGTTTTAGTTTTCGTTGCGCTTTTTATTCTTTTAATTGTTTGTTTATAGTCAACGCATTCGAGGCGTGCTCGTTAAGAGGGCTCCCTTCCCTCCATGATAAATTGCTTGGGATTTGGGAATGGAAAACCCATTCAAAATACGCCATAAAACTGCCTCTCTTCGGCTGCACATTTCAAATTGATTTAAGTTGTTGCCCGTTGTCGAAACACGGAAAATCTATAAAACATCCCAACTTACCTTAACAACTCTATTAAAAAAGGCGGAGAGTACTAAAGAGCTGAGCATTAGCAAATACAAAACGTGAAGCAAATCATCGGTGGGTTATTTAAATGAAGGCACAAAGTAAACAAATGTAGTTCAATAAAATTTAAGTATTCTGTAAAATGAGCAGCCAGGAAATGTGGATTTGGTTGCTGCTGTGATTGCCATTCGATTCGAAATGAATGAGAAAAAAGTGAGTTAAAATGGAGTTAGGGCAGCTACAAAAGATCTCACATACATATGGCAAAGGTTAACTACCTAACATCCTTGACTTTTCGTATATTTACCGTAACTTACGCCATTAAATAAGATATAACATTTAAAGCTTTCCCAATGTTTAGTATGTCTATCAAGTTTGTGCTTTGCTTTCTCATTTTCAGATGATATTTGATATTCCCCTAGATAAATTGTAATATATAATATGTTCTTTCTATTTTAAACTAATAATCTTAAAGAATAAACTACTAAAAAAGCTTAGCATTTTTTTTGTTCTTAATTCTAAAGATTAAGTCTGTCTACTACCCCTAAATTATCAAATAAATAAAACCGAAATCTACCGATTAGACACTATAGCCAGAGCAAATTACTATCTACCAGATAACTATAAGAGCTAGACATCTAATATTTAAACAGAATTTAACCACCACCGAACAGCAAACTACAGCGAATTATGTCTACTTATAAATCAAATAACCTAACAACATGGCCCCTGTAATTATGGGAAATTTATAAAAAATTACATAATATTTACAAGATGTTATCGAACTTAACTATGGGGGAAAAGAACGAAAGGAGATACAACATAAGTTAATTTGTCTATTAGGAGCAGTTGGCAGCCAAATGCAGTCGAAGAGAGTTTTTTTTTGTAAATGGCTCTAATCAGTCAGCCAAAAGGGTAAGCCTATAATTTGGTAATTACGACTACCAGGCCAAAGGAAATTCGAGGAGATTACCCTCAACCAACGGCATACAAATGAACGTAATAAGTCAAAAAACGGTTGCATTTTGGGTGCATAATTTTGGGTATACGAACTTCTGTTCTTGACTTTCTTCCCGTTCCCATAGCCTGCGGGTATAATTAGCAGGCCCAAATGATGATGCCCTCTGCTCGAAGGTCTGCATCGATCTTTAAACCGGAAAAAATGCAGTAGTCCCCCGAGTTCCTGTTTTCCAGTTACAGAAGATGACGATCCAATTGCCCATAGAGACATCAACAGCTGTGGCATTTTTGACAATTTGATTTGTGGTTTTACGGAAACTATTTCACTGGGATACACATTTTTCCCGCATCACAAACGTGCTTACAAACGGAAATTACATTTTAACAATTACGTTGCGAAAAAAGACCGAATCGGCGCCACATTGTTTAGAGGAATGTTTCTAAAAACCGCTGGACCCAAAAACCGTTGAGTGACCGCAGCCGTCAGTGGCAGTTGAAACCACACCGAAATCGTCGTCCTCCCAGTGCAAAACGAAATTGATAATTGCCAACCCAAATAATATACTGAAAATAAAATCCAGTTTAAATTTCAGAATGAAATTTGCAGAATACAGAAGAAATCGCGAGGAAATAAAGTCCTTAAAACGAACTAGCATTTATGAATGTGCCTAAATGATCTAACTCAAAAATATTTATATTGAAATTCCTATTTTAAATATTTTGATTTAATTTTGCATTGATTATCTAGATATATTGGGTCAAAACAATTTATTTTCAAAATCAGTAATAATTATTACTTTTTATTATAATGATTTTCTTAGAATTGTTTATTTGTGTATTTTTCAATCTGTGGGAACAGAAATTTCGCATTAAAACAACAGGTATGTCACAGCTTCAAAGGGCTTAAAGGTTAAGGACCAACATTTGTATTTTTAGCCACCCACCATGACCTTTTTGGGCCAAAACCCCGTTTTCGGGTCACGCTCACGCACTTTGGCGCTTTATCTGCAAAACATTTGCCCCCACCCCGCTGGGAAAATGAAAAGAAGGAAAATTGGTCGAATATTTTTGGAAAAAGGAAAACGTTCCTCAACCCACATATGCTGCTGCTGCCGTCGTCTGTGTCAAAATTACTGTTTAACTTTTATGGTGTTTTGTCGTATTTTGCCGCATTTCGCCAGCTATTTATACTCGGCAGCCATAGCTTTTGCAGCTTATTTCTTTGGCATTTTTCGGCTGTTCGGCGTCTGACACAAATGTGACATAAAATTTTCGGTTCGAGCAGTTTCGGGGTGGCCATCCCCCATCCTAGAATCCCCAGTTCCCAGTTCGGAGTTCCCAATCCCCACAATATGGCGCTTGTCTTTGGCCAAGTTGTTTGCTCTGGTTGCATGGCGTGTTGTGTAATTGCTGCAATCTGTTTTTGGGAGGGTCTCATTGGAAATATAGGGAAAAAATAAAAAGGGAGGTGTGGCAGCCGTACAAGGAGTTGGGCATCGGGGACACATGTTGTCGGAACAGCTTTTAAATTGTTATTGATTGGCAAAGCGAGGCGAAACGAAACAAACAGAACAAAGCTAAAAGTGTGACATGTTTTGGGTCTAAGTGGCTGGGAAAGGAAAAACAAGCGCACGCAAAAACAAACAATTTAATATTGGAAATCGGGTTATGGAAATATATAGATATACGTATCTGAAAAGTTTCAGCAAGAGCTCGTAGCTGCGCAAACACCATCAATCAATGTTATGTAGGTATTGGCTGCGGGTAGTTTTATCTTTTGATGGCTAAACTGCGGGGCAGGAGTGAATCTTTAAGGCTTGTTTAAAAGAAATTCAGACTAGCTAGAAATAAAGTCACCACAAAATATTTCTGATTTATTTTCTTTAAAGTGTCACATATTAAGATATTTTGAAATTCGTAATAAAGATATATCATGTCACATGCAATCTTGCATGACAAAACACTTATATAAAATATATTTATATATACATGCATTTTTCTGCAATAAATTTAAATGTAGAACATTTAATAATCTAGAAATAATGTTCCAATTCCATTTGCTGACTATATTTCAACTACTAAGCATCGAAATCACGAGGTGGAAATTTATTTTAGATACACCTAAAATCTGCCTTTATTTATTAAAGATCTCAAATTTAATTACAAATCCCACTGTAATTAAGGAAGATGCCATTTGTCTGCCTCTTGAATATTTAAGTATTAACAATTTTCTTATCGGGCAGCTGCGGTGCATATTACACATGTCATACGCCGAAGAAAAATGAACTGAACGGGCGGCGAACGGACGAGTTGGCCACCGAAATGCACTTTTCTCTTATCTAATTGCATTAAAAGTCGATAAATTAATAAATAGCAAGCAATAAATTTAGTAAAAACAAGCCATTAATAACACTTTGGTTGACACGGCCAGCAAACGAGACTCGGCGGCCCTGCGGCATTGGCTCCGTTGGCCAGGTCGGGTCATCCAGTGGTCGGTGGTTCAAGGGTCAGGGGTCGCGGCCCGCCGACATGTGCGCTGAAAAGTTGAAAAATCGAGCGCACCATGTTTTTGTCACCGCCAAACTGGCGGATATTCCTAAGAAAAATGCAGCAAGTAATTTAATTTTCAGTCCACAAAAGCAAGGCGGGCACAATTCGATGCACTTCGTTGCGTTTTGTCGTTTATCAAACAATTCATTTATCAAACAATATCGCCCACAAGGCTCTGAGGTGTGGGCGATTTGTGTTCGAGTGGCTCTGCCGGCGCAATAAAGCGTAATTAAATTTTTAAAACTATTTAAATCAACGCCGCCAAACAATTGGAATTTTTACTGTAAATTAAATTTGATGGGCCACGCCAGGCGAAGCATGCGGGCCTTGATTGAATCCGTATCTGAATCCGGACCCAAATCGAAATTGGAATCCTGCTAACGCGTGCCACTTTCCGCCTACCAACTATGACTATTTTTAAATCAATAAAAAGAAGACTTCACTGTTGTGCATTTTACAGTACAAACTGTTGTTTGGGTAATTTGTTTAATTGGAAAAATCGTAAAACGAGCGGCAATTGCAGCACAAATTGATTTTTACGACATTGAGCAATTGACAATAACGGTGGCAAAGTAACGGATAATTTACGATACAAAGTAAAGCCATTGGCATAGTTGTGCCAAAGGGGTGACAATGGGAAATCTATAAATCTATAAAAAGTATGCCGATCTCCGGAATTCATTTAAATGCCCATAAAGCAGAATTTATGCGAGGAAGCGATCGGAAAGTCAGGCATTTAATGGGCAACTTTACTATTTCTTGCAACGCAACAAGCCAACGAGGCCGAAAATGTATATCCTACTCCAGAAATACATGTATTGCCATCCCCACCACCGCAAGGCCAATTAAATCAGCAGCAAAAGTCTCACACTTTTGGCCAGGAAGCAGCATTAGCCTGCGGCACGTACCGCACAATAGGCCACAATACAGCACTTTCAGCAGGGCCAGTTAGTTAGTGGGCTTTCCCATTTCCCCGTTTTCCCAGGCCCAGTGCGTAGGCAATCAGCCTCCCGATTTTCCTACTTTTCCAGCATTTTGAAGGGAGATTGGGGGTGGGGGGTTGTGGGTGGTCGGCAGCTTGAGAGACAACCACAAAAATGCACGCCACTCGGTGTATGTGAAAATACCAGAAAAAAGAGGAAAACTGAGAGAACGAATGGAAAAGTGGTGAAATGTATTTGGTTAGAGCCACAGGGAAACGTGTCTCTAACTAACTTGCTGACTGACATGGGGCTGAGTGACCCACCGAGCGAACCACTGTCAGTCCATCTGACTGACTGAATACACTGAGAAAAATGCTATTTCAATTGACACGTCATAATAATCATAATAATAAAAATCCCTTGATCCGTTTGGAAATGGTTCAAAGTGTATGTGCAACGAAATGCTTAAAACTTTATAAGCTTGGTTATTTTATAATAATAAAAACAATATCATTTTCTTCTTAACATTCCATAAAATAACATATTTGTTTAGATAATTTTTCGTTCTTAATACATCATATACAATATAATACACCAAAGTAATTTCAATTAAGGTTTTACTAAGAACAATATTACATTAAAACTTGGTCGAAAGAGTTCGGATTTCGAAATGGAACACCCGTAAAGAATCGTAGTATGATTATTTTAAGATGTACCAAAGGCCATAACTTGCTTTATAAGATTCGAACCTACAAAGGTTTGTAGTATAATTATTATGTGATCTGCACTTATATATTTTATTTATAATTATAAACCACACTGACAAAACATGAAGTTTAAAGATGCATTTATGCAAAACACATGTTTTTATGATTTCTTCCCGTGTACTGTGGTGCGTTTCCAGGAGATAGAACAAATAGCATTTGGACACGCAATATGGAATTTATGTTGGATAAAACCGGGGCGACTCGTGCTTGTGTCGACTGCCGATGCAGAGATAAAGTTTCAAATTAGTTTTGTGGCTGGTAATTAAATTTAATTTTTTTATTAGGCCAAACCACACAGCGAACAATGCCATGCGGAATGTGTGTTGGGGTTAAATAAAATGAAATGAGGACAGTTTTAAATTGAAATGGGAAATTCATAGGGAAGCGGAAGATGCGATGTACCGATGAGAGTCTATCAACAGGGACATTGCCATATTTATTCCAATAGCATGTCTCGAAATAATTAGTAACTTGAGGCCATTCATCAACATCCTACTCCCAGCAAATTTGCATTTTCACAAAACCAAAAAGCTTTCAGTCGAATCATCTTGATTGCCATTTGATTCGTGATCTTGCTCAACTCAACTGTCAGCCGGCTTGACTTGATGACTCTGGCCCCCAGTTCTGCCAAACACTGATTGATTGATGATGCCCCGGTCGTAAGGTGTGTTCCTCTGTTAAAACTTCTTCGAGCACTCCTCTTAAATTCAAGAGGAGTGGACTTTAAGGAGAGCCCTCCTTATAAGCTAAGTAGGGCGCACTGGCAACCTGTTAACCCACTAAACGAAGAACCCCCACAGAAGTAAAAAGTTTCCTGGCATTATTGTAACAGAAAATACTGACAGCAACAACCAAAGCAGAAACACTGGACAGCTTTCCAACAAGGTAAACACGTGAAACAAATGGAGGGGCTAAAACAATATTGGCAAAAAAGGAAAAAACAACAGGAAGCCCGGAAAATAAAGTCAGCTGGGGCTGATAGCTGGCTAAAAAGGAAAAGGGAGGCTAAAAACCCAATAAAGTACCAAACAAATTGGAGCATACATATCTTCCCGACCAGACATAATCCACCGGAATGCCGGGGTTATGATAAAGTGTCAAGATATTTCGGAGGTTCAACCTGAAAGGTAATTGAAATAAGCGTGGAAATTTGTTAGGCTCAGGAAAAAGCTCTTAGCTAGAAGTTCTTTACTTGGTTTGCCCTCTTTTGAAATAAATTCGTGCGTATTAATTATGATTTTCGGGCAGGCTCTCCTAATGGAGCCCACCTGAGTGGCGGGGGGTAACCCGAGTAATAAATTCAATTTAAATGAAGCGTAAAATTCAATCAGTTCGGTGGTTTCGGAGCACTAGAGTTCGGCTTCTGCGGCTGCGTCTGCGGCTTCCTAGGTGGTAAATTGTTTTCCAAGGCGCTCCTCGAGTGGAGTTCTGCGAAATTAAAGGCAAACGCCACAATAAAGAAGTCAATTTATATACATTTTCCACTCCTCGGGTTCTGCGGTTCTCGACAAAAATGCAATTTACGAACTGGCCCGACCTTTGTTTTCCCTCCTCGAGTGGCTCTTATTCTTCTCCGCTCGCTTTTCTTTTGTGTAATAAAATTAAGGAAAAAATCTAGGTAGACAAAGCCGGGGTAGCATATGTTATGCGGTCGAGTGATGCGGCATTCTAGAGACCAGAGTCTTGAGGCCCCTTCATCCCGAGCGGCATTCAATCAAAATGATGTTGTTTTAATTTAAGGGACAAGCGGGATTTGCGTTGAGAATTTTTAATAAATGCTTTTTACGACCATAAAGAATCGCTCTGTGGCTGCAGTGGAGTGTTTTTGGCCTGGGTCCTTGCTCTAATTTTATTGATGGTGTTTCATGTGCACTGGATTGTGCGCAGCATTTATAAGCTGTAATTGCACAGTTTTCGGACAAGACGCAGATGTAGTTGAGTTGGGTTTTGGTTTAGCTGCATATGTTATTTGGGAAATGGGTAAATGAGGCAGAAAGGAGCCTACAACTCCAGGTTGTGGAGAGAAAAGGGAGTTTGTGAAACTAACTACAGTTTCTTAATTGTGTCTATTACAGGAGAAATTTTACAATCATCTTTTATATAGGGACTTTAGAAAATCATTGATCTAAACTCCTTCCCTTAAACCCGTTGCTTTAAGTAAATCCAAAAGAAATCAATTTCCAAATTGTATTTAAAAATGTTTTTAATTTAAGCTTATATCCTCGCTGGAGCCCACCTCATCTGAAACCCTATTTTGTTTTGGCTTACCCAGGAGATCCCATTTGCGAACCCTCGCATATCCCACAAAAGCTTTTCATTGATAAAGAACAACAAATGTAATGGCTGTCGAAACTTAAGCTTCAATTTGATGAACCAACAAAAGGAACCTCAGGCAGTCCTTTGAAAGTGGTCGCCCCAAAAAAGGTTTCCACCGAAGTCCCAAGCAAATAAGAAATATGCGTAGCTTGTCTTTGTGCACAGAGCGAAATATGTAACAGAAACTGGTTAAAAATAATGATGAATAAGTGCTTTAAAATAAATATGATTGATATAAGTTCAAAATAGAAAATAGCATTTACAGATAAGACTACATAATAGAGATGCTTTCAAATTTTTTATACTATTCACATTTTTTCTCTGTGTCATGTCTGCATTGATTTGAAAATTGCAAAACGTTTGGCATGCGTGTGTGTGTTTGCGGTTTTTGTTTGCTCAACGCTTTGGGTCTGGGAAAGCCCCCAACTATTTAGAAAATTGAGACACCTACGGGCAAGTCTATTAGTCGTATGGAGGGGCGGCTGTGCTCGAAGCTGTAAAACAAAATATTTACACGCGCCGCAAACAGCACGCAAGCCAGCTGAGAACCCTCTTTGGCTCAGTTCGGATCGGTTTGGTTCCCTTCAGTCCAGGACATGGCAAGGACATGCGAACGAGACATTAAAGCCAACAAAACGTTACAGAATAGAACACAACCGAGTTGAAGGAGTCTTAGGCTCCCTGCGAAAAAGCGGAAAACATTTAAACCAAGGCAGGCCAACCTTCGTCCTGGCAAGAACTCCATCGCACAAACAAGCCAGTGATGCTAAGATTGTCTTTATAAGTGTTATAAAAAAATACAACAAGAATGTAAATACAGAAAAGAGAAATAATTATCTTGAAATGTTTAGAATTTTAATTAAAAATCTTAGGTTTTTATATCAATAACTTTATATTTACAAATTATTTAAGATCGTATTATCAGAAGTCGGTCAGGTTATAGCGAAACTTAATTTTTAAAATCCTGATCTTTCAATTCCGTTTCTCTAGGACTTCTTAAATAATATTTATACAATACCCAATTGAACTTAAAAATATTTTTATGAAACAACAAATTCTTCCGTAAAACTTTTTAATATCAGCATTAGGGATCTTTGAATTATATCCCACTAAAATACCCAAGAAAACCCCCAAAATGCCAGCACTGTCTCACATATAAACGGCAAACTGGCCTGGCACGTCTGCTCCAACGCTTTTAGTCTAAATAAAGGCATTTAAAAGATTTAGAGCAAATGAACCTAACCTCAAGCGATGGTTCCCGAGTTCCCAGTGCGGCATTAATGGGCTGCGGTTTCGGCAGCGCGTGGGGCGTGTCACATAAAAACAAAGGACACGCATGTCCTGCCTTGTCCTGTCTGTCAGTCTGCTCCTCCGAAACTCGTCCTCCTTCACTTGTGTGACATTTTTATGGCGAATTTAAGACACGCAACTTTTTGCGTTGCCTCCTTTCTTGTTTCTCTGCCTTTTTTTTGGGTTTCTGCCTGGTGATTTGTCAGGAGTCGCTTTAATTTCCTGATTGTATATATATTTTGAGGGATTTCGAGTTTTCCCCGCTGGCTGATGATGATGACAAAATGACGCAAATAAAATTCTTCTGTGCATTTCCTGATCACATCCTGCGGTCTGCGTGCACGTAATTGCTTAATTTTTTATGTTTTTCTGCCTTTCCCCGCAGCTTTTCCCTGCTTTCCCTTCGATTCTGGGCTCCGATTTTTATTTATTTACGCTCTTGGCGAATTTTTATTGCCGCCTCTGTTTTGTGCAGATTTTCTGTTAATTTTTGCGCTTGATTTTTATCTGCCAGCCCCTGTAGTTAATTAAGTTATTAAGTGCGCCAAGGGAAGGACGTCACCAGCAACTTTATTTTGTATTATATAAGATTGTGTATGGTAATATCTTGTCTGGGGATGCACATATATTTTTATGACAACTGCCGGGGGCCTAGATCAAGGCGGTTGATATTAAGTCTGCGACAAGCAGAAGGTGGCGCAGCTGCCGAAGCTTTTAGCTAATTAAGTCGAGGAGCACAGTCCTAACGATTGAAGCTTACGAGCATAATTAAATGGATTCACCTCATTGGGGACTTATAATAGGGTCATAAATTAGGTTTTTCAGACGGGGATATAACCCATTAAAGATAGGATCGCAAGAAAAACTAAAAGTGAGGAAGCTAATTTGCAACTAAAGATTCATTGATAGTATTGAATGGATATTTTTTGCTATTCTAGAAAACAATAATGATAGGATAGGATATCAATTTAAGAAATTAAACACTTTCTGTCCAACTTTAGTCTAAGAAATTATATACCAAACAGTGATACTCTCAGAAACTATTGGTAAATCGTTTAAAGGAGATCGTATTCTTACTTTAAGAAATCTGCTAGGTTGCCATGTTGAAGGATCTACTTTAATAAAGTTTTCTAGCAGATTATATTAAAAAGATTTGATATCCTATCCTTTAAATATTGCCTGATAAATATATAATAAATAAATATATTATTTTTTTACAGCTTTAGGTTATGAAAAGGTTACCAAATACGTTCTTATAACCTATTTTTAAATCGTTTATCTCTTATTTTCAAATCAAAATGGATATTGAAATATATCTGTTAAGTGGATCTTAAGCAATTGTATTCGAAAAGGACAATATATTTAAATCATTTAAGTCATTCTTAGTTCATCTTAAGTGCTGCATTTCAGCCAGTGATATTCTTTGGTCCAACTCATTACACTGTTCTTTACCAGCAGGCACAACCGTCACTAATACTCTTCAAATTCAGGGAAACCCTTTCGTTCAGTCTTAGTTTCCCAGTAGACAGAGACTTACATTTGCCCGAACTTTCCTGGTGTCCACGCTTCAACGCCTACTCCAAAGTTTTAGCGCAACCAATGCAAATTAGCATTAGCATTTCGGGCAAGACAATGTTGTGCCATTAAGTTGCTCTCGAGCACTCCATTGTTATGCATAAAGCCGAAACCTAGACGCGACGTTGTCATGCATAATTCAAAGTGTCCGTCAAGTTGTCATAAACTGCAGCAACAAAGAAAACTGAAGCTGCCTGAGCTCAAAGGAAATTAGCAAGCCAGAAACAGAGCAGCCAAATTTGGCCAAGAGGAAACCCTCAGCAGCCAAGGAAACCCTGCGCAATTTGGGAAAGCTAGAAGCAAAAGAACAACTCGGGGAAGTTACTCACAACTTATTGCTAATGTAAATATTTTGTTTTAATTTTCGGGTATGATAAAAACAACTTCTCATGCGGGTGCCTGTCTGTGGGACTGGATACATTTGAAACTTCGAAAGTGGAATTGTGACGGTAACACGAGATAGACAGACAGCTCTCTAAAGCGCAGTGATATAAAATAAAATTATGAAAACTAATTATAGGGGTCCCATCCGCAGAGGGTTGCTCGAATGAGGTGAGTCCTCAGTTTTCCCGTCAAACAGTAGCCGATATGGCCTAGTCGGGTTCTTCGGCTGCCACGCAAACGTTCAAGATAATTAACCACTTATGTTTAAACAAATTTTAAGTGCTGCACCCCGCGCCCCTCTCCATCAAAAGGGGGAGTGGCACATCGACGTGGGAATAATCAGAAGCACTGTCAAGCCAAATGGAAATTGGATACCCTCTAGAAAGCGAAAGGGAAATACCCTTGTCTGATTCAAAATTAATTGCGTTACCTAAAGGTAAATTTATAAAAGCAGTTTTTCTAATGTTTTTAGGTTGATTTACAAGTTTTCACAGTACTTAAATAAATCAAAATGTTACAACATCAAATCACAGAGCTTAGCAAGTTTTATACCACTAATATTGACCTTTTCTTGTAAGTTTAGTATGTCCTTTATTTTCTTTAAGCCTACCTAAATTAAATATTTAAAAAATAAAGCGAGATGCAATAGAAACTTTAAGTTACATTAATTGATCGATTTAATTAACAGTATACTCGTAATACTTTTTATGAGGAAAAATATCGAATTTGATTAGCAATAAGAGAAATATTTATAATATCCAACAATATGCAGTTAACATACCAAGCCCCTAAGGAATGACCAAAGTTTAACCGCATAATTTTATAGGAAATCCGTGACCGTATCAATAAAGAATACCCGATCCACTTCCGTTCTGCGTCACCAACACAATTTAAAAGTAATAATACCCATTATTTCAGAACATTCAGTTCAGGAACTCGCTCTCTGTGCAGGAACTCTCCTCTGCTGCATTGCGGCGAAGTTTAAGTGAAAAACTTTTCTGTTTTTCCTTTTTTGCGTCGAAAGTTTTGCAGCTTGGCCGAGGAAAATTGCAGCGGCTGCCATTACAACGGCCAGGGAAATCACAGTTGGCGGTTGGAGGGGGTGGTGGGCTGGTGGGGCGGCAAGGAAATGGCAGCGGAACCAAGGAATGTTAACCGAAAACAAACAGCAAACAGCGCGGTGACATTGATTTTTACGTGCCCCTGGACCAGGCACACAACAGGCCACAAATGGCAGCTCAAGCCATCATTAACACGCACAGAGTTCACTCGCAGTTTCGGGCTACACTGGGTTAAAATAACTAATTAATTATAAGAATTCAGAATTAAATTTTTAATCAATAGTGTTTGTTGATAATAAAATGATCATCTTAAAATTTAGACACCTATTTACATTAGATGCCATCTCTTAAGGATCCAAAACATATTTCCTTGTTATTATACTTTTTACTTGATTTTAAAAATTTTAGTAAATATTTTCTATTAACGATTGAGTTAAAAATAAATTGGAAACAAAAAGGAAAATATTTAATATTATTTTTCATGGTTCAACAAGAATCCTTTCTTTTTTTCCTTTATAGTAATTTCTATCTTTACACGATATGGGAGCTTGATAAGTTTCCAACGGTTTTTTCTTTTCTGGGTGCAATTTTATTCACCAAATAAAGTTCCATTTATTTCCAGATTACATAAAAATTATCTTTGGATGTTTTTATAGAGTACTTTGATTGATAATATCTTCTGTATAATGTCACTGACCATACTAGAATTTTTCCCAGTGTGGCCCTCAGCTTGGAGGCAAAACTTAAGCAGCTTAGCAGAGTTGCATGCAAACGGAAGCACATTGTAGCTGCTGCCTCTGAGCACAGGGCCGTAGAAAGGACATTACACTCAGGACCCACATCGATGTGAAGCCGGGCAACAAGAACTACATTGTTGTCAGACATTTAGACAATTGGACAGCTCTGGGGAGTGGTAATGGTAGTAGTAGAGGCAGTATAGGGATACATAGGGGGTGGCAAGGAGTTCGGGGCTTGTTGCAATTAAAGCCAAAGTAGTTTTGCCTTTTTAAAATAGTTTCCTTTTTGGCAAAGACAACGTCTGGAGTGGCTTCCCCATCGAGAAAAAAAAACGGCAGGAGGAGACCTACAAAAGGGAAGTGGCAGAAATGTAGCAATTACTTTAATTATTGGCGGCAGGAAATGGGTTGACAGACAGAGCGGAAAAAGCCAAAAAAATAGGAGGGAAGTAGATAAAGGAGGAGAGGATCTAGAATGGACAGCTAAAGTCCAAACTTGCGAGGCTGGACATTGAAATATTTATAAGGAAATACATAGGTGGAAAAAATATCTTATTATAACTTAATTAGTAATAAAATAGAATTTAAGATTTTTGCAATTTTCCGTTCTAAAAATCCATACACATCCATTTAAAATAATTTGGAATATGATAGGGTCTTTTAATTTATAAAATATTTACATTAAGATTAAATTGTTATTATAATTATGGATTGTTTTACATTATTGCTTCGTTTTAAAACAGATTCCTTACTTACACATATTTTTAAAAATCTGAATGCCTTTTCACATTTATATGATTTGTTCTTATTGTACAAAAATATTTATATTGGAAATGAATGAGGCAATATTTTCCAAACGAAAACACATATTTTACCTGAAACTTCTGCAACCCCTCCACCAGTTGTTCTTAAGCTTGCAGATCCTCTCGCAATTTGCACGTTTCGACGGCCTTCCTTTTACTTGCCAAACCACCCACGCCCATTCAATTACATGCCAAGGCAATTCCGCAATCGCTGGGAAAAAGTGATTTTACTTTGATTTTTGTCTGGCAGCGAATACTTTTTGGCGCCTTCTCGCTGATTTGTAATCGCAGGACGAAGGACCTCGGCAGCGGAACTCCGCCACCCACCACTTAGTTTGCTCCTTTGTTCTTTTGTTAATGCTGATGTCACGTAAAAAATTAGAGTGACCACCCGCTGATAGTTCTCCGAACTGTTTGCGTTTTTTATATACCACCCAAGGCGTTCGTTTTGGCACGCCCAGAATTCCGAAATACGTTTCATTATTTTTTGTAAATTGCTTGCACGCGTTCAATGCAAAACTTTAAGCCTGATAAATGAGTGCAATTGTTGTTCCTGTGTTGGTGTTGCTCCTGTCAGGCAATTAACTTCTGCTTCTCCACCAAGTGAAATTTGATTTTTTTATTGAATTGCATTTTCAACCACCGTGAAAATCTCATAAATAAAGCAGTCAACGATGCTAGAGCGAAAAGGTAGGAAGACAGTTAGGCAGCCCGCATCCCTCGCAGTAGCTGCATTTTTTATTCCCGCTGACAGCAGAAATAATAGGGAATAAAATTGAGTCATTGTCAATAGTTCGTTTTGACAGGCAGATACACAGGAAAAAATGGATGTATCTGATACCCTCAAAAATTAATTTTCTGAAAAATATAGAAGTTTTTATTAATATTACATTTATATTAACAGAGATTATAAATTTCGGTGGGCTTGAAGCTTTTGGTATAGTATTTTATTTTTTAGGAAGTTAATAGAACTATAAAAATATCCTTGTTCCACTTAACGAGTTACTCAACTATTTAGTATTTTTTTGACATTCTGAAAAAGCATTTTTAAGGTTTTTACAAGCTTTCAAAATAGTATTTAAAGTTCAGTTTATTTCAAAAAAGTTTAAAAAGTATTAAAGAAACGTAAGATAGTATTTGCCCCTTGAAAATATATAAATAATACATATATGCCAATATAAATATGTCATTTCTAAACTAAATAAAATAACTTGCACATATATTTCCTGAGTGCAGATAGAACCGCTGGATATTAAGGGAATTATGAAATATTCCCCAGCTCGAAGTCGTATTTCTTTCGGCCAAGAACGTCTATCTCAAACGCCGAAAGAGAAGCCCAATCAATGTCTTTCACTCTACCTCCGAATTACCTCTGAATTTACCTTTACCTTTAACCAGTCCGTTGTCTGGCAAGTTTGACTTTGACATTTTCGTTGGCATTGTCGTACCGGCATTCATGTGCAGCCAATTTGTCCGGGTTTTTCGGTGGTCGGGGTGGAAATGCCGGAGATAAGCGGCTTAGCTGGCTTATAAATGGAAATTGCAGGCAAGTTGCGTTTCCTGTTTATATAAGATCATGATCACAATGCTGCTGATGACGTTGCATGCTGACGATTTGAAAAATCAGATTAATAACCTGAATTGCTCTTGAGCTCACGCACACAGAGACCGAGTGTCGAAGGCTTAAGCTCCCTTTTCCTTCAATTTCGATCCCGATAATTGGCTCACGTTCCAGGTAAATACTCAAAAGAGCATATGTGAACTGAGGACTGGGAGGATGAGTTTTGGAGGGCAGTGCTTCGAGGTGTGGGAGTGGGTGTGTCTGCGTCTGTGAATTTTAATTAAAAAATTTTTCCCCAGCTGCACTCTTGCAATTTTGATTCCAACAAAGGTAAGAGTGAAGATAACGAAAGTTATTTGAACAAGAGGCAAGAAAAGCTGAAGAGCCAGGCACCCAAAGTTTGTAATCGTAATGAAATCACGTTTGGCACTCGACTGAAGAAAGTACTATAACAAATGTATACCCATCATTTCGGTTATTCTCCAGCCAAACGAATAACATACATATTTTGCCTCGAACTAATATGCACAGTTGTGTTCAAAATAATATTATTATTTATAATACTGCAAAACAAGTTCAAAGGTTGTCTCCCCTAAAAACACACATTTGACCATAACTTTCGACAACTCGACGTTAAAGGTTAAGCATTGGCTTAAAACATTTTGTGGCACTTTCAGGGGCTTAAAAACTAATCACTTCCGAACCAAACAAACATCGAAAACAGCCCACACATCAGTATCAATTTTCCTAATTAAACGTTTAGAAAACTAATCTAAATTAAAGTCCAATCACTCCCAAAGCACAGACCACTTTAATTTAAACCGAAATTAAAGTTTTATTAGCCACTAGGGAACGGCAGGCGGGCACACTCTCTCCACAAGGGCATTTTATCAATGGAGACCAGCATCGATCTGGGTAGTGACCCTAAAACCAGGCAGATGGCTACGCTTCACTAAATTAAGAAATTAGTACCAAATAGAAAACAAATTAGGAAAGGGTCAGTTTGAAGAAGCGAAGGCCATAAATGCCTCGGGGATGACCACATCCAACATCCTCCCCCTTTCCAACGCCCCATGAATGACAAAATCAAAGTGATGGTCAGTTTATGATGGTCCACTGGGCCCGCACATTCCCGAACGAGAGTTCGATAAGACGGACATAAAAACTGACCACTGTCCACCGAGGAAATAAGAAATAGTTACCCCTACCCCATTTGCCCAGTCGTGTGTCCGCCTGTCAATCATGCGGTCCATGGGCGATAATTTAACTATTTGCCGATAATGAAAACGGTCCAGCGATTTCTGTCTGCCTAGGCAAAATCGGGAAACGGAACGAAAAATCAAATGTACTTTTGCTGATTGCCTTGGGGACCTGTGAATTGGATTGGCAAAGGGAGGGCCTGCTGATGATGCCGCATATGTAATGCCATTGATTAACTTTTATCCCTGAATGTATATATTCTGCATAATTTGGTCGAGCGACAAGTTGACAAAAATTGAGTTAGGCACTGTGTTAAAATAGCTCTGGGAGTCACCGAGGAACAGGACAATCGATGCCAAATTAGGAGCCCAGAAATTGCGACTAAACAGCGGGTTTTTTGTTAAAGAGATGAAAGCCGGTTAAAGTTGCTTTCATTCATGGATGCTCCCGACTTCCTTAAATTACTTTATCTTTATGGTTTGCTTATCAAGATGCCCTAATACAGGGGAAATTCACAGACATTTCTTTCTCAAATTTAAAGAAAACATTTACCATAGCTTACAGTCAAATTACACATCCATCAATTAATCTCCATTTGTCCGACTCCCCCTTCGCAGAGTTTTCCCAATCATTTTTCATGCCTAGGTGCAAATATAGAACTACATCATCCATCTGTGCCTCTTGGCGTGAGAAAAGTGTAACCGAATACACGGCCGCTCCCGGCAATTTCCACTTCACGTCCCAAAGTGACAAACCATTAGCATGTCGAGCTCAACCCCAAATACCCCAAATATCAATCCACCGATCCCCCTTTCATGTAGGGGCCTCCAAGTTGGATATGCTCAATCCTTTGGCTGTTTGGCTGTCAGCCTAAAAATAACATTTTCTTTAATTTGATCCAGAGAAAGGCGAAGACTTTAAGCGCCTTTTTGACAATTTTCACGTCAACTCCAAATCCCCCCATCGAGTGGAGAATCCCTGGAAGAGCCAGACGAAATTTACATACCCGAGTGAGCCGGGCCGCTATATGTATTATATCTGCTGTACGGCTATATATGGTATATATAAAAATAAACACAATTTTTGTCGCTCTGCTTCATCTCTATCTCGGGCCCTGTGGAGGCATTCGTTGATATAAAAATATGAAGCGGAAAATCAGTGACAGCAGCACGGCGAGGATTCCTTTCCTCCTGTGCCTGGTGGGTTGGTAGTTCTGAAGTGGAGTTAAATTACTTTCGGGTGGGGGTGGCACTCACCGGTGGTCGGGGTGGATCGGATCGGACTGGAACATCGTATCTGCACGAGATACCGGCATGTGCATTGCATTTGCCTCGGCGGTCCCTTGTTTTTTCCCTGTTTTTATTGGAAACTTATTCCCACAGTTCGTCCGACTGCCGGTCCAATCTGTCTGCTAGCTTGTCCGATTTGACTGGCAGCGAATGAAATATGGCTTTATGTGTAAAATAAAAAAAAATAAAAGCACCAGGGGTGTGGGCAAAAACATACACGAAAATCAGCCAAAAAGGTTTGCTGATGGGTCTAGCAAATTGCATTCTGATATTTGGCAACTTCTGTTGGCTATTGATTTTCCTCAATTGTTAAATTTCACAACTTTCCCTGGTACAAGTCTTGGGATCTCCTCATCGAAATGAAATTATCTTAAATTATTAAGGCCCTACCCCTATATTCACTTACTTTCTCCGCTCATCATTGATTTATGGCCAAATCATGTAAATTTTACTGAGCATCAAACTTGATTATTATTATTATTGATGAACTCCCCAATTCTCCCCCGGTTTGATGGCTTTTTATGACTTTGCCGCTGCAATTAAATGATTTCTAATTGCTGACAGAGAAAAAATCCCTCACAAATGATTTGTTGATTTATTGTGCCTTGAGACTTTAGCTCATAATTTGTCATATTTTCCTGACGGCCCATTTTTGATAAAGATTTATTATGACATTTCCATTTTTTGTTGCGTAATTAATTATGTCGGAGTTGTAAATATGCATAGAGGCAATTTGACTTGGGCAATTTTTATGCTGGAAATTGATTGAGTTAATCAAATGAAAGTTGATAGGCTAATAAAATCGGGATTGGCTGGGAAATGGGGCGAAATTAGGGTTTTTCGTTTGGATTTCTTAAGGTTTTTGTGCAGCCATTAAGAACCATTAATGTCTTGATTATGAGTGAGTATATGTAAATTGAGGAATGGATTTCTATTGTCATTTTATAATAAAGAAACTGTATAACTTGCTGATAAATCATTTATTGCGATCAAAGGCCAGTTAAATATTCTCATGTCATTAAAAGTATCGAACATAATTATCATTATTGGTCTACTAACATTACGATGATTTAAATTATGACGATTTTATAACAAGTTTTGCACTTTTCTCACTTTAAGTAAGCGTACGATTATAAAGTAGATTTGTTTTCATCTGTACCTTTTATTAAAGTATTAAAATATTTAAATTATTTTATGGCTGCTATATAACAAAATAAAAAGAATTTCTGTAATGATATATGGGTTCCCTATCAGGAGACCGCAGTCCTGAAAGCCTTTCTCGCTTTTATGGGCGCCTTTCCAGGATACTGCACGCATTCTTGGCCAAGACGTGTTGGCTTTATCGCGGCCCCACTCCAACCCACAGAACGATATTTATACGGTGAAGCTTAACACAAAGCGGCCAAAACCGCCAGCGGTTCGGGCGACCAACCAAAGCCAACACATTTCGGTGATTTACATTGATAAAGTTAATGGAATGGAATGCGTGCGCACTCGCTGACTCGACTGCGATTTCGATTCCGGTTCCATAAGGCGATATATGGCTTATGTGTTTGGAGAGTGTGTGCAGAAATTTGCATTTCTTGGGAGCAGCGCCGACATCGTCACACGCCAAACGGAAGTTGTATACAAAGAGTTGCACTTAAAAAGCACCCGACAATGTTCCCGTTTCCCATTCATTTCCAAGGAGCTACACAGAAAAGTTTATCGATATTAAATTGTTTTATTTAAAGATTTGTATTTTTAACTTTACTGATTTAATAAAAGGTGTGCAGCAAACAACTAAAACATTTTGTATGTTTCGTATAATATTAAAATATACAATTTTTGTTTTATATCTATACCAAATATCTATACAGAATTGATAAGCAAATAAAAATTTTGATACAAAATTGATAAAAAACATACAGATTCTATAACTAAAGATTATAAGATTTAGGATACCTCTATACTACATAACACGAAATACAGTTTTATATTTAAAGTTTTTATATACCTACAATGTAACGTTAAATAATAAAATCTCTAATAAAATGTAGTACACAAATTTATAATATTAAGTAAACACATTTTTCCCAGTGCAGCTTTCAACATGCATACGACATTCGGGACATGCAATTTTTATGGCTTGTAAGCTGGCTCCCATTTCGGCAATTGAAATGGGCCTGGTTCATGTTTTCTGGGGGTTAAAGGAAAAGTGACTTTTTTTGGCGGGGAAACTCCCAGAGCGGAAATGAAAAACGCCTAATCTAACAAATTTTCGTGCTAATTTAGGTCAAAGGCGGATTTGCATAAATTTCGCCCCGTATTGCAGGTGTTCACCTTTTGCCACCTTATCAAAGTCCATTAGAGCCGAGCCAGTCGACATAATTTGTGATGCCGACGTGAGGGGCTCGTACTCCTTACTCCCCCCTCCCCCCTTCCGTTCTGGAAAAAGAAAAGTATTTTCTCGGTATTTAAGTCATACTGACACATGACAAATTCCACATGAAAATTCCAAAACAGCCCAAGAGGGAGCCATGGGGCCGATGCCAGAAGTCATTAGCCCAAACACCCAGTTCTCCACCAAACTCACCAAGTGGGCCTGGGCCAAATGGAATTTTGTCATAAACGTTGTTGTCGTTTCTCCTATTTTTTTGCCCCTGTTGTTGTTGGCAGCACTAGTGGCATATTTTCGTGCAAAATTTCACGCTCATGCATATTTAAAGAGTGTTTTACGGAAAAAAGGCACACAGAAATCATGAATCGTATAGGTTAAAGACTTTTACTCTTTATTTGATGGGACCACCTAGTCTATGAATATTTTAGCAATAGATATTGGTTTGTTAATTCAGGGGCTATTGTTTGTGTGGCTCTGTAAAAGGCTGAAATTGATTTGGTAAACAGAAAGTTTTATTTTCGAACTTAGATGCTACTTATTCCTTTTTTTATATATATAAAATTATTTTCAATCTGTATTTACTTAAAAATTGCCCTCCAATTTTAATATCTTTTTGAATTTTATTTGTAAAAATGTTTTAGTTATTTATTCATTTAATTTAAATATATTATTCAAAGGTAGGTACTACAGGATTTTAAGCTAAAATAACGTTTAATACATTTTGAATGCATCGCTAGCCACACAAAAGGGTTAATATGACTAATATTTATTTTATTTGACACATTCTTTATTTGGTTAATATTTTAATCCTTTTGTATAATGCATAATCCTTTGTTATAATCCTTTATTTTTAGTTTCCATTAAATTTTCATGGTATATAGAGGTTTTTCTATAACCCACTACACTTTCCCTATTTGGCCCACAGTCTCACTTAGCCTTATCAACTGGGCCCTCTCTCGCATGGGAATGCGCTAACTAAATAAGCCCAAAATTATAAATTACCATTGGATAGCCGGCACGAAAGCCACCGGCAGCTGATAGCAGGCTTTCCCCATAATTTTGCACTTTTGCAGCTGTCCAAAATGGGGGGACATCAATCAAACGTCATGGGGTAGAGCATTTCAACTTAGCGCTGAGTTATGGTTGAAAGCCATTGCTATACGTACGTTTTCTTTGTGTTTTACGATTCAGTTTTTGGGCGTGTCCTTGCCAGCTTTTGGCCGCATTAAGTGCACAGTTGCGTGCACACACGCCCTACCCGTTCGAATCCGAAGGTGTAAAAGGGGGCGTGGCCGGTCGGAGGTGACGCCACGGGGCGCCCGGTAAGCAATTTACCTCAAATTGTTGCCATTTGTTTGCCGGCGCTTAGAGAGCCTCGAACACAAAGTTGCATTAGTATTTCTTGTGTGCTTAAATTGTTCATCAAGTTGTGCAAATTATGGAAATTGCCGTGCGTGAGCCAAAGGAACGGAGCGACAAGGCGTCGGGAATCTGGAATAATATCTGATGGAATGACATGGAAAAGAATTTCAGTGAGAGGAATTCCATGCCGGAATTTGCATTTCAATCGATGCAGGACGAAGATACATGACACCACTTTTGAATAAAGATATTTCTTGGTTTGTAAGGAAATTCCTTTTTCGGATTTATCATTTTTATTGAGCGAACTTGTATGCTCAATAGGAAATACAAATATTTTAGCTTGTCTACTAAACGAAAAATATGTTTGTTTATAAGTTTGCTAAATGTATTTCTGTTACAATGGAATGTAATTCATATAGGAATTTCATGATGTTTAATTTATGATAAAAACTAGACTACCAACAAATATACAGCATATTTGTGTGTTAACCAGTAACTAAATACAAATATAATGATGACATGGCATTTAGTTACAGATACAGCATTTAATTTAGTAGTAATTTAATTACATTTTTATATTCATTGGAAAACACTCATGAAAATTGATTTAAACCAAAATTTAACTGAGTTAATGTTAAATACTCTTTTACAAAAAAATCTGCCTTACGTGCAAAGGTAAATATAAATCGTTATATTGATTGACCCTTACTCAATTTCTTTCTTTGCTTTCTGTAATTTTTAAACATTGAGTAAGAACTATAACAACGTTTTACCTTGAGCTTACCAGCAAGTCCGGGCCCACTTGTATTTATCAATAATAATTTTTTGCCCGAGCTGCCGTTAAGCGAAATGCACTTCGGGCCTTCGCCTCTTGGCCAAGTCCTTCACGGTTGAATGCACCCGTTTCTGTTTGGGCTTAACCTCGCCTGACCTACTCCGGAACGAACCAGGAGCAGGAGCAGAAACCTACAGATGGCGGCTCCTGGCAGAAGGAAAATGCAATTTCCTTTCTCCATTTTTCATATGCGCATTAAGCGCCTTTTCCACATTTCAATTTGCCAGGCGAGCTGCCTGCACGGCGCAGTTGTGCTTTTGGCCCGGCCCACAACTATTGCCACCTGGGCCTGTAAGCATATAAAAATTAATATTTGAATGAGTAACCAGAAAGAAGCTCGACTGGGTTATGATTCCGGGACCGAAGGATCCTCAGGCTTCTCGGGTTCCTCAGGCTCCTCCTGGCAGAAGGAGCACTCTGGGCATATATATGGCCGAAATGCGGCTGCTTAAAAATGCATGAGAAGTCAGTCTGCTGGAAAACTGGGTGAAAGCTACGGTTGCACTGGCACAAACAACTTTATTTCCACTTAAGTTGTAAATTATACGAGAGCCCGGCGCCAGCAGGCCACCCACTAGGCCATTTGGCATTGTCCTTGCCCTCTGACATATGGTTTTCGCAATTGTCCGACCACGAAAAAGGGCAGACATTGAATTAGGCGAGGGCCGAGGCCATCAAGCTGTCCAAAATACACATAAATTCAATCGTGAAAAATTCTCACGCATTCACCTGTGGCTGCAATCACGTCCCCTCCACAAAAATATTCCTATCTATATATAACAAAAGCGAGTTCCCCCTTTAAAGACGTGGGCACACAAAGAACCACAAACAAAGGAATGAGACGATGTCTCGCGGTGCTGCAGCCTCACAAAAAATGTTCAAAACTCGAACAAAAAGATGACACAAACAAAAATAATTTCATTTCTATTTCTCGTTACCAATTCCTATTCTTTTCTTGTATTGTCCCAGTTCCCCTTAAAATGGGTTTGACATTGTCTATGCGCAAAGTGTTGGACCACTGGCTACAAAAAGCCTTCGCACACACGAATATCGTGTTAAGCACACGTCGATCTATTGTTTTGGTGATTTTTGGGCTAAGGATCGTGTTATAAAATTGATTATACACACTTGCCCCGGCACAACGAGGTAATACAAAAGAACGGCCTATAACTATAATTTATTATATGATTTCTTTGAATATTAAAGGTAGTTTGTGGGAAGACTGCATAAAAGAAAGGTCTAGTTGAAGTACAGCAAGCCCCAGAGACAAGCGGAAATGTGTGGGTAGTTTTCTACTTGTTAGCTTCATTTAAATATGCCAAATGACTGTCGCTTCCTCTCAATTGAGGTCTGAAGTAAGCAAAGAATCCTGATAAAGTTTTAACTTCATTAGGGGGTAACAAATTCTTGGTTCACCTTTTTAACCCTTGGTATGTCGAAATCTTCTTGGGAATTCCTTTTTTCAGGAAACTGAAAATTCGTTTCAATGAAATTAACATCATTATAGAATTTTCTTAACTTAGTATCAAGATGGAAAAAAAATATATTGAAACAGAAATTATTATGAGCCACTTACCTAATATTTTTTTATTTTAATAGATAATAGATAGATAATAATGATTTTTTTACATTTCACTTGTTGGTTAGATTCTTTTACAATTATAAAAAAATTTTAGTTTAATATAATAGATATAAATAGATATAAATTTAATGGAATTAAGTACCCAACATAAGCCACCATAAGATCCCTATAGGGTTAAATCTAAAGTTTTCCTTACTGCCGACTTTATTAGTTCCACTCACTCACCTGTACTTGCGCTGTATCTTCAACTTTTTTCAAGTCCAACCCGAACCGAGCAATCATCGTCAAGTTTAGCCCAGGAATCCTGACAGTTTTTGCCAACCACTAAATGTCAAACTTTGTGAGGTCCCGGGCGAGAGGGACAGAGAGTGCCGAGTGAGAGGGACAGCAGCCACGTCCTGTCTCATATGTGACATTCAAGTGTCATCAAAGGAAACGTGATGGTTTGCATTTTTATGAGAATGACAGCTAAATGGGCGGAATCCCGGTTCCAATGACTTGAGTGACTTTCAATAACAGTAGACAACAGTGGGGGAAGGCCTAAGATTTAGCATAATTAAATTTGGAAAAAGTTTTTTCAGTGCCTTTTTTGTATCCGGAGCAGACAAAGGATCTGCGATGCCTGGAAATCAGCATAAAATAATTGAAAATGTGTACGGTTCTGGTTCTATTTGAATAAACGCAATTTGAATGCAAAAGCACGAAGTGCAAACAAGATGGCAGACGTGAAAGGATATACAGGATGGGTGGTTTTCGGGATGGGATTTAGGAGCCAGAACGGCAGGATGACAGTCTCCTCTCGTCTGCCGTTGATAGATGGATGGCACTGAATGGGGTTTCGAATGGACTCTTTTCTTCCAGCGAGGTAAGCAAAAGTCGAAAGGTGGGAGGGTAATCTTCATCTTTGGTCAACTTAAAGTGCCTTAAATCTCAGGTCCTTTTCGAAGTGATATTCCCCGTATTTCCTATCTCTAATCAGCCTCGTTTTCCGCCCCCTTAACCCGCGCTAACCTAATCTAATCTCGTTTGCCACAGCGGACCTGAAAAGACCAGCTGTGGGTCTAGGCCTAAGCCTTTTGTTCCCCTATCAAAATCGCACATTTTCCGCACTTTCCACTTTCCACTCTTTGGCAATTCACAAATTTCCACACCTACGCACACAATTGAGCGTGCGGGCAAGTGCAAAGAGCTCTGTAGCAACAACAAAAAAATTGTTAATGCCATTTGACAGTTGACAATTATAGCAATTGTCATAGCATTTAACACGAGAGCTGAGCACTATACCAAAGGCGGAAAGGGATGGATGAAATACTCCATTGTTGTCTGCACAGGGAAAAAATACAGGCTTACAAAACTTAAATTGTATCTGTATATATGAAGCAAGAAAATTATAAAAGTAAAATTAAAAAAAGAACATGTTAGTTACCACGTATAAAAAAACGAAATTACACAAAAAACAAATTTAACTAACTAAATAGATGTTATTAGTAAACTTATGCCATTTCTAGAAACACTTCATTTACGGATAAAAATGGTGAATTTCATTTTAGAAAATTCTTTTAAAATAGCGATGAGTTAAGGATAAATAAAAACGTTTTAGGTTCCAAGAACGGATCTTTTTAAAATAGTGATGTAAAAAGATTTATTCACCTTCATCGTTATAATTTCTGTAAAGCCCTCTAAATAAATTAATAAATAATTTTACAAAGAAACCAAAAACTTAAAGTCATTTACTTATGTGAAGCATTCTAAAATTATACTTTTACAAAGTAATTAAAAAAAAGGTGTTCATTTAAATACAGTTTTAATGACAAAGTTTATTAAATTAATGGGCAAATTATAAAAATTTTCTCCCAGTGCGGATCTAGGCACGGGGATAGAAAAAGCAAACGAGGGTTAAGCGACAGAGTGAGGCGGAAGTTAACCCTTGGTGGGTCGGTCTCACCCCATGATTCGTTTTGTCCTGTCACTCATTTACCCTTTTTTGCATGTCAGCGGGCATTAGTTGTCCTTGCTGCTGCTGCTGCTCCTGATGTTGCTGTTTTTGCTGCTTTTGCCGTTGTTGTCCTTGGTGCTCTCGGACTCTGCTTATCTGCACCAAATTTGCACAGTCATTGTCAGGACTCGAGGTCCTGGACCGCCCCGTATCCCCTCTTGAACCTCTATTTTCGCCCGACTATCCTTTCATTTTTTGCCTCTCCCTTTTGTTCGCACTTTTTGCCAACTTTGCATATGTGCAAATAATTTAGCATCCCAACTACAGCAAAAACATCGGCAAAAACCAACAACACCAGCCAGGACAATTGTGGATTTACTCGAGATTAGGGATCTTTGTTAGTTGGTCTGCGGGTCTGTTTGTTTGTCTACTGCTTTGCTGGCCAAATAAAAATTATAGTTGGCCGGTTCGCAGAGGACTTCAATGTTGGTTGCTTTGTTAAAGGAGTTGCCACTGGTTTAGGACAAATACAATTTGGCTCCGGACCGAGTTTGGACCAGCTCCAAGGGGCGATGAGCCGGCTAGATGTCCGAAAGTGTGATGGAATAAATGTGCTGATGATGGTTATGTGATGTGGGTGCTTTTGAAGACAGTTCTCAAGGGAAGTAAAGGAAGTACTTGCAAAAAAGAATGTAATTTGGCTGCTTTTTAAGTGAATAAAGTACTAAGCTTAGCTCTTTTAATATATATGTACATTGCACATACATGTTTCCTAAGTATTTCTCTTTTAGTTTAAGATATTGCTGTAATTGGTTAACTTTTTCCATGCATACTTGGAGATACTCAAATGCAGATATCCTTAAGAAGCTCACTTTTAATGCCAAGAAGCGTATAAGGAATCCCATCAGAAAATCCTTGGGTTCCCCTTTTGGCTTATTTTCCTTTATATTTTTCCCGTGGATTTTCGCACCCTTTCCTTTTCAAGTTCATCATTCCGTAAGCCAAAATCGTACAAGAGCCGCCTCGAGGGCTTTTCCTTGGGCTCCGGCTCCCCAGAAAAGTCGTGTGAAGTCAAAGTGTCTCATCGCTGCTTATCTATACTGCAGAAATTGGCTGCTCAAAGTTCGACGAGGCGGGCAAATATGAAAACTTTCGGTTCAGCCATGCGAAATTCCCTTTTCCAAAGGCAATCTCTCATCTTTATCTGCACCGCGCTGGGAGAGATGAATGCAGCTTTCAGAGCTCTTCGCTCACATATGCGACTCAACACTCCAACTTGTGCCAAATGCATAAAAATTCAGAGGGCGCGGAGCTGGCAGAAGATGAAGAACGGAGCTCCTTGACAGCAAAACTGCATTCAGAACAAGAAATAGAAGCAGAACACAAGCTACACAGTGAAAAAATCATCGAAACGTAGAACAATAAGGTATAGATATTCCCTTCGAGCTGAGATTCGCATTCATGGCTCCAAAAATGTATTATTATTTGATATTCATTTTAATGGCAAACTAGGATATGGTGGTATTTACTTTTAATGATGTTAAGATACACAGTTGTAAAAGGAGATTTCTGATATGATGATATTATGCACTTTCAAAGCTTCCTTACATATTTTGCCTTAATAAAAATCTTGAGCTTACATCATGAAACTTACAATCCTGTGATACTTCTCAGTGTGTCAGTAAAGTAGGTCAGTTTAGGGAGTTTCCACAGAGGGACTTAAAGCACATCCTTGCTTATTGTGCAAACAACAAAGTGTTCGTCCATTTTCAACACCCACTGGTGTTCGGTGCTTGGGATTCTGGAATAATGGCCAGGCATTGTAACAACATTTCAAATGCAAAATCCCATTTTCCTTCTAATTGCTTTATCGCTCAACAAGCTGTTGGATGTGTTTCACTCACACCCTCTCATCGCTCCGCTCATTTCTCACTAGCTCACTGCTGACAGGATAATTCCAACACAGGGACGATGCCACCCCGTTAAGTAGGGTGGCTCGATCTATTGGTGTTCGAAATTATAGACCTTACCTCTAAAGTTTTCATCATACATTTCATATTCCCTTATTCATAGACTTATGGTATGGTGATAACAAAACACATGTGTTTCAAATATTATAGATATATATTATAATAGAATTATATATATTATTTCTCACCAGCTCACTGCTGACAGGATAATTCCAACACTGGCACAATGCCACCCCGTTAAGTAGTGTGGCTCGCTCTAGTGGTGTTCGAAATTATAGATCTTAACTCTAAAGTTTTCTTCACTCATTTCATTTTCAACACTCATAGATTTATGATATGGTGATAACAAAACTCATGTGTTTTAAATATTATAGACTATTCGAATCTTTAAATGTACCTTTTGTAGAGGAAACATAAGGGTAGTACTAACTAGTAGTTAACTATCCCCTGAGGTTCTTAATAATATTTAAAGAAATTGATACCTTATTAACCTTTGAAAGGTATTTTCGGGTATAGATTGGCAGTAGAGGACTAACTGCAGAACTATAGGTTATCGTAAAACACGGGATAGTACTTTGTACCGACCCACCCTAACAATAAGCCCCTTTTTGAGCCCCCTAGTTTCTTGTTTACGTTTGTGCTCTGTCAAATATGTTCGAATTTTCTAACGATTACAACTACATTGGACGCCAGGCTCTGCTGACCTGATTTTCCATTTTTCGCTTAGCCGCTTTGGAACATGTGCTTCTGTTGTTGTAAGACCCTTTAGGGAGCTATACTGGCCGGGCTTTTGTTTGCCAAACGTCCCGGGGCTAAACGGATTTGTCCAACCTGCCATCGTCACCGAGTCAAGGGTACCCAGAGCCGAGCTGCAATCCCCCGATCAAATTGTTTGTTAATTGCAAAAAATTTTCGAAAATTGCGCATATTCTGGTTGGAAAGGCCTTTGTTAACGGGCACTATGTGTATACCATATTTGGTGAGTGGGGGCGGATGAGGTGTTCGCCTATTGATCCGATGTGGTTAATGGTCGCTCCGCTTTTCGTAACAGTTGTCAGCTGCAGTTAAGCTAATGACGGAGGCAATTTCCTGGATGGGTTCAGAGAGGCAAATTGCTGGCGGAACATGGCATTTGATGGTTCAAAGTCTAAACTGGGGCAAGGCTTTTAGATGGCTGCAATTGAACATAACAAAAGCAGGAGTCGATGCTGCCAATTAGCCAAAGCATTTCGGTACACAAATTAGCTAGGCAGTTTGGCGAATTTCACATTCAATATGGTTAAATTGTATGGTTAATGTAAATAATAATTATTTTTAGTAATATTTAAATGTGCTTGGTTCATTTTATTTTAACAATGTACCATCTCATTTCCCCTTTTAAATATAGTATTATCACCAAAAACAAACCCATTCATTCATCACTTATGTGTCAACATCTCCCCGCATTTGTTGAAATCATTAGAGAGCCCCCATATCTCTTATCACAAAACCAGACCTACGCTAACCATCTCGCAGCCAATAATTGAAATGTCAAATCCCTGCTAATGACAAATGTAAGAGCCAAAAAACTTTCCGAACCGCAACCGAGCAGAACCCGGACAGAAATTAATAAATGACACAGATTTTAGCACTTTAGTCGAGAACGAGGCACTCCGGAGACAAAACTGCTATAAAAACATAAGTGACAAGTGTGGCAGACACATGTGAATGAGATTTTCGGGACCCGAACCGAGCGGAGAAATCTGAAATGTAGTGGGAATTTTGACACTTTTGACAGGCGAGCGGGGTCTTAAGTAAGCGGCCATTTGATAGCCTCATTAGTGCAGAGCCACCGCAGAAGGAGGCCACCGAAAGTGGCTGTCAAAGTGCTTAAGGAGGCTCCGATTCCTTGAGCTGTTTGCGTAATACAAAACCGAAAGGATATCGACCATGACGCACATGCGATACTCGACCCCCGCCAATATCCAGAGACCTATAAATAAGTATATACCAGGCCAGAAGGTGGGCCTCGTTCCCCCAAAAAAAATTAAAACATAACCAAAACCGAAACACGAAACACAACACAGAAAGTGGGTTGGTCCCCCACAAATTCAGAGGCTGACACAAACTTGGCTCCTCGCTCGGGGGCATTTAGTCATATTGAAACATTAAAAAAGTCAACACCCCCACATGGAAAACTAACAAACAGAACTTGACCGTATGGCTTTGCGGTTTCTGGTTATAATAAACAAGTCAAGGGGTAGTCCAGGCACTGTCCAAATGAATAATACACCACAGGAAAGGAAATCTGGAGCGGTTGGGGCTCAGTGGGAACTTGAAATGCCCTGTAGGTTGGCTAGCAAGTGGGAGTATCAGAGGTCAAACTAAATGGTAAAATATAAATGGCTTTCTGGAAATTGAAATAATAACATATGTGCATAAGCTGGAATTTTAGATTCAAAATATGTAGGAAGTTCAGAAATTTTGTTGTTAATAGGTCTAGCAAAACAAAAAGAGACTTAAAGAATAACTTTAAGCTCTGAATTATTTATAAATTTAATATAAATCGGGGAATTTAGTAAATATTTGGTAATATTTCATATTTATGAAGTTTAGCTTATCAAGAGCAAGAAAAAAACATTAATCTTATAGTTCTTTATATCCAAATGACAGGTAATTATTCACGGACTTACTGATTGTTAAGAACCATTATCCTTATCCCTACATCTGTTATCCTTATCGCCGAACCGCAACTAAACGTTTGTAACACGATCATTTCTATCGTTTAGTTGGTGACTCGGGCTTTAGTTTTGGGGACTGGGGCTCAGTAAATGCCCAAAGCAGCCATAAAAATGTCAAAAATTTCTATGTATTCATAAACACATGTGCTGCAAAAGAGGAAACTCAAAGGCGATGGCAAACGACCCCAAGGAGAAACCCAAAACCCCAAAACACGCCAACGCAATTCGACCACAAAGTTGTCCAGGACACTCCGCACTTCACTCCATATACAACCAAATATCTGTATCCGTCGATGGGGGTGTGTGCGCTTGTTAGTTTATATATGAAGTGTACATAACTTAAACATCCCAAACCCGAATGTCCATATGTGCATTTAACATGCAAACTACGCCCGATATGAAAGGCTCTTCGGCAGGCGGGGCTGTTCTCAAATTTCCGGTCAAGCAAGTGAATCCTTACGACCAAACGAGGAGCATTCCATATTTTTGTCGGTTTTTTCTCCTGCTTTTTCTTTGCTTTATTTTTTTTGGTTTCCCTTTGCCTGACGCCCACAAAATTTCTGCTAAATTAAATTATAAATACGGGCAAAAAGTCGACGATAAAGTGGCCCGAAGGCAGAGGGTCTGGGCTTCCATTATGATTCATGGCCATGTCTGGACTCCCCACACCCATCCACTTCCTGCGTTGGTTAAAGCTCGCCAAAGGATATCTCTCGCTTTTGGCCGGAGTGCGTGTCAAATTGGAGAGGCGAGCCATTCAATCCTTTGACAAGTCTGCATAGTTTTTGGCTCCGATATCCTTGATGTTGTGCCCGAGCATATTTGCCGGTCGGGATTTGTGTATTTTGTGGGTTGATTTGGGTAAGGCGATTGCATATAGGGGTGTTTGGATAAGCCTGATGTGGGTTTATTGTCTACGGATAGGTTTTTCGGCGTGTTTAAATATAGTTATTAAAGAGAAATAGATTAGGCAAAATTTAAAAAAGGTTGACAAACAAAAATTTTATTTTATAGGTAAAACCTTCTCTGATACGTTTTCCGTTTTACTTCTAATAAATGGATTACTTAAGCAAAATAGGTTCCTTTAGTTTTAGCCATTTTGCCGATACATTTTAAACACCAGGAAATTCCCCTTTTAAAATAATGGTAATAAAAACTCAGTTTCCTACCTATAAAAGAACAATAGGTAACCCAATTTGGATGTCAATCATAAACAAAGTTGGCAAACAGGATGATAGCGTGCCTTCGGAATAAGGACCGTAATCCTTTTACTTCATTGTGTGTCACCTCAATCAACATTCAAACAACACCTCAGAACTCCAACGACCTCACCAAAAATTAAGCCAGGAAGTGAACAATTTACGCAACAATTAATCAAATTAAACAAGGACATTCAGCGTGGGGAAAAGGGATAAAAGGTTAACCTTTAACAGAGTTAATTGAAAATTTTGCGGTTGTAGGTTATCGCCAGAATGGTGAAAAAGGATAAATGTCGTGGGTGCAGCTGCAAGTATTTTTAAATGCAGCCCCAGGATTCCATTAGGGATCAGGATCAGGCTCACGCACTGCGGCAGGACAATTACGCAGACGATTAGGCACGCCGCTGAAATCCAGAGACAGCGGCAGAGGAACTACCAACAAGGACCTTCACAGGACACCCTCGCACAGTACCTCCTCTCTGGGATCTGCCAAGTTTTATCAGCTGCAAAACAGTTGCCATTGAAATGGCGCAGAAAGTCGTTAGATAGATGGCCCGAAAGAAAAACAAAAAATAAAGGAGCAGCCAAGGAGTCGAACAAAGCAGGGACCACAAAGCCATAACCCCAATCTCAAACCACTTCCAATCCGCAGACCTATCCCATTGCCACGCCCCCATCAGGACAGCAGAACACCAGAACCCCCGATGCTGCTCTCGTTTATAGAAAAAACATTGCGAAAATTGCTTTACAACTGATTAAACATTGAGCGGAACGCACGGCACGTTTAAATTTGGGTTAAATAGATTATATGAACTGGAAGTGTTATGAAATGATGTGCTCCGCCAGCCGTAGATGCGTTCTATAGTTCTCGACTCCATCAGACACCCTATATGTTGCGTTGGGAGATGGGCTTAATCCGATAATTGGATCGACTTTTCGATAATTTACTTATGGTAATGTTATGGGATTAATTTACTTTGTTACCAAAGCAAGCATAAAATTATTATATAGTGCAAATTTTTTGAAGCCATATTTATAAAGCTATAATAAATTCAAACTTTCAATTTTAAGTATTAATAGCATTAATAGGTAAGTAATCAAGACTGTGTGTGTCTGTATAATTTCCAAAGAAAAATGTATTAATGTTGTAATTTATTGGACTAGAGATCCTAATAAAATTAGTTGGACTGACATTTTATACATTTTTTTGTAAAGGGTATTCATAAATCGTTGCCACATCTTTCCTGTTTCAGCATTTTCTCTATTTTATTTTGCTTTTCCCGCACTGTTGCTCAGCTCAACAGGACTCAGCCACAGGACTCAGCTCCAACTCCAGGTCCTTGGTCCTTGGGCAATCCTCGCAGCTGCGGCGCCTCTTTTCACGCTCGAAGGGTGCAAGTTAATGGCCGGATTCGATTTGCTCGTGTAGATGTTAACCACAGTTAAGGATTTTTGGGTTTTGGGTTTCCTATTTTCTTTGGTCATTTCACTTGGGAGAGTGGGGAATTGCAGGACCTGGGCTAATGTGACCTTGACTGTTATCTGCCTGGGGAAATAAATTTCAATTCAATTATCCAGCTCGTACCAATCAATACTTTCGAAGCTCATCCAGATATAGGGGGCATATCTAGCGCTTCGTAGGGTATGATTAATGAAGTCTTAAACCGCGAAACCGAAACTCATTTTTCCGGCCCGTTAAAAACGAAGTAGGAATCTGGCGCGGTAAACTTTTAAATTCCCCCAACGTTTTGCCATTAATATCGCATTTATCAATATCACAGTTTTTCATTTTGTCGTCCGGTAAAACGTATTTCACTCTATCCACACATTTCCCATCGCCCCCGCTAAACTCCATTTTCTTCTCCAGCTCTTGTGCAATTTTCTTCGCCGGCAGTGTTTGCCGGGCGCTGGAGGAAAAAGGGAAAAACCCATTTCCATTATACAATGCCACATTTCTCTTTTCCGGTTTATACCGTTTAGATCGATTGCATTTTATA
Organism: Drosophila suzukii; assembly: GCF_043229965.1. NCBI lineage: Eukaryota > Metazoa > Arthropoda > Insecta > Diptera > Drosophilidae > Drosophila > Drosophila suzukii. The sequence continues at coordinate 21,768,085 of NC_092082.1, read as the reverse complement.
GTTTGTTTTAATGTTTTTTCTTCCTACGTCCTGTCCTTTGTGATTGCAATGGAATCGTAGGAATGGCTGGGACGCCAGGATGCCACAGGACCAAATTGTCTCCAGCAGGAGGCCTCCTCGTTCTGTTTTTTTTATTATTATTTCGGCCGCCGGAAGCGCTACAAAAAATATATATTCTCTCAAGTCGGTCTGGAAAAATTATTTTATTGCTTCCCTCGACTCGCAGTCTCCTGATTCATTTAAAGTGAATATAACTTCCGTTTTGCCCGCACTCACAATGGCCCATTGTCCTGGCTTCTTGTCCGAGCATCAAAAGATTTTAAGTGTTCCTTTGCCCAATTTCTGTTTCAATTTCTTCTTATTTTTTGCTACAATTCAATTAGGCATTTGGCAGTGCTCAGTGTGTGTGGAGTCAAAAGTGAGAGCACTTTGCCGTTTGACCATTTCCTTTTATTTAGATACCTTCCTTAATGGAACAGATGTAGCTAAAATGATTTAAGCAAAGTTTACAATTCAATTTGTTACATTTGGGGCAGAATCCTTAAGGAGTTGAAACAAATCGAAATTCTAAACGTTTCATTTTAAAGGTTTCAGTTAGCTTGCAATATCATTTTTTCCCCTTAAGCACATTGAATTATTTTTAAAGTTTTTCCTCCAATCTTCCCTTAAGAAAACCTTTACTGTCCCAAAAAGTCTGTCCAAAACTCCCATATTTTCACATTTTGCTATCTCACATGTACCCATAATCTCGAGCTTTTTTATATATGGCCTGCATTAAATAAGCAAAAAATCTCTTCTTATCTTTGGCAAAAGTTTTCCTGACCCCAACGCAATATTGTTTATGCCCGTCAATTATCTCCGACCCCAAGAAGGACACCAAAACCGAGAAGCAGGAGAAGCTGAAAGAGCAGCAAAAAATATAGCAAACTAAGTAAATCTCTTCCATTGCTAACAATAATCTGACATAATGTTTCAATTATGCGTCGTTTAGCATTATGTGGATGTCGCAAATCCCCCACTTTGGCCATCGCAAGCAACAAACAAGGCCAACTGCCCCGGCCCCCGGAAGAAGGAGCATTCTGAGAGCTAAGCAAATCTTACTAGAATAAACATTTTAGCATTAAATTTACATAAGAGGCGACAATGAGCGGGGGGGCGTGGCACCAAAAGGGGGCGGAAGGACCCGTCTACTTACCAGACATTTTCATAAACATCAGTGGCAGAGTTTTCTGTTTCTTTTTTCTCGCTTCAGCTTCAGCTTGATGTGTTTTCGCGTATTTGCATAAACATTAGCAAAACAAATTTGCACATTTGACTCACTCCCCCCCGTTTCCATCACTCCCCACTCGACATATGCAAACAAGCCGCAAAACAGCAACAAAAGTTCACGGGCGTCAAGAAAATGAAGTTAGAGAGCAAAAGAACGGAAGTCTTTAGGCCAACGACTGGGGAAAAAATCCAGACAAAACGGAAACGGAAGTGCGTGCCACGGATAGGAGCAAACGGGAGGGGAATAAGGAACTCCCGAGTGAGGAGTCAAATATGCTAAATCAGCCAAAAATGTTTATAATCATTCAAAAGATGAAGACCATAATGATGATGGCAGTGGTTGGAATGAGATACTTTCGAGGGGATTGGCAAAACAAACTAGTGGATGCCCTGGTTATTAATCATTATAGTATCCAGTAATCTAAAGAATACATAAGTTTAAGAATAAGTACTTATTGAAACAAAAGAAAATAGCTTAAAATAACTAATTCGTTGTCATTATACCATTTCATGATATCACAGCATTCAAATTTTTTGGACTTTAAAATTATTTTTTAGTTATTTGAAAGTAATTCTTATAAGAACTGAGGCATTTCCAATTTCAGGTATATTTTTGTTAATTTATAAATAATTATATCATTTATAAAATCTTTCTTTAATTCTTTAGGACATTTTGGGAATATATAATTTGCAATCCAATTTGTTTTCCATAAAAAATGATGGGTTCTATATTAAAATTCTTCATATGTTAAAAATAAGATTTCCCAAAAAATTAAGTTAGGCTGTGAACATTGTGTGTCCAAATATACCCCTTATACCCTATGATTCTCGTTTTACTCTTACTTATGACTGCCTTACGTACATTTCAACTGTCTATCTCCCAGCTGCTCCCCAGTCGCTTGGTATCCCAGTTTTTCTCCTCCTTTCTTTAGCAACTTTAGCGCCATTTTCTGTTTGCCTCTGTGGCGAATTTTGTGGCACTTTGGCGCCCAAAACTCGGAACAAATGACAGCCAAATATGCGTTTTATTGAATTTTATGTGCTCGGCTCTCTTAGCCGCCGCTTTTTCGCACTGTGCCTCTCCAAGGATAACGCTTCCCGCTTGTTGACTTGGCCAGACATTATTTCCTTACAGCTTTTTTGGCGCTTAGCCGGTATTTGATTCCTTTTTTATTTTGGTGGGGAGATCATGCTGGGAAAGTGTAAAATACATTTCTGAATTTTAGTTTTGGCCGCCAAGTGAGCCTGAAATGCGCCAAAGGATTTTTGTTTTAGTCTTATTTAGTCCCGTCGTCGAGAGCCCTTGAACTTCATATTGGGAAACTTCATGACTTTTGGCACGGAACTCGGTAATAAATTTTGATCGTAGGATGCAAAACGGAATTTGGCATTTCAACTGGAAAAATGCTTGTAGTGCAATTGAAGCTATAAAACAAAAGGCCTGAGCTCAACTTCTATATCTATCATCTTTAAGAGCTACAAAAAATACCTCAACTTAGAACAAGATTTTTAAGGCATTTCATTTAAATGTAATCTGTTCATATTGCGGTTGAACTAAGAAAATTTATGAGAGTTGAAGGGCTGTTAGCCGACGAAGTAACTGTTTTCAAACTTCAGTAAACATTTTAAAAGTTTTAACGAGATGTCTCCTAAAGGGACAAGTACCTCTAAGCCCATTTAAATGAATTGAAAGCACCAGGAAGCTTTCAAAACTAACGCCACTTGACAGCGACCAATCGGAATGAAACCTCAAAAACTAATTAGCACAAGTCAAAGGAAACCCGAAAACATTTCCATTTCAACATGTGTCCTAGCATCTTCTGGTAATATGTAATCAATTAATCAACGCCTGGGACGGCACCCACAAAAACCAAATTTCAACAAATTTCCAAATCCTTTCGACAGTTGACCGCATCTGGATGGAACTTCGCAGAACAACAACAACGCCAACAAAATGAAACTTGGTTTTTGGAAAGGGGAAATGCATAAAATTTCAATTTTCTGTAGCATAAACAAGGCAAAGGATCAGGCAGCCGAGGGAAAATCAAATCAAACCCAGAGGCAAAATTTAATTGCGTTTAACCTGAAATCAAATTTTCAAGACGATGCTGACCAGGCCTAGATTCAATCAATCCACAGGACATTCTAACTCGGGGCGAAAGGGCCTAGCAACAAATCAGAAGGGTTCATGTTTATCAAAATATTCAAACACTGGGAAAAATAAAAGTTATAGTTACTCTTATGTTTCGTTACGAGCGTAAACTAGGGGTAGTAAATTATAACATTTTAATAGTCAAACAATTATCAATTTTAACTTGTATTTAATTCAAGTTCTCCTTATATTGATACCAATATAAATATAATAAGTAAAAATAAAAATATTCAGGATATATTCTCACATATTATTTCTTAATTGAAATGAATATACATACCATTTTCTTTGTGTGTACTTATACGTTAGACTATTCTTTTTCCCACACAAGAAAGGATAATAAAATGCCTGGGGCAAACAAAAATAAACAACATGCGTACGCCCGGCTGGCTGCATCCTTTAAGGATGGATCCTTCAGGGAAGCCGGGCGAATGGAGACGAGACCAAGGCTTAGACTTAGATTGTGGCATTGATTTCATTTTCGGCTGTCTATCAAGCCAAATGGACAAGAACATTTAACACAATCAGGCAGTAAGGATGCCCGTCAGGCACTGTTTGCTTTTCCTTTTTTATTATTATTATTTACTTTCATTTTGATTACTTTTTGGCCTCCGGCAAAGTTTTGCCCATTCACACTTCATTTGATGAAGCCCCAACGGCTGCAGGAGTTAAGGATCAACACGAGAGTTCACCGAAAGTTGTTTCGTCCAACATTTTGAACAAATCATCGACTAATTTGCCCCGCTCTCACCGAAACTAAATGGAAAAAGTTTTTTTATGGTCGGCAAATAAAATTAGCCGTCCTATCAACAGGTGTAGCCCCTAACAGATGTCTCACCGCCCGACCTTTGTCATATTTGTGGTTCCAGGTAAACCTACATAAAAATGAAACCTTAATTCCGTGTAGTACCCTTTCTCGAATTTGATGATGCTTATCGTCGGAGAACCGATTCCTTTATTCCTTTTTACGAATCATAAAATTCTGGTATTAATAAACGCGCGCCTGTCAAAAGAAATCTAATGGATTTTAGGGTTTGCCTGAGATAGAAATCTGTGGCCTGACATCTTTGGTGGATAGTTTATGGTTCGGAGAGGATTTGCTTAGGTGACTCACATATGATCGTTGAGTCACAGGCGAGAACAGCTGGAGGATTCAGGATGGAGGCTGTGAATATTTTGGTGGATCTTTTCAACAGGTGATGCGGGCAGAAATATTAAAGGACCTTGATAAAAAGATTAAATCTAGATACCAACAACATAAGGTACTTAAATATTCCCACATTCAGTCAGAATTGTCATCTAATATTTTAAATTACCGTGTTTAATTTATGAATATAATTTGTTTTATATAATGTGTCAATAAAAGTTTGTATTATTAATTCCAACATCATTGAATTTTTTCAAAATTAGGAATTTACATTTTTATTTTTAAATATTAACTAATTCGAGTGATAATTGAATGTAAAGTATAACCTTCAAATACAACTTTGTTCACTATCTACATATGTATTTTTTTGTGTGCCCTTGCCAGTGGAGATAAATAAAAGTAGGATCAAAGAAAGGCATCCTTCTCTAATTGATTGAATTCCCCAATTTAATACCAATTAAAATCTTTATAAATACCAATAATTTGGTTGCATTTAATAAAAATACAGTTTGCCGCGTTATCCTACAATCAATATGAATTTCATTCTCACAAAGACCTTCTCTTTTTTCTGTATCCTCCCCATTTATGTCCTGTTAAATGAAACTCAAAAAAAAGCGACATTTTACAACCAGATTCGATGTTTCGATTCTCGCCCACCAAAAAATATTTGAATAAAAATAAAGAAACCCTTTAGCAGAATATCCGAAACTATAAATTATCAAGCCATTGAAAGTATCGCCGTGAAAAAAGTCGCTACCATAAATCCCCAAAAGAACGTTTTTCATTTACAACCCAAAACGTAACTCATGAATATTTCGACCAAAAGAGAAAAACCCAAAAAATATACTGGGCGAGCGTAAAGTAAAATAGACATGCAAAAAGTGCGACAGACGCCAAATGTAAAGTCAACAAATAAACAAAAATAATAGACAGTTTTATTTAGAAGTTGTTTTTGTTGGTCCTTCTCTCGTTATTTTGTATCGGAATGGGAGCAACAATCACAAAAGTAACCTCAAAAATTTCAATAAAGACCACAACAAAGCAATTTATAAAAATGCCACAGAAAGGAAGGGGGCGAACGACAACAAATGAAAGCTCAAATAGAACAGAAATATTGGTAGGGGTATTTCTTTTTTTGGGGGATGGAGGGAAGTCGGGGACCCGGCACGACATTTTAACAAAACAATAGAAATCAATTGATTGCGTTGTGGGAAGCTTAGCACTTGATTTCCGTAGAGTGAGAGAGGTGGATGGACAAAGGGAGCGGAGGTGGATATATTGCGTGAAAGCCAGAGGAGCTTTTCCTCTTTGAGTACAGTAAAACTTCTTAAATGGAACCAAAAAAAAAATTAATTATATCTTGTACTAAGGAATTTTAAAGCTTATAAACAAATACTATCACATTATATATTTATTTTATTATTTAAATGATATAATATGATATCATATAGCAGATATGATATTTTAATAGTATTGTTTTAAAAAAGCTAGACATTATAAGGTTGAAGATCATGTAAGAGCCTCATGAGAACACGTTATAAAATTTGATATTTATGGTATAAACAAGAAATCACTTGAGACTGAATTATATTTATAGCATAAGTTAATCCCAAGGCCAACTGTATTGGCTGTTGCCACTGTTATTGGAAATGGTGGTGCGGCTAAAATTCTATTTTTCCAATTTTTGCGCAATTTATTGCATTGTCAAGGGATTCGCAGGAGTCAGGAGGAAAACGAAAGCAAACGAGGAAAAAAGGCGAGAGACATTGGGAAAAACAAGCAACCCAAATGCCGAAACATAGTGCGGCTTGTACGGTTTATTGGGGATGGGATGGGGATACGAATGGCTATAGGGATGGGAATGGAATTGGGGATCTTGGGGGGCTTTCGTCTGGGGCCAAGCGTAAAAGTAAACAAAGCCAAAAGCGGAAACGCAAGTGAAATAATACCACAGAAGCTCGGCAGCAGCAACTAAACATCAATAAGCATTGACTAACTGGATTCGCATTCCAGGCACAACAAAAACCCAAGGATACGGGCAACTGGGGAGTACTCCCCACTCCCCCCAGGACCCCACGGCATTAATAGCTTCAGATTAAATAATCGCTCCTTAAGCGAGCGAACAAAGAAATGCAAGAAATTGAAAAGACACTGCTGGGACTTGATTTCGAATTGAATAAAATTAATTTTAATTGGGTCCACATCTGCGAGGAGTGGTTGAGGGGGATGGAGGAATATTTAGGGTGCTGTGGATACCAGAGTAGTTGTAGTTTTCTGGGGTTGATTGGATCAATTGTGGGGGTTAAATTAAGTATATTGGGGGTTCCAGGCAGCATAAAGATCGAACTTTCATATGGAAATCATTTTATTAATTAGAGTTTTGGAATGTTAAATAAAAACCGATCTTTGTCGTATATTAAATATGTAATTTAAATCTATAATTTTGTTGTCCTTTATATTTGATAATTCGTATAATACTAGGTAAATATACTATAAACCTTGAGACACTATCTTAAATTCGATCATATATTTATAAGATTTGTTTTAAATCCTAAAACATACCTCTGCAAATTCCCAGATTTCGATTATCTGTTAATAATGAGCCAAAAATTGCATAGAACCATAGATAAAAGCTAAGTGTCATACCAAAAAGTATCGCAGCAGACTGCAGTTTTTCCCTAAAAAAGATATCAAAAGGACAATCCCCCAAACAATATCAACAACAAAGTCATCATCCACTGTCGTTTCTCCATTCTTCGATATCAGAGGCCTAACTCCGATAAAGATGCAACATTACAGCGATTATATCGTGGGGCAAAGAAGGATCTTTCAGCGAGAAGAATGCATGGAAAGACAAAAGAGCGGGCGAACAAAATGTCATGATTATGGCAAATTTTCGTAGTCCTTTGTGGCTTTCAATTGCGCTTTTTTCATCCACACGACACGCAGTCTTCGGATCGAGGGTCTTTAGAATTCGGAACAGACAATGTCCAGCATTGAAAATCATCGACTGCAAAATCTCAAATGTCATGGGCAAAGGACTGCCCGCTGCTCCTTCTAAACTGTAGGCAAGTTTCTCAAATTAGAGGCTCTACCCGCCTGCCGAGAGTCCTGCAAAGATGTCCCCTTCAGGGGCGGTCCTTTCTTCAGTTTTATCTCTTTGTCCAGGTCGGCTAGTTTTATGGTTGACGCGAGCTCCGACCTGACCTGACATCATTGTCCCCGATTTGCAGCTGCATCTATATCTGCTGATGTCTTACTGCCTGTCAGCTTCCCTGGTAGCATTTCTCGAAAAAAATAATGTCCAAAAAGGTCTTCTTTTTTGCGCAATGTTTGTTTGTCCTTCCGATGTCCTTTTCTCGATCCTCCTGTAGGTGGTTACTAATTGGGTTATTGTCAAATATTTGATAAGATTAGGCGGCAGCTGCTCATGCTGCAGCTCCTGACCAATTAATATTTCTCCTGGCGTAATCATGAGCTGGAAAATTTATAGTTCCGTGGAAGCGCCGGCCAGCGTTGTTATCCCTTCCTGTTTCCTGCACAAAGAACACTACAAAAAATGGCCCTGAAGTCCCCCCTTTAATGAGTAAAACTTTTTTTTTCAGTGGGATGCTAATATATATTTTAGATATCAGGGCCAAACAAAAACTAATTTTTAAAAGGTTTATTTACACTTAATCTTTTATATGTACAATGTACATTCATTTTGTTAGACGATTACCAGGATCACAAATAAAATGTAGTACGCTATTGATTGTTGGTTACTAATAATTATTATTATAATTATAATTTAAAGAACTATGTCTTGGATTCGATTTGGAATTCCTGCTGAGAAATGTTATTCTGATAGAAATCAATAAAGACCTCTTAAAACATATTATTTAAATATTTAATTTATTTATTTGTAGACTCCAAATTATCTATTGATAAGAAATAAGTAAGGTATACAACATTTCAGAAATCTATCGGCCTCCAAAATAAAATATATTTTAAGTTTTTAAATCGAATGTGGATTTTTCTGAGTGCCCTCAAATGTTAAATGGAAACGGGTTGAAAATGAAGGCCCACCAGCAATTCGGGGAGGCGCCTTGGCGTCATCATAATTTAAATCGCGCCACGCGCACCGAGCAAAGGTAAATATGGAAAATGGGGAAAACTATGCCCCGGGCACTTTGCGCCAACGTCAGACACAATTTTCCAACGAAACCGAATGAAAATGAGCATTATCCCCGCTGAGGTCGGCGGTCCTTCTGCCGCATGTAAAATCAGTTTTTACCTGTTGATCGCATGGGCATGGGATTGGGATTGGGATTCGGATTGGGAATGGGTTTGGATTGGATCCGGGCCTGCGGATAGGGCGCCTGGCGGAAGGTTATGACAATGTTATACGCTAATTGAGCACAAAACATTTAGAATTTATGGAAATTTTATTACACTGCCGAGCAAAGTATGCGTTCTCAAGAAAATCGTTATTGGAATATTGGCAGTATTTAAGCACAAAATAATGTTAGTACAGAAGTTATGTTCTATATTATATTACTTTTCCCAATATATAGCAAAATCCTAATATGAAATACCTGTTTTGGAAATCGTTGTATATGTTTTGTATATCTCAAAATATAATATTTAAAATTTAAGCATAAAATAAATTTGATATCTTAAAATACATTTTGTAATAACTTGTTACCAATATTAAATATTGCAAAATGTAAAATTATACTTCTTGAATTAAACATTATAGTATGAATATTATTGTTGACCCATTTTTATAATGGAAAATTTAAAAAAATATATTTAAAGATTCAAATACAAAATGTAATCACACGGAAAATATTAAAAACCTGCTTTTTATAACCGAGTAGTTTAGTGTAGCGCCCCAGGAAACACATGCTTTCCATTTTTCCTAACCCCTCCGTAATATCGAAGTATTTCTTTGTCACACATGGGTCCCCAAAAGAACATAATTCCCGATTCCTGAGGACGCCTCCTCTCGATTTCGTTGGCAGCGCCTTATGACAGTTTTATGGTTTTGTTGCTGGGTGCCCTACGCTACTTTTGTTTAAATGCAACCACCAACAAAATCAGAAGACAAAGAGGAAAACAGGGAAATTATGCATAATTTAATTTGTATATAATATATGCATTTTCCGAGCACATTTTGCCGCTACAGGAATTCCTAGAAGTTGGGCGACGGAAGCCGCTGGCGACAGGCTGCCAACATCGCTCCCCAACCTCGACCCAATCAAAAAAAAATATATATTTCTGTTGGGGGAATTTATTCATGTTTCTTGTTTTTTATTGTGCCTTACTCGTAATTTGATTTTGATTTGGGAATTTTAATTAATAATCATGTTTTTTAGGGGGGAGGTGCTTTGAATTTTTGATGAAATATTGTTATGAATGCGCTGCGTGTGCCATGAACATGTAAATGGAACTCGAATTGGACTCGGAATTAAAAAAATAGAAGGTGGATGGGGACATCTAAAAGTCACCTAACAATATAATAATAATTTTATGGCTTTTAGAACATCTAATTGGGCAAACAGAAATTTTATGGTCCGCTCAGCCATTTTAATCGATACATTTTTGTTTAAAAATGTTGGTGATTCTCTCAGGTGTGGAAAATGTTGGTTTGTTGCTTAGTTATATTCTTATATTGTAAGGTTTAAATGTTGTTTAATAATTACTTTTTCTTTCTTTTTTATATTATTTATCGATTAATAAATATACTTTAAGTTTACTCATTTTCGTTATTGAATTTATTTTCCTACCTTAATTTCTCCAGCCCATTAAAACTAACTCAGACTATTAGTTAGGAAAACTATTGCAACTTAGTAGAATTGGTATGAAATATCTATTTAACAGTACACACATAACAAAAGATGTATTAAATGGATGAAATTCAGCACAGTAGTCCCCAACCCAAAGAACGCCTTACAATAGCCGATTAGTTTTCGAAATGGTTTTCCAAAAACTTTTCTTCAGAACAGGCAAAGAGAACCATTGTCGTCGACTTGAAAGCGGAACTCGTGTATTGCATTACCCGCAATGAAAATGGAAAAGGAGGAAAATCTCAATTAGTGTGCACTCGAGAGCGTTCTGAAAAGAGCAGAAGACCAGGAGCCGAGAAGGAAATTTGCAAAAAAGATCAATTTTCCAGCGAAACGGAAAGCCGGGCGCACATTTTAACAGGATAAGATGCGTTTAAGCAAATGAACGGACAAAAAGGACAAAGGACGTGCGTCCTTTGAAGTTGCAGGCGTACAACAAAGCGAAATGGTCAAGCCACAAAAGGCAAACGGTGCGGAGCAGCTGGCCGAGATGTGAGCAGTAGAGATTAGCCAGGAAAAAAGGAGCAGCAGATCCTGAACACAATGCCATTTAGCAGGCAGGAGGGGGTAAAAAGCGGAAGCAAAGTCTTAAGGCGGCTATGCGCTATTCGATTTTAAAAATCTCAAATTAATCCCATTTGGCGGAAAAGATACACTGGAAAAATATAGAAAAAAAGCCGTGGCGAATGGAATAAATGCCGCCAAAAAACAGCTGGGTATTCTGCGGGAAGTCGGCATCCTGCTGCCAACTTTAGTACAAATTTCATGCTGGCTTTGGGAACAGAATATCGTCTGTCAACTCGCCGACTCTGCTTGGCAAGAACTGTTGACACTTTCAGCTGTCCCTTTGATGTCCTGGTGCTAATATGTTAAGCAGCAGGCATCCCAAAAACCGGACCATTTCCAAATTCATGCTGCGAGCCGAGAAATTCCTTCACACTCCACAGATTGAGCTGTCATCGCAGAGTTTTGTCCTGCGGCGCTTTAGCCAGAGAAAATTCGGTATCTTGAAAGCGCTTCGGTGGGTTTCCTAGATGCGATGTGGGAATATCTGTATCTGAAGTCTTTTCATACGAAATCTACCCTCTGCCCAAACACTTGACCCACATCTTCCGCCACCGAACTATTTTGCCTGCTCAATCGAATTGCGTAATCGATACTTTGCCCCAAAGGCAGACTTACGATCGATTGCTAAGACACAATGGCGAAGACAAAAGGATTTTCTGCTACATTGAGTTACGTAAAAAGGTAAGATCCCCAGGCATTTATTTAAAAGGATGTCTAGACAGATGCTCAACTTATGTGGGCTCAATCAATTGAGGATCCTCCTTATCCAAACGGATCAATATCAACATTGAAGTTTTTGAACTGGAAACCCCAGAAAAATAGACAATCCTAAAATGATTATTATACGGATTTTACAATTCAGCAAATCCGTCTACAATAATTTTTATTGACTGTTGCGCAGCGTTTTTTATCCATATTTATTAATTAAGCCCTTCAGAAGGATATTCTTGTTACGCCTTTGTTCATTAACTATAATTTTCTTAAATCTCCTTTTCAATCTGCTTATTCTTTCATGCAATTTTTTATGCAAATTCAAGTACGAGACAACTTAAAGCAAGAGTTTATTAGACATATTGGCCACTTTAGAGCTCTTCTTCATGTTAAGGAATATCATATGCTCCTACCACGTTTAAAGTGGTTACAATTTATAAAATTGTTGATGTCTAGATTTTTAGAAATGGAATAATGTGTTGTTTATATATATTATCAAAAATCAATGTAGGTTACAAAAATGAAAGATTTTAGTTATTTGATTTACGCAAATTGTTTTTTTCTTTCTTGATTTTTCAAGTTCTGACAAAATCATTGCCCAAAGTTATGCTTTACAAAATAAATATTAATCTTATGTTTACTGGAACCCCCCAAAAGTATGCTCTTAATGACATGTTATCCATAAATTCGCTTATTTTTGTTTAAATTGGATCTTCGTTCAAATTCGCCCTGCCTCAATTGAATTCGCCTAATTTAGCAAAGTGTGGCATACTTTCAGGCTGTAATTCTTTTTCGAATTCAAGAAACACACAATAATTATATTTTAAGAAATTATTATTATTGTTCTCCAGAGAACCATAATAAACAATTTTCGTACGCGATTGCTCTCAAATCAACTTTTTTGATGACGCTTTCATAAGTCAGTCAGTTTTAATTTCCTCCAAAAACCTTTTTTGTTTTGCTAGCAGTTTAAATGTTGTGAAAAAATCTTCACTCAACCATTTTCGAAGCTGATTATTAATAAGCCAATTATAGGATTATATTTGTATTTAAAAACATGTATAAAAAAAAAAAAATCTTAAACGCCAAAAAAATATATTTTTTCATTTTTAAACATTTTTTCATATTTTAAGAATATGTGAAGATACCTAAAGTCAAGGTGATTATAAGAATACGATTTAAGTATCCCCAATTAGTATATATATATAAGTTGTTTTATTTTTAAATTAGCCAAGCCCGTTTATGACCTTAAAGCTCTGTTCTAACTCTCGAAATTCCCAAGCGCTCCCCGAATGGCTGACCTTGATCACTCTCTAGAAACCTCAAACTCAATAGCTATGCTAATATTTAGTTAGTTGTTTTTATATAGAATTGTAGGGCGATCCGTTGATCTTGGATTAGTCAAACACTGGCTGTTGGGTCAGGCAAATCGCAAGGCTTTTGCAAAAATTTGGGTATATAAGCTTGGGCCAAGAGCTCACTTAGCATCGAAAGCATCTCAAGCTATAATCAATCATCAAATATGCAGTCCAACAAGGTTTTGTTACTGTTCTTCGGTGAGTTTGGAGAAGAAAGCCAGGAGAAGGATTCAAATTTATCTAACAACGATCTTTCCATTCAGGTGTCCTCGCCATGGTGATCGCCGCTAGTCTCTCCTCCAAAGTTGTGGACCAGGACAACGATGCTATCAGCGATCGTCGTTATCGTTGGGAACTCTCAGAAGATTCCGATGAGCCTGCAAATGACGATAGTGACGGACGCGTTGATGGATCCGACATAATCATCTCTGAGTCTATTGAATATAAACCAGCATCTTCCAAAAGTAATGAAAGCGGCTCCACTGAGGCTTAAACATCAAGCAATTTGTACAAAATTAGTTTTTATGGGTAGTAGTTAGAAGTGGTGAGAAGTTAAAATAATAAAAGATATTTACAAATATATCTATACAATTATTATTCCTAAACGGATGATAACTACGGCAAGCCGAAGTTTCTATACCCTTGCAGGTAGCTCCCGTGCGAGCATTATATGTACAGAGCCTTTCGGATTTTTTAGAAAACTAAAAAATAATTACAGAAACTTTAAGATAATGTTCCATTTTAGTTTACAAAAGGATATCTTTACCGAAATCAAAATATAAAAATCCTTTTATTATTTTGACATTAATTATCCGTCCTATTTTTAAAAAATTTTATTCAAAGTTCTGAAATATTAAATGAATGATATTCCCAAGAGTAGAAGTTAATATGTCAAAGAGCAGCGAAGCTATAATTGCTCTAAATCATCCAAAAAGCATGCCCCATATCTCTGATGACAAATACAACAACGCTTTGTATAATTAATTTTATTTAACATAATTTAAAGTATGTATAATTCAATTTTAATATGGTTTACATACAATATTTATAGTTTTATTTGCATTAATTTAAACATTTTAGTATTATGCATTTAAATATATTTAAGGTATATTTAAACTATGACTAAACATAAATTTTACATGATTTTCTCACCTCGCTAGTGATGTCGTTCAATAATTTATTTGCAATTTCTACTTAGTTGAAACCAAATATTTTGGAATGATGGGACACAGGCAACACAATTGATAGGATATAGAAAACGCAAAACGCATTTAAACCCAATAAACATTTACATACATTTAATACTAAACGTGATTTTTTAACTGAATGATAGGTTTCGTTAAGGGGGTCGTCTGATTGAATAATTTGGATTGCTCTAGAAGGAGATCAGAGCTAATCGGATTTAAAAACACTTGTGATTCCATTGCGTTGGTTATTGAACAATTTGAAATTGCACATGATTATGTAGATTGCCTGCTGATGTTCTCTTGGTTAGGTTTGCCTTCAAATGTTGCGTTTGAGTCTTGTTTTCTCACGGCACACCCAGCTCCCCGAATCTCCGGTATCCCGATCAGCTAGCTCCTGGATCACACATTGCTGTCTGTGCCCACGGCGCCGGTGAAGGAGAAGGGCTGGGCATTGTTCACGATCCCCGCTCGATCGTTGGTCTGGGGCGTGTTTCCACCGAAGGTCTGTTGAGCAGCTGCCCGCATGTCTTCAGAAGACGCTCTGTGCGAAAGAATTGAAAGAAACTATTAGATTTTTGCATATTAAGATTTCTTAACTAGTATACGAAATTATAGGGTTTACAAGTGCTCAACTAAAAACTGTGATTTTGCCTACATAGGATCGAGGGACGAAGGAACAGCAAGAATGGTCCATACTGATGCACAGACCAATGACAAACCAACAAAAAAAACTAAAGCAGCATAAATAACAGTATGAAATGTACAATTTTTGTAAAAATGCCAGGATCTACGGGAATTAAGCTAATTTATTTCAATTGTAATGTACAAAAATAAAAATACTTCTTATGTATTGACTACTCAATATATTCTACATGGAAAAAGTCTACAAAAATATACAATTCGTTAGGAACTACAATATGAAAAGCTCAAAATGTATTTGCCTTTGGTGATCTCTTGGACGCAGCAAAGTTATTAACGAGTTGTTAGAGCGTAAATCGTATATTGTTCATTATCGCTGTTGGCCGCCGTTGGTTGTACTTGGCTTTAACGGCAGGTTTTTGGACAGTTTTCATGTGGCATGTACAAAGTCATTGATACTTGATTCATGCTCGTTCAATTGCTAACGAAATATTTTACATGATTCCATTTTTAGTGTTGCGTTCATTGATTAACAAATTTTAACAAATTTATTACGTTTCATTTTTACTTCAGGTGAGATTCTCTGTTTCTGGCGAAGGCTATATTATAACAAGTTCTCGCGAGTAGTTTTTAAATAATGTCTACTTAAAGTTATGGTAAATAAAAAAACAAAAACTTAAGTGTAAATAAACAGATTTTGGAATGCTTCTTGCGATAAGGAAGCCAATAGGCAACAATAAAAATAATTTAAAACGCTTCTTTCTCAGACTTTCAAAGTTTAAACGATTGGAATAAATACTTATAAATAACTTAGGTATACGAAAAATAAAGCACATATTTCTAGCAAACAAGAAATCATACGAAACCCGAAAAAGAAAACCTATTAACCGAGTGATTGTCTAAAAAGAAAATTGTCTACAAATGCTTCAAATTGAAATGGACACGTTTTTTTGTTCACAACATTTAAAAAATAGAACTGGTAATTCCTCAACTTGTTGTATATATATTCTATTTGTATGCTTGATTATGTTCAATTTCAATTTGTGACTATCTTGCGAGCAAATCGATCCT
The DNA here is from genome assembly GCF_043229965.1 of Drosophila suzukii. NCBI lineage: Eukaryota > Metazoa > Arthropoda > Insecta > Diptera > Drosophilidae > Drosophila > Drosophila suzukii. Next base: position 21,752,153 of record NC_092082.1, on the reverse strand, counting down.
CAAACAACGTTTAACATTTAATTGTATGGTTTACATCGAAGCAAAGCATATAAAGTTAATACTTTCTGAGTTGTACATATTGCTCTAGGTTCTCGACATTCACTTGTCCATATCATCAGTGGCTCTTTAATTAGCTTTAGCTGTGTGTGAGAGTGTGTGGTGTGGAAGCTGTGGTTTACTTATAGGTTTCTCTTGCATTCGGTTAGCTTTCATATATAGTTTCTCACTAAAAATATATGCTTACTGCAGCTTGACATGTGTATTACGTTATTGTTATCAGTAGTTTCTCTATGCGTATAATATATTTAACTGTAGTTTTTAACAACACCAACCGCTCGACGAAAGACATTAAAAAATTTGAATACGAATACGAATGACATGCAAAAAGGGACGAATGACGGAAATGCATTTGCCCAAAAAACACTTTGATTACTAACACTCTCGGTTTCAACAATAATGAGAATTTCGTTCAATTTCTTTTTGTAATTGGTGGGGTGTTCTGTATTCTATTCTCTGATGCCCTACATTGCTGCTTCGTATTGATTTTGTTTTCCTCCTAGTTACATTTTTCCTTGGAACGAACACTAAAAACTAGGCGCCGTAAAATATTTGTTACTCGATCAATTGTTGCATCATTTGCATTTCTAGTGCTGTGTTTTCTGTGTGGGTGTATCTGAGTATCTGTGTCTTTTCATCTTCATCTGTTAATGTATCTGTATCTGTATCTGAGGGTGTGAGAGTTGTGGTTTTTTTGGCAGTTACTAATCGCGCGGCTAGGAATTTATGTCGGGCGCCAGACGTCGGGATCTTCCATGAGTGTGATATGCTGATCGCCGCCCATCTGCATCTGACCGCCCGCCTGACTGCCGGCCATCTGTGTGGGCGATGTGGCAGCGGCGGCCATGTCCTCCCGAGAAGCTCTACGTGTTAGTTTATATTTATTAAGCGTTTTCACAGTGGCAAGCACATCGTGGGAATATAGAGAAAACAGTTGGTTTCGATTAGCAAAGATGGGTTAGCATGGCTAACTAAAATCGCTCTTTCCTCCGCTTGCTAAGCAACTAAAATAACCCCCACTTTATACTTAGTATCGCCTTAAAATCCAGAAAATCGCGTTAGGAAGTGCACTCTTTTTTGGCTAGTCTATGTTTGAAGTAAGTTTTGGACGAATAAAGGTAATAAAAGCTTATAATAGAGGCTGGCGACTTTGAGCCAGTTTGATTTTACCACAGTATTTTCAAATGGTTTTGCTATATTGCCAGTACTTTGCCTTAAAGTTTAAGGAGTAAGACCTTTCAAAACTTATGTTAAACTGGCCATTCTCATCTGAAGAATTCGTTAATAGCATTTTGCCTCACTTTTCTAAAAGAGGAAGGTCCAACATGTGATTATTTGAGATGTTTTTTTTATAATGATTCAAAATATTGAAATCATTTAAATGGTAGCACATTCTGAATGATCGGAAGACTGTTAACACGCTAGGGAATGTAGCGTGACGAGCTTTTGATATGTGCTATTATTCGGCCCACGTTCTTTGCTTAAAATGCGGGTTTAGGCTTCGATTTTCTGAATTTTACTGCGATTTTTTCCAAAGTGACTAGCGCCCCTACTCACTTCTTGCCTAACGCCATCATTCCGTAGACGACGCCAGTGCCAAAGATCAGGCCACTGCCAAATAAGCTGGCCAGTCCAAAGCACAAGATAATGGGCGGAATAGCCATTCTAAAAATATAATAAAATCATTACTAAGCTATACAAATTTTGGGAAACTCCGTCTGTTACTCACGCAATGTAGAGTCCGGCCCGGAAGTACAAGGGCTTGGAGTCCACCTTATCCGCGATCATGTTCACCTGCTCGAAGCAGACGAAGCAGCAGGGCGCCTCCAGGAGCATCACCACAAATCCTGCCACCATTTGTATGATGCCAGCCACCAGGCAGGTAACGCTGAGAGTGAGAATAGAGAACACATTCCACAGGCCGAAGAGTATGGCAACTGCAAGGGAAAGACGGGAAATTAAGTTTAAGTTACAAAGTCATTTTAAATTATTTACATATTTTGTAAAGCAAATATATCACAAACTTTATTCAATTTAAGTGGTTTAATTTTAAGTGATCGCCAATTTAAAAGGTGCCACTATGAATCAACGACCCTATAATTGGAACTCTGCTATCAAAGAATAGTATAGCCATACCTACTTTTTACAGATAACAGCTATCAAATTGCAGTAAACAAATAAAAATTGTTGTAAGTCATTTTGTTATTTAAGTAAATTGTTATTTTTATATTTAAAGCTTAATTGAATTACAAATTGACACAACTTAAATCAGCTTTTTGCAGCATATTTATCTGAATTTCAAAACTGGTTAAAAGCTGAAAAAAATTTAAAATAATGTTTTGGGGAAAATGTTAGCAATATCATTTTTCGCATTTTTTAAATATTTCTTTTGTTAAAAAGTTTTTGAGGCGTATTTTCTTATCTTCAAACACTGACCCAGGAGACCGACCAAAAATGTTAATCACATACTCCCTCTGAGCCCATTAAACATTTGAAAACGCAATCTAATCGACAAGGCTGACTCATATATGTGTGCCAGTTTTTAACGTTTTTATGCCACCGGATCTCTTTTATTTATAAATTAACCACAATAGCCAGCCACAGAAGCGTGACAAAACACACTAAAAACAGTTGGGCAAATTGTAAGTTAACTTTCATAGAAAGAATGTTCTAAGTTCTACTTGATATCGCAGGGGCGTACACGCAAATTACATTAAAATATTTTATCAGCTGCATTTGGTCTATGATAAAAGCATAAACAAAGAGCAAACAACGCATACGACTTTAATTCTTAGATAAATAAATGGCGGTGCGGGCGTGATAATTGGATATAAGTGGCTACAGAAAATATTACGGAAGATCACGAGGGAAAGCTAAATTCTTAGGCTCAAAATATTGCATTTATAAAAAAAGATTCCTTTTTATGGATCATGTATTCTGTGCCTACAAGTTTTTTTATTCTTTTGCGAAATCCGATCTGGGTTTTGAGGTTATTGCGGTTCATAAAGCCAGACAAACTGACCCAACTTGTGGAAGAAGTCGTTGTGCTCTACGGACCGGCTAATAAAATTATTTATTAATCATAGACTTTTGGTTTTATTTTACGCAAAAACAACCGGTTCATTGACGAAGCCGCACGAGTGAGTTTTGCTCCCTTAATTGAGGTATTCAGCTATTTATATTGATTTTAAGTGGATGGTGTACATTTGTTGGCCAACAATTGCTGAATAGAAATTTCTCCATTTCCCTAAGTAAGTGAGAAAATCGCTAAGGCAAACAGTTATTTTCAATGGAAAAAGAGCGATTAACCCTTAACACCACCGTGTTAGAACTTTTTTTCCCCTTATAACTCGTAAGTAAATGAAAAAATAAACGAACACCATTTTAAAAATAAGTATTCCAAGAATATTGTAGAAAAAAGTCTTTGATAATGACACTATGATAAATTTCTTAATTTTAAAAAATATTTGTTTAAGTAAACAACATAAAGCTCTATACATATGCATATATATATGTTTTGGATTTCAAATGAATGAGAAATTCAAAATTTATCTTTATTTTTACTTATGTCATTTGCTGTACAAAAAGTAATACGATTTTAAAAATCGATTGCAAATTTAGCATGGTTTTTTGTACAGTAGCGTACTTAATTTATAATTATTGTAAGCAAAACTGTATAGAATTGAATCCATAAGAATAAAGGAAGCTTTGTATTTGACTTTCAAAACATTTGTGATGAAAAATTTGAACTTATGGCTGGGGAATTCGATTAGGAATTCTGAGAAGTTCATTCAACTGCAATCATGAACGCCTTCTATTGGTGATGATGAATTTTATTCTGACAGCTAAGAAAAATAGCCGAGTTTGTTGAGTTCAGAGATTCTGAGTCATTTTTTGCAATGTTACCGTTATGACACGTGGGGCATCTAAAGGGTTAAGGTTAAATGAGTACAGATAACAAAGCAAATACGCAATACGAAACAGAGACAAAAAGAGGGGGAGGAAAAGAAACGGGGGATGCTGATAAAACAAAAGGCAATGCGAATTTCCAGTGAATGGTCACAGAGAATTACATTCGATATGGAAAAAACAGAGCGCCAAACTTGACACAGAAAAGCTCTTTTACACACTTGCAATATCCTGTACACAAAGAAAAAATGGAAACGCGCAGGACAGAGGTTTTCAAATTGGTTATATTTTTAAATATTAAAAAAAAATGATTAATCATTCCACTTTTAAATAAAATTGTCGTAAGAAAGGAAATATATTTTTACCGTATTTATTTGAATATTGTTAACGGTTACCCTATTCGTTAAATTTTCAGTTACGATTTCCCAAAACTTTTATGTAGGGCTACTCAAAGATTTATTTACAGTGTACGATTTTCTGTATCCTTTTTGTGTTGTCTTTTCCATGTTTCCTTTCTCCGCTCTCACTCTCTCGCTCTTTTCCTTTATCAATGTCAGAGAGCGTGCGTACACACAATGGGACAAACACAAATACACGACTACACCTACGAATAGATAACAGCAACAACAACGGGTGGTACACAAAAATCGATGCAACATATTTTTGGGCCGCCCAATGTCACGGATGTTTCTTTTTCTCGGTCCCCAAGGGGTTAAAACATATCTTAACTTTTGCTAACATAAGTACTTATGTGTATTAACTCACAGAAGGCGGCCACAATGCCCAGCAGTCGACTTCCATATTTGAGATACCAGGGCTGCTCCGGTCCAATTGGATCTTGTTGGTTCGGCCGCGCCAGCAGGCCCGTTATCTTTTCCGCAAACGACTGATGGAAAGTAGGAAAATCGAAATGCAATTAGGAAAAATCGAAGCACAATTTTGTATTGTGACGCGGCGGCCGCTTTTTTAACACGCACACACTGCCACACGGCACACACACCAGGTATCGCGCGGCTCACACACACTCCCACACCCACACCGATCACTGCGTCAGCATTTTATCACCTTTATCCACCTCCGTCGATCAGGAGTTACCTACCATGGCTATTTGTTGGGCTAGTTAACTAGACTTAAGCTAATTCGAACCAATATTATGTGCACTTTTCACGTCACACGAAACGAAAAAAATCCTGCGTTCTGCTGCACACGAACTAGTAATGAACTAGAGCTGCACGAACCGAACTAGTTCACGATTCTGGTTTTCGATTGGGCACATCGATAGTCGGTGGCCATCGGAATCGGGAACTCGTTCACTAGTTCCACTTCGTTCAATGTCGTTACTTGAAATATATTAATGATTAAATTATTTAAAAAATTAAAGCTATGTAAATTAAAAAATTTGTTTTGACATATTTAAGTTACAGGGAACTAATAAAGGCAATTCAAAAACAATATTAATATATATTTAAAAATATATATATATATATTTATATTTTACATTTATAAGCTCATATTCTAATATGAATTTTATCTAACATAACCTGTACATAACCTTTTTTATAGTCTATTTATACTGAGGGGGTTTTCGCTGGGGCGACTTTATCTTCAACAAGAATTACACATGCTGCAGCGAAAAATGGGACCGCACACGCAAAGCGACATGTAGTGTGCAACAGTTACTAGAAAGTTTAAAAAATAAACTACATAATATTTTTGGTAATTTTACTTATACTTTTTTTAAAGTAATTTTACTTCCAAGAAACGCAATTCAATGAAAAATATTTTGATAAGAAAAGTCTACGCACTTGTTTGTAGAATTTTCAAAAGAAGTTAATATTTGTGGTGCACTGTTTACTTATGTATGTGTTCTTTGTTTAAGAAAAAGTGTGAAAAGTGTATTACCGTCGACGGTCTCCTCAACAGAAAACACGATATATTCGATAGCAAAGAATACCTTTCACATCTCTAAAAAAATGTTTGAGGAAATGTAAACAATTTCAAACATTTAAGTTGCGAATTTTTAAATCTGGTTATATATACCCAAATACACCCGTGAGAAAATACTCATGTAATATTTTCAAAATATGTGTCTTATTGTCATTAAATTTCAGAGTTATGGAGTCGTCATTATGCAGGGTTTGCCTGGAAAATGGCGGCGACATGGTCAACATATTTGAAGAGCCGCATGCAATTGGAATTTCCATTGCAATAATGATATCAGAGTCCACCGGCTTCAAGGTTGAGAGAGGCGAGCTAGGTTCCCCAATGATTTGTCCTTCCTGTCTAAAAGATGCGCGAAATGCATCAGAGATAAAGCATATTTACGAGAGGAGCACCCTGCTTTACTGCCAGTTAAAAATGAATAGAGCTCCTCCAAAAGATAACGTACCAAAAAGCGAAGGAGGAGCTCGACCGACTGTCTCTCCAGTTAAGGATGAAGTGGCCGAAGATATGCATGTGGTGGGGGAACCATGTATATCCCAGTGCCAAGTAAAGAACGAACCACTTGAAGAAGACTTGTTTGAAGAAGAGCATGTTCCCATTTTAGAATGCGGCATAAAGATGGAAGTGGCGGAAGAGAGTTTGCAGGCTGACGGAATTGGAAATAGCAAGGCTAACTTGAAGCGAGAATATAAGTGCCGATATTGCCCCAGAACTTTTGCTTCTAAGGCAGTTGTCAAGCGTCACCTGCGAGTGCATTCAGTTAATCGAAAACGTCAGTGTCCTCACTGTCTGAAGTACTTTGTTGGGGTCCCAAGTCTTAACACACACTTGCTTCTCCACACAGATCGTCCAGTTTTCAAATGTTCCCAATGTCCAAGAACTTATTTTAAGAAGGCACGTCTTGATCACCATTTGCAAGTACACGCAAGATCGTTCAACTGCTCTCACTGTACAAAGAAGTTTGCGAAGGAATCGACTCTTCAAAAGCATTTAAAAGTTCACTCGGGAGAGCACCAAAGTAAATCGCTTCGGGATCATCTAAAAAAGCACTTAACCCACTCCTCAAAGACTTGTTTAAAACGGGCTGCTCTCGAGATATGCCTGCGAAGTACCGCACCAGAGAGACCGTTTGTGTGTACTCAGTGCTCAAAAGCCTATACAAATAAATATTATTTCAAGGCACACCTTCAACTACATAAAGGAGAAAGTCCGTTTAAGTGTTCCCAATGCTCGAAGAGTTTTGTAACACTTTCGAACTTGCAAATTCACTTCCGAACACACACCGGCGAAAAACCGTTCAAGTGTTCCCACTGCTCAAAGAGTTTTAGCCAGACAGCGAGTCTTAAGGTACACATACGAACCCACACGGGAGAAAAGCCGTTCAAATGTAACCACTGCTCAAAGACTTTTGCAAGTCTTTCAGGTCTTAACTTACACATGCAAACGGTCACAGGCGAAAAACCGTTCAAGTGTTCCCACTGCTCAAAGGGTTTTAGCCAGAAAGCGAATCTCAAGATACACATACGAATCCATACAGGTGAAAAGCCGTTCAAATGTAACCACTGCTCAAAGGCTTTTGTATGTCAATCAAGTCTTATTCAACACAATCGAACGCATACAAAGAGTCTTACCCAGACCACAGCAGTTAAGAAACACAATTAGAGTCACGAAGAAAATCATGCATGCATCATTTAAATTTTAAATCGTGCTGTGATTTATATGACTTGTGTATGAAGATTAAAGAACCACTTTTTACAAATAAACTGTTGCTATTGTTTTTGAAATAAAAATAACTCTAAATCTAACACCTTTTGGTTTTCATTAAATATTGTTTGCAAAGTCGTTCAGTTAAAGGCTACCATTTAGCTTATAAGCTGTAGCTAAGTTAAAATGTACCTGTAAATTTTACATTATAACAATATAAATAATAACAATACTACCTCTGAAGAGTGGCTGCTAACTTTTTCTCTTTCGTGTCAATGTATTAAATTATATCGTTATATCTTCAAGCTGTATTTTTGAGGATGCTTTTGATCTAGGGCTGGTAATATTAATAGTGAGAATGACGACTAACTTGACGAAAACTCTTCTTAGGCTATTGGATTCATAAAGTATATATATTCTTGGCCATTTCCGCCTCTCCGTATGAACGCTAAAATCTCGAAAATGGAATCGAAAAATAAAGCAATGTAAATGAAGAAAATATGTTTTTTTTCGGGGTAACCCAGAAGTGGCTATAAACTCAAGTTCAAATACTCTTCAACAACATTATTAAATGAAAGATTTACAAGATTTCACGTACACTTTCTTAAACCGTTTTTTGAATTTTTCACGAAAGTTAAACAAAACGATAAGTAATTTGATTATCGATGTTAATACCAGCTCTACAAACTATCGATAATATTATTCACATTTTACACACTTATCGATAGAATCGATTGGCCGACATCGAGGAAGTCATTGAAATGAAAAATTAAATTTCTTCATAAATTTCATCAAATTGGAACAAAATGTCAAATGATGAAGTTTGCAAATTATGCAAGAATAACCCGGCGATAGAGGAAGATCTTGAAAAGGCCAAATTCAAATCGGTAAACAAACTGCTGCAAAGACTCTTTGAGTGCTACAAAATTGATGTGAGTTCGAAAAACGTTCTATAGTTATGTATATGTATACTTACATACTCTTTTTAGATCGGCATTCTGGGGGAGGGTTCGTGCCTTTGTGAGCCCTGTTTGGATGAGGTTTCGCGTATGAGCGAATCCCTTGAGAAATGGAGCAAGGGCCAGGAAGATATCCGGGATAAAGCCCTCGAAATAGACGACTCCGAGGCGTTTCAAGTGAAGTTTGAAGTTCCGTCATCCGATGATGAGGAGCAATTCCCCGGATATTATGAGGAGCAATCCCCCGGATATTGTGAGGAGCAATCCCCCGTATATTATGAGGAGCAATTCCCCGTGAAAGATGAAGCACAATCATCCGGGGAAGATGGTGAGGAGCAATCACCAGGGAAAGATGGGGAGACATCAACCGAAGAATACGATATGGAGAGAACAGAAGAGGAAGATGATGATTTATCAGACCAAAACGACGATATGAAACTGGCAGAGGAGGACCCTTTCCAACCATCGGCAGATGATTTCTTCAGCGTGGGCTTGGCCCGCGATGGCTTGGCGATAACCGAGCTCTTCAAGGACAGGACCAAAACCACCCGGATGGTGTGCACTTGTTGCGACCAGGTGCTCGAAATCCTGGCCCAGATTCGAGTACACAGTGGAAGGGCCCGTCCGAATCCGACCTACTATTGCCGTGTATGTGGCTCGGATTTCCCCACTCTGCGCGAGCTACAGACGCACACCATGGCGATGGGGCATACCCAGAGCAAATGCGGTGGCAGGGATCTGGAATTCTTTTGCCTCAAATGCCACCAGATGTTCCCACGATACTTCGACGTTATCCGCCACGAGAATAGCGCCCACAGTGCTTCACATCCCATATGTGTGACGTGCAACGTGTCCTTCAAGTGCTGGGAAGCCTACGAGAAGCACATGAATGAACACAGTACCGAATCTGACGAAGCAAAGGTCTTCCAGTGCCGCTATCAGAACTGCAATCAAAGGTTCCGGGTGTGGGCCCGTTTTGCGACGCACATGAACTGGCACAGTGGCCGGGGTAACCTCTGCCCGCATGCCGATTGCAATGCGGAAATACTGCCCGGGAATTTCATGATACACATGCGCACGCACTTACAGCCATGGCGATTCCATCGGATGGGCCAGTTTATGCCCTTGGATCCTACAAAGCGGGTGGAACCGGATGTTCGAAAGGTGCCGTACGACAAACGACAGTTTGAGGCCCGGCGGGCTCGCACTCTCCGTCCGCTAAAGCTCGTCCAGCCGCATCCGTCCTGCGGAGGACAGTTCATCAGCCTGCCCAATAAAATATCTCTGCAGCAGGGCAAGTACATAAGTGTTGACAAGGCAAAAGGCCAAAGAAATTAGCTATACGGACGTGTGATGATACGTAATTTGATTAGTTTCCAATAAAATAATCAGAATCAACCCCGAATAGTAACAAAACAAGTCTCTTCGCATAGATACCCAAGTGAATAATTGAAAAATGAGTTCTTAAAACTTGGTACATCAATTTATTGCCGGAATTTTGGGGGAAAAAATGTTGGAAATATATATTGCCACAAATAAGTTATTTAATAATCTTTTTACGTTACAATTGTTCTTGATTGGAGAGTTAACTTCGTTTTTCGTATTTGGTTGTTTTGGCGTTAAATTCTACATTGTTTTTTTTGATATCGTATGATTTTGAAGGAGGTGCGTACACAAGAATATAATTACTTAATTAAATAACTTGGATTATTGAAGTGTTTTGATCAAATTTCGTGTCGGATCCATTTTCTTTTCAGGAAATCTATTCTGGTGTACACACTACCTCAGTTTTTGTTTTGGACGTGTTTGCAGATTTCTTTTTGGTTTATTTTCGGATACAATGGTTAAAATGCATAGCAAATTTAGCTTGGAGCGAGTATTCGGATCACTCGGACCGTCGGGCGGTGATGACTTTCAGGTGTTGGCAAGATTTCAGTATATCAAGTCCTCGCACATCCAACGTTCACTTAAATTAACTTAATGTTGTCGGTTGTTGTTCCAGGAGCCCTTCACTAAAGTTAATTAACGCTATGTCTATGCTTTTCACAAAGATGAATGTAAACTATAATATTGTTTTCGGGTTGGATTTGGGTCAATTGTCAAACAGGATTGCAATTCCTCAAATGTAATCGGTTTGATTGGATTCTGTTTTATAATTAAAATGTTCGACTTTGCTTTTGTGTTTGATTATTTTTGTACAACAAAATTTCACATTTAATTCTTGGTTTCCTTGTTGTTTTCATGCTGCTTTAACAATGCTGTTCTTGTTTGTAATTTGATATTCATTGCTTGCTGAATAAGTTTGATGTTTGTTTGTTACTTGGCCCAGACAAATGTCCAAAGAAATTAAGTTTATTTTAAGAATGAAAGGAAGAAGGTAACAAATCAAAAATGATCAAAATTATAGTCAATTCCCTTGGGCATTTGTCTATGACGGCTGGAAACGGATTTTGCAGTGTTTCCAAAAAATAAAAGGTTAAACTATAGGTTTTTTGATAAAAATGAAATATAATCCGAATCAAAATTAAAAGAGAAATGTTTAAAACAAATTTGCAGCTCGTTATGTAAACATATAAAATAAAAATTAATATGGCTTTTCAAAAAGCTTTAAAAGTCAATGGTAAAAGATTTAAAGCAAATGCAAATTGTTTTGTTTTTGGTGGTTAAGATTAAAGAACTAGTATCGAATTGTACACAAAAGACCGAGTTACAGGAAACTTCTTTTGATTTTCAGTGCTGTAAACTAATAGGCTCTGGGATTATGACCTTGGAGAGATTGCTGATCATTGCTTAGTCTAAAGATAAACGCTAATAGGCAACTGTTTCACACATTGGAGACTATGCTTGATGGAGAAGTTAGATAACATGTTGCGGCATGCTTACGAATTATAGGAAACTCGGCCTGGTGGAAACCCCAACGACCTCTACGCGTAGTTATCAAAAGACTTAACACTTCTTAAAAGGCTCCTCTTCCTCTTTCTTACGCACTAATGGCTCACAAAAATATACTCCTCTTCTGGTTTTCGTTAAATTACAAATCGCTCATATACTTTTGCCTTTCTTCGTGTATATCATACAAATTTTTTATGATTGAAGACGTTGTAAGCATTCAATTTTAAACTAATTTAAATTCGTTAAATGTTTTGTTTTCTCATATTTAGCTTCGCATTTCCCCAAGTTGTCAAAAATATTTTGACGAAACATTTTACTGCTGAGATATGCCTGATATTGCCCCTGATTATGGGAAAGTGGGTCTCAATTTTGAACAGTTTGTGTGCGGGGCATTCCTTTTGATTGATTAAAATGGTGTTGTGGTTCGCTTATAAAAGTTTTTGTAGTTGCCAGCCGTTTGTTAAGATCACAATTGTGCTAAGAAATACTATATCACAATTTAATTATTTACATTGTTATTATTTGTATTCTTTCTTACACATCTCTCTCTTCTATCATTCGTAGGTGGGGGCGGGCAGTAAGTAATACGGCCCAGAAACTTTATTTGTTTATCATTTAATTCTCGCCCCGCAGAAGCGTTTCGTCGCCCTTGCAAAAAGTCAACGGTGACTTTGAAATCTTAGCACAACGATCTGTACTCGGGGCGGGTTAAAGCTACGCTTTAGTTAAGTTAGATTTAGTTTGTTGGTTTTCTCTAAAAATACGTTCAAACGGCGAGCACTCGGCTCGAAGTAGGCTTGGTTCACTTGGCTCACAATAAACACTTTTTAGCTTATACAGGAAGGATTCTAACATAATTATACTCAATCTGTTTGTTCTCACTTGGGTCTTAAAGTCGAACAGCGATTGTAGTGTTTTTACAAAATATTACTTTACATGTGCTGAGCGGAAGACTCTCGTTATTTTTCTTTTTCTTGTGGTTTTTGGTATGAAAATCTTGTTCTTTTTCGTATTAAAAATGTCTTATACAATTGATCGCATTCAATTTTTGAGTTTGAGTGTGCTGCTTGCAGTTCCCTAACGTAGAATATGTGTGTGGAAAAGTTAAACCTCCAGTTTAGAGATCGGGAAACTTTACGTTCATACATAGTCTCCAAAGCCTAGGACTAGACATGATTAGTTGTCTATAGTGTTGGTAGTTGTAGTGTTAGTTTTATAACAAATGAACTTGTTAAATGCAGTTGGCATGCTTTCATTTTCTAGCAAGTCTCCAAAGTTTCTGTTCTGTCAAGCCCACAGAGCCTGCTAAACTATTCGGTGTCCCCGGTAACCTGGTCTTTTGCTGGGAAATGCAATAATTCAGAATTTTGAAAGGAAGATATTGACTCAAAGAGAAGTTTAGCAAAACACATTTGCTATGAAGTTCTTGGTGAAGGAGAAATTCGTCCACGAATTGAAATTTGGCGTAAAGTCAACGCCCAACTGCTGCTGTTGCTGCTGTAGTTGCAACTGCTGCGGTTGTTGTGATTGGGCTCGCTTCAAAATCCTCAAATTTGTGCCCGAGGCCATACGCTGCAGCTTGTGCATGTCCTGGGCATCCGGAGCAGATGGTGTGGCACCTGCGGCACCTCCTGCTCCAAAGTTAAGCGACACAGAAGCTGGTCGTGGTCGTGGTTGCTGCTGCTGCTGTGCTGGCTGCTCATTCTTTGGTGTCTTTTGAGCTGCGGCCGCTGCCGATAGCATAGCTATCAAATCCATGCCCGTTGTGGGCTGCTGTTGTCCCAAGATCTTCACTGGCTGCTGTGGGTTGTACTGCTTATCACTCTGGGACTTGGTGCGCAATCGCTGTTGCTGTTGCTGCTGTTGCTTCTGCGCCTTAGCTGCCTTAAGTTGTTGCTGCTTCTCCTTGCGTATTAAATCAAAGGAGCTGACAATCTGCTGAAGAATAACAGTTTTGTAAATCACATGCATACCAAACACTGCCCCGAACTCACCTTCTCATTGCTTGCCGATTGCTGTGCATCGTTCTGACTTTGGCTGTGGAACAGTTGACGCTTGGAGGATATTGTGCCGCCCCCTACGGCTCCATTTGACGTCACTGCTGTTGCTGTTGTTAGTGGCGTTGTTTGATTGCTGCCCGCAGCCGCGTTTTGTTTATTGCGTTTCCCATTGCTATTGCAAATGTTCATGGAGTTGATGGCAGCGGTGGCGGAGGCAGGAGCTGCCGATCCCGCTCCTGGTCCAGCTGCCACCTTGCCACTGAGATTATTTAACTTGACACCATCCAAATCGCCCATTGACTTGTGTCTCTGACGTCGTGATTCATTTCGCACACCTGCGACGTCCTTCTTGCAACTCCCGTTCATGTTGGTGGGCGAGGTCGCTTTTGGCGATTGCTGGCCGGAGCATTTGCGACGACGCGGTTCAATTCCAGCCTTCCGCTCGTTCACCCACTTCTTCAGGCGCTTCACAAACGGCATGATCATGAAGAAGGAATTGGAGTTCTTGCCCAGCTTGGCCTTCGATATGGCATCGTTCTTGTTCACCGGCAGCGCATCGATGCGGAACCAGTCGCAGCACTTGATCTCATTTCGGGTGCGGGGCACGAACTGCGTGTCCATCGGTATGTTTCGCACCACGTACAGCCGCGTGTACTGGTAGTTGATGAAAGCCTCGATGTAGTCGTTGGCATCGATGATGTCCGTAATGTCGAACCCGGTTTCCTCGTAAACCTGAAAGGGCACGGATTTAAATAAATTAAACAAAAATCCATAGCTTATCTAAACTACTTTCGAATCAACTTTTCATATTTCTAAAATCAAATATAAAATAAATATCTCAATTCTAAAAACAAAATTAATGACTGTAGTTGAGAGAGGAATACGTAGTATTTAGAAGATGACATTTTCGTTTGGTTCATGTTATTAACAATGGACTTTAAAATAAAATAATAACAAAATAACAATAACTAGTTTGGTAATTTTTAATCCTTGTCTTTTCCCGACTTGCCTCTCTCGTGGCGCAATGAGCTGGATCCTCATTCTCGTTGATCTTGCCCTTAGGAAATCCCCAGGAGTTGCGTGCAAAGTAGGACTGCACTAGCAAGCAATGGTTGTGATCCTCGGACACCAAAATAGCTCCATATGTGGGCACCGACAGCTTGTAGTTCTTCCACTGGTCGAGGATTTGATCCACGGTGTCAAAGTGTTTGTTCAGAAAGGGAATGTGCTGTTGGAAAACCAATAAGTTTCAGTTACATTTCGAGAAAAACAACCAACAATACTCACTTGGAACAACTGCATGGCAAACTGCTTGATGCCCACCGTTGGCAGCTTTCGCTGGACATTCTTCGGGGTCTCGCCATCCTCGCCAGTTTCGGGGGCACAAAAAAAATCCAAATAGAACCAGTGTGCCAGCTCGATTTGAAAACACATTCGAATTAGATTATTTAGCTCCATGTCCGGTACATTGATTATAAACCGACTGGCCAGATCATCAAGTATATCGGACGGAATTTTCGATTTCTCTGGCAATTTAATGCTGGACGCCTTCGTGGTGTTTGCTCTTGGTGTTGTGGTGGCTAATGTGGCAGATGCGGCTGCAGCATCCTCCGAGGATGAGCTGCCGTAGGAGGAGTTCGTTGATGTCGATGAGTGGGTCGATGATATGGATGAGTTGAGGCGTTGCTTCTGTGCGCTGCATTGCTGCTGCTGATGATGATGTTGCTGTTGCTGTTGTGCATATTGGTGTTGCTGCTGCTGCTGGGACTGCTTCTTCCTCTCGATGGCAATGGGCGCTGTGGGCGTGGGGGTGAAAACTGCTCCAGTTTTAAGCAATTGGCTTAATACATCGGATTCGCTCTTAATATCGAGGTATCGTCGTTGTGGTTGCTGTGGTTTTTGTTGCTCGCTTTGCTTGATATCGCTGCTGTGGCTACGGTTGTTGTTATTGCAGTGCTGGTTATTGTTGTTGTTGTTGATATTTAGCACTTTTTGTAACGTCACCGAAGCGAGCAGCGCAAGATTGTTGACTTGAAATAGAAAAAAACAAACACTTGAAGATAAGCACACGACACCAAGGAATTGATAGTAAAGTAATAAAAACACCCAGAGTTAATGGAACTACAAAAACAGCTGAAAGGTATCTATTTCTCGTCCGATTTTCTGAAAGCACTTTTTTACGTGACCCTCGGTGGTGTCAAGGCACCCCTGACTTCAGTTTTGTATTTTCAGCTGATTACAATAACATTTTTATTTTTAGCAGAGGTAAAAAATGAAATCTAAACAATCATTTATTTAGAATTACGTACGTTATGTGTACAAATTCCAATTAATAATAAAACCCAAAGTTCTCGTAAATCTTTCGTTAGTCCAACCAAAAGTGTATTAAAGTGTTTTCCAGTTAGGTTGTAAAATTTATGTTTGCTGATTGTTATTAAATGTTATTATATAATTTTTCTTCTTACTCTTTTTAAGGTATTCTATCGTAATGATATTAACCAAAATTTGAATGTACCGAAAGCCAAAATACATAAATTAGTAATAGTTTACAGAGTTTAGTCACACTAACGTTTTGATCCAAAGCAAATTACCAATTTATTGCATTTTTGAAAATCTTCTGGGTTTGCCTTCAAAGGTTAACTACTTGATTTGAAAAGCACAACTGCAAGGGCCTTAAAATAACCTTTTGTCTACGGGTTGCCAAGCTGTCTAGGAATTTGAGGCAAATGCTATTTTGCTATGGAGCACCTTGAGGAACTGCTGAGTAATCGCAATCGCTGGCCAATGATCTATCTGCGCTGCCAATTGCGCAACAACAAACAGCGAGGGAAAAGGCAAAACTACTACTATTACTATGCTATTGTTGTCGTACTCCGTTCGCTTGGCCTCTAAAAAACAATTGAAAAAACACTCGGCGCAGTTCAGCGACCTCCGTTGAAAAGTGTTGCAACATGCACATGCACACTAGCTGGTGTGGGTGGCTATTTGTGCAATGTGTACTGGGTACCACAGTCCGACTTCTATAAATGCGAAATATTCGACTTTACAGACATGAAACTAGGGATTATCATTTTAATTTCACATAACTTGGGAGGACATTTGCGTATTGGTGTTTAAACTCGGCGAATCCAAATTAGAGAACCAGTTAAGGACTTATACTAAGCTAATACATACATTTAGAAAGTAAAATATGAAAAATATAATATTGCAACTCTTTATTATTGGATTGACAAAAATAACTTTTCGTAAAAAGTATGTAAATAATGCAGTCTAAATGCTATAAACTAATAATTTGTTAGTTGCTTATCTAATTTTCTTGACCAATCCAGTCAAAGAACTTGGTAAATACATTTTGACTACTCATTAATAGCATTAAGTTATGGTGTTTATAGGAACATTTATTTGTAGAAAATGTTTAGGCAGTCAGCCAAGCTATAACGTTCAATAGCTAAAAACAGATTCAAATATAAGTGCTAAATTAGTTTATACAGACCGAAGCTTATAAGGAATAAATCTTCAATTCTTTGATAAAGGCAAGTTAAAAATGAAGTTTTTAGAACTTTTTAAGAAGAAAGATATGAACGTACAATGTACATCTTAATATATATAACAAGAGAGAACGTTATTTGGCGGCCTCGACTATCAGATACCCGTCAATCAGCTAAGCAGCAAAGCGACAATATTGCACTCCCCGAAACAGCGCCACCTACCGTCGATTCCTTTTCCGATTTGAACCATTTTTGGCATGAATATATGTAGATAATGATAGTAAAAACAAAATTGCATTTACACCTTTCCAATCGTGAGCGTATGGTCGTTTGTGGGCGTGGCACCCTGCTAGAATAAACTTTTGCTGCGCAATAAGCTCAAGAATCTACATACATATGTACATGCAAAATCCCAACTTTCTGGCTTTTGTAGTTTACGAGATCTCAGCGTTCATACGGACGGACATGGCTAGATCGACTCGGATCCTGATCAAGAATATATATACCCTGTAGGGTCGGAAAAGCTTTCTTCTACCTGTTACATTCTTTTCGACTAATCTAATATACCCTTATACTGTACAAGTAATGGGTACAAAAATTGGGGTAGGTACAGAACGGTGAACGCAATTTTCATAAGAAAAAACTGTTCACTCGTGGAGTATCCACTGTCTCCTGGGATTACTGTACGTGTGTATGGTTTGTTTTGGACCCTTATGGGGCGATTATCATCTGAAGCCCCGCTTACCGTTATCATTCTCCTTGCTGCTGCTGCTGCGCGTGACGTTGGCAGAGGCAGAGACAGCGACGGCGGCAGAGGCTGTGACTGCAGCGACGGCGTTATTGATCAGTGGTGCAATTTCCATAATATTTCGATATCTGCGCCGTTTGCTTATGTAATACACTTTGTTGGATTGATTTTGTGTTTGTCCTTTCGCAAAATATTTTTGTTTGTTTGTTAATTCACGTTCGCGTCTCTCTTTCTCTCTCTCTCGCTCCCTCTCTCTTTTATGTGCGAGCGTGTGGGTGTCCGACTGCGTGTATGTGTGTGTAAGCGTTTTGTCACGTATTTTTACAACGGCGTTGTTTTTGTAGTAAATATGGCTGCCAAGTTTCGAAAATTTCTGCAATCGTCCGCTTTTGTCGCACGAATTTGAATTTCCAATGAAATTGCTGTACTTGTACTCTATTTAATTTTAATACATCGATTGCATTTGCATTACATTCTAACGCTTTCGCTATTGTTCTCTCGATTTTCGTTCTCTTTGTGATTTCCTCAACATTTTCTGCACTTGCATTTGTATTTGCTGTTGTTGCTATTGCTGTGACGTCGTTTTTATTGTTGCTTTTATTATTGGTGTTGTTGTTCCACTCCATCCACAAAATAATTGAGTGCGCTCCACTTTGGTGCGAGGGAGACGGAAAACTCTTCGCACGCACACTGTCTCACGTTTTTGCGTTTTCTTTTCTCGCCCTATTCACGTACTTTCCACTTTATAATCTCGAATTAATCGCTGCTAGGAATATGATCGCGATCCGATTTCTATCTATTTACACGTTGCACTTAAATTTAGTTACTATTTTGCACTTTTTACGGGCTTTTCAACTTCACGAAAATTGCCTTCCCTCGTCTCGTCGCGTCGCGTATAGAAATTAGAGGTGAGTTGGCCACTCACGATGGAACTGATATATCGATGTTTTCACGGCTCTATAAAAAATAGTGTGACCAAAACTGGGATATATCAATAGAGTTCTTTAAAATATTTTTTTAAAAAAAACTTGTTTATTGGAGGTCTGCCAGTTTAAGCAAATTCATTCCAAATAATATATTTATTGGCTTTAGATTAAGCCGTTATTAAGTCTTAATAATAATAATATAATATTATTAAGAGCAAAGGACGAATGTTTTTAATTATTCTTCTTTTTTACAAATTAAAATGTTAAATAATGTATAATAGGTTACATTTTTTCCTATTTCAATATTTTTAACACTTAGTAATCGATATATAAATATTGGCACATTTATTTTATTGAGAAATATCGATATACATTTATTTTCTTACGTTCACATCTCTAGTATCAATCGTGTGTTTCGACTTTTCCAGGCCAAAAAGAAAAACGGTTTTCCCTGCTGAAAAGTGCATTTCGCGCCAGGAATCTTCGATGTGGTCGCTTTAAGCCAGCAGCAAGATTGCATTTTCGAAATTTTCCGCCTGCAGCTGGCCCTGGACGTGCTTTGTATCCGTGGAGAACAGAGACGCAAAGGTTGGGACACCAACATATAAATCGACATCTAAACCAACATCGGTCGCGCGTGCATGTGTGTGTGCTTTAAGGTGGACCAGGTTGACATCGAAATTAAAGGAATATCAGTGGATTGCTATTTGGCCTTAAAACTAAAATCAGTATTCGATAAAAAACATTTTAATTTAAAATACATTTTTGGTAAATCGGTAAATTTTTTTACGGTAGATGGATTTACCTTGACGGTTTTTAGACCAAAACTATCAAATGTTCCATTTCTCGAACTAAAAATAACAGTACAGGTGGTTTTTTGTATTTATTTATAGTTGTTAATTCATAAATGCTTCAATTTGTAAAAATGAAATTTTTGGTTAAAGACCTATTGCTAAAATATATTAGTTTCCGTTTCCTATGTTCAATATATGTATGTATTTTTTAATTGATGCTTGTTAAATACGCCCAAACAAGCCGAAGGTCCACCTTTATGTCCATGGATTTAAGAGCACGAATGCGTGTGCGCTTTACATGCCATGTGTGTGTGTGGGCGGTGCAAAAGTTGGTGGAGAAAAAAAAAAAAATCAAAATCACCTCCTCCAGTGTTAAAGATATGAATTTTATTAAAACCAAAAGTCTTCTATGACTTAAACTCTTAAATCGGTACATGTTAATAAGGTTTATCCTCATAGTAAAGTTATGTTTGGTTTCAGTGACACACGGTACAAAAGTCGTTTGAGAATAGATAATACAAATCAGAAATACCTCATGCCTAAATTAATTAAATGAACTACAATTCATATCTAAAAATGATTGGGCTTATCACCGAAAAATGAACTGTTTAGGATAAAAGTTTTGACCATTTGTGCTTAAGGAAAAAAAATAATGCACTATATGTTGAAATGTACAACTTAATTCAGATATATGTTATTGTATCACAGCCCAAAATGTGAAAGCTCTTTTATAGACCACAATGCTTTATCGATTTAACTCATTAATGGATTTCGACGTTAATTAACCATTTATTATTTTATTGATGCCCCAACTCCCCTTTAACCCACAGATAGACGCCGTGTGGGGTTGGGTTGCTTCCGGCCCGCTGCGCTTAGCAGCGAACAGAATGGGCGACCTGCCGGGCTCGGGCTCCACCGCTCAACCACGGGATGCTGGTAAGGACGGTTTAAATAATTAAGTAATAAGAGTCTTCGCTAAAAATGTCATAACTCATTGATTTATGTATGTGTAGCTTTAAAATTCAACTGTCATTCTGACAGGGGCAAGCCATGAAATAGCATTACTGTCTTTTTGCAATTACTTTCGGACGCCTATTTCTTTTTTTGCTTGTTGGCTTCATCCAATTTCTAAAGCTCAAAACTTACCATTGAGTCCCGTCATATTATAAACTTCTGAATTTCATTACTTGATTTGCCTTTTTCTAACTCGAATCTGTCTTTTCTCTTTTTTTTCCTGAATAGCTGTCACCGGAACAGGTGGTAATTCCACGGCTGGTGGCGGCTCCTCCGTTGGATCGACGGCAGTGGACCGACCTCCGTCGCCCGCCCGCCTCTCTCACACTTCCGAAAAACATCCGAAGGTCACGCTCACGGAACTCAATATGCTGCGGCGCCATCGGGAGCTCTGCGATGTAGTCCTGAACGTGGGCGGACGGAAGATCTTCGCCCACAGGGTCATCCTGTCCGCCTGCAGCTCCTACTTCTGTGCCATGTTCACTGGCGAACTGGAGGAATCGCGCCAGACGGAGGTCACTATACGCGACATCGACGAGAACGCCATGGAGCTGCTTATTGACTTTTGCTACACCGCCCACATCATCGTCGAGGAGTCCAATGTCCAGACGCTCCTTCCCGCCGCCTGTCTGCTGCAACTGGTTGAGATTCAAGACATCTGCTGCGAGTTCCTCAAGCGACAATTGGACCCCACCAATTGCCTGGGCATCCGCGCCTTCGCCGACACACACTCCTGCCGCGAACTGTTGCGGATCGCCGACAAGTTCACGCAGCACAACTTCCAGGAGGTGATGGAGAGCGAGGAGTTCCTGCTCCTGCCCGTCGGCCAGTTGGTGGACATCATCTGCAGCGACGAGCTGAACGTGCGCTCGGAGGAGCAGGTCTTCAACGCTGTCATGTCCTGGCTCAAGTACAATGTCGCCGAGCGGCGACAGCACCTGGCGCAGGTGAGCTACATTCCTTAAAACAAAGAGTATCTAACTCTTAAAACTATAAAACCGTTTAAAGACAAAAGGTCCGAAAAAAAAAAGTTAAAAAGATTGGTTATACAGCTAGTCACAAAATGGAATCCTAATTAAAAGAAATGAAGTTATTATTAAATACGTTTCGGCATATATTTACATAAAAAACATTTCCGCTTTCTTTCAGGTACTACAACATGTCCGTCTGCCTCTACTCTCCCCAAAGTTCCTGGTGGGCACGGTGGGCTCTGATCTCCTGGTCCGCAGCGATGAGGCCTGCCGGGATCTGGTGGACGAGGCCAAGAACTATCTGCTGCTTCCGCAGGAGCGACCGCTGATGCAGGGTCCGCGCACCAGACCTCGCAAACCGACCCGACGAGGTGAAGTGCTGTTCGCCGTGGGCGGCTGGTGCTCCGGCGATGCCATAGCCTCCGTGGAGCGCTTCGATCCGCAGACAAATGACTGGAAAATGGTCGCTCCTATGAGCAAGCGCCGCTGCGGAGTCGGCGTGGCCGTGTTGAATGATTTGCTGTATGCAGTGGGCGGTCACGACGGCCAGAGCTATCTAAACAGCATCGAGCGGTATGATCCGCAAACCAATCAGTGGTCCTGCGACGTGGCGCCTACCACTTCCTGCCGTACCAGCGTGGGCGTGGCCGTGCTCGACGGCTTTCTGTATGCGGTGGGTGGCCAGGACGGCGTTCAGTGCTTGAATCATGTGGAGCGGTACGACCCCAAGGAGAACAAATGGTCAAAGGTGGCCCCGATGACCACACGACGGCTGGGTGTGGCTGTAGCTGTCCTTGGAGGATACCTTTATGCAATTGGTGGCTCCGATGGACAATGTCCGTTAAACACTGTTGAGCGATACGATCCCAGGTAAATAAAACATCATGATTTATTCGATAAAATCAAAGTATACTTATACAAAAAGTTACTAAGAATACTGCAATCCCCTAAATGGTTTTAAGGGCAAACAAATTTTACATCATTTTCTTAAAAGGTCTAACCATTATAATAACTAAAAGATTTCATTTTTAAAAAATTCGATTTCTTAAAGTTCCCTAAGAACTACTTTTTTAATTTTGAAACCCCTAATGACTATCCAACAATTAAATTTGGTAAATTTGTTTTCATTTGTTTTAAAAATATCCCTAAACTAAAGTATATATATTCGAGCAGAGGGACCACTTCGTTTTAAAAATAAATGCTCCAAATATAGTTCTTGTTGCCCCGGTTTCTTTTTAAGAGCGGCAACAGAGTGGTTGATTGCACTTAAACTCACTCTCAGAATTGATTTAAAGTGCCTTGATTTAATTATTATAGACACAACAAATGGGTGGCCGTCAGTCCAATGTCCACGCGACGCAAGCACCTGGGCTGCGCTGTCTTCAACAACTACATTTACGCCGTCGGCGGACGGGACGATTGCATGGAGCTCTCGTCCGCCGAGCGCTACAATCCACTGACCAACACCTGGAGCCCCATCGTGGCCATGACCTCTCGTCGCAGTGGGGTGAGTTTGATTTATCCACCTCTCCTCACCGAATGATATTCAAATCAATGAAATCGTGTCGTTGTAGGTTGGCCTGGCCGTCGTGAATGGACAGCTGTATGCGGTGGGCGGTTTTGATGGGTCCGCCTATTTGAAAACCATCGAGGTCTACGACCCAGAGACGAACCAATGGCGTTTGTGTGGCTGCATGAACTACCGCCGACTGGGCGGCGGCGTGGGCGTTATGCGGGCCCCCCAGACTGAGAACTATATGTGGTGCGAAAACAGTTTTAAGCAACAAAATCCCTTAAACTATTCCAACTCCTAGCCCTTCCATTGCTGATGAAATACCGTTGTCTTGTCTCTTTCTCCCCCCGAACACATGCTATCTCGAGTGCAGGATTCGCAAGGATTCTGTTGTCTGATGGGAGCAGCAGCCGACGACGTTGCCCTCGCAAACGTTGCCGCCGCCGCATTTCTACTAACAATATCCGCAATCGAAGCCAAATCTAATTAACTAAATCCCTTTCACCCCATTGTCTAGCATTATAATCGCATTGTATTAATTGTTAATTGTTTATTTGGTAGAGCCTGAAGCGCGTGTTTGTTAGACTTTCCCAGAATAGTATTAGCGTTAGCATAACCCCTTCGCTCCCGTACACCTGCAATCTCACTCACCCCCATCTTTTCGTAATTATACATGATTATACTCTTAAGATATATATATTTTATAAAGAACTTAATATCTAAATGTTGCTGGTGTTATTTCATGGAAATAGCTAGCTCATAACCATGCCTTCTTTCGAAAAAAAATCAGAATCAAATATTAAATTAGAAACGAATTCGATTAGTTGTAAATCTTTAATCGATGAGCTCGAAAGTCAAGTAACAAATTGGTATTAACATAATTTAGCCTTAAGAAGCAAATACGAGAAAGTTAGTCCGAAATAAGACATCACAATGGTGCAATATTTCGATCGACCAACTTAATGATGTATTAGTTATTTAGTCAAGTCCTCTTCAAATCGAATCATTGCAAACGTCTTTAACAATAATACGATAACATCAAATAAACAGAAGAATTAAAGAGTTAATTAGAATTAATGTTCAGCCTGAAAAACAATGAAGATAAAAACCTTATCAAAAAAGTTAGACCTAGCCCAAAAAAATCAATAGTAAAATTAACAATTATACAGCCGTAAGATCAGCACTAAGCCAATACATTTTAATATTGTTACTCCTAGATCGTAAGCCGGTAAAAGCATTCATCCGGAAAGAGGACACGTTTTATGAATAATTATTGTTAAACCAAGTTTGACCATCGAGCTGAATGAACCAACTCGAAATAATTGCTTAGACAAGGGAGAAAAACAAATTGAGTCTCCCAATAACAACTTATTTGGTATGTTGCCTTTTTACACCAACACATATTAATAAACTATTTATTTCGAAATTACTATTTATTATACGCTTTTGAATCTCATTTAGTTTATTCTTTTGTGCACATTTGTCATTATTTTATACACTGTTGTTAAATCGAGCAAATGGGAAAGAACTTTGCTTCCAAATGATAACTAAGAATAGCATTTACAACACAAAAACCAAGCTTATATATATTATAGATTTAAGTGAATGGTGAACACATACAAATATTCGCATACCACTCACTATTCACAAAAATACAATAAAAATGTATAGTTGTATTGAGTGGAAAAAACGTGCTTAATAAAAATAATAGACAAAGTGTTAACCTTAAAATCGTAAACCCGTGCTAAGTGTAAGGATATATTATAATAAAATATATCGAAATTTAGTTAAAGAGCAGTTTTATTTCATAATATTTACGCAGGGATAGAGTGAAAATATAGTTTGCATTTAGACGGTCAATGCCTTGATCAATAAGCCTTGAGTACCACTTAAAAGATCGTAAGGACCAGTAGCACGCCTAAGATCCGACTTCGTCGAGTTAGTCAGTCTTCTCACGATTAATATTACCAGACATATAATCAAAAGCCCTTTGTATGTGTTCGATTGTGTTGAATACGATTTGATTGACCTACAAAAGCCTTTGAGCAGTGCGTACATTTGAACGGCTTTTCACCCGTATGGATTCGTATGTGTATCTTAAGATTCTCTGCCTGGGTAAAAACCTTTGAGCAGTGGGAACACTTGAACGGTCTTTCGGCTGTGTGTGTTCGCAAGTGAAATTCTTTTTGAGACCATAAGGAAAATATCGATACGTTTCACAAAGAATCACTCACCCGAGTCGTTAAAAAATTGCAAATGTAAAAACGACTTTGAGATACCTGTTGGCATATCTAACTCTAGATTTTTCAAAGGTTTAAAGTCAATGTGTTCTTACCTTGAAAGATATGTATGGCATAACATATTAGGTTGTCAAAAAAGTCCTGCGGTATTTTTATTGAATTTTATATTGTTCATAAAATAGGTTTCAATAATGCGATTCAAGTCAAATATGCGCCGTTTTGATCGATGACGCGTTCCCAACGAGATGCCAACTTCATAATGCCCCTCTTATAGAAGCTCGCTTCCCTATTGAAAAAAAATTCGGAGAGCCAATTTTCACAGGACTCTCTTGTGGCCAACTTCTGACTACCAAGCGCGTTCGCCATGAACAGAAATAGGTGGTAATCACTTGGTGCGAGATCCGGACTATTCGGTGGATGCAAAAGAACCTCCCATCCGAGCTCCCTGAGCTTCTGGCGCGTCACCAAAGATGTGTGTGGCCTGGCGTTGTCCTGATGGAAGACAATTCGGCCTGTGTTGATCAAAGATGGCCTTTTCTGCATGAGTGCTGCCTTCAAGCGGTCCAGTTGCTGGCAGTACAGGTTCGAATTGAGCGTTTGGCCATAGGGGAGCAGCTCATAGTATATGATTCCCTGCCAATCCCACCAAACACACAGAAGAACTTACCTGGCCGTCAATCCAGGCTTGGCCACCGTCTGGGCCGCTTCATCGCTTTTCGACCACGACCGTTTCCGCCTTACGTTGTCGTAAGTGACCCACTTTTCATCGCCGATCACCATACGCTTCAAAAACGGGTCGATTATGTTGCGATTCAGAAGCGATTCGCATGTGTTGATGCGGTCAAAGACGATTTTTTCGTCAATTCGTGTGGCACCCATACATCGAGCTTCTTAGTGACTCCAAGCTTCTTCAAATGGTTTATAACGGTTTGATGACTCATGCCCAGCTCCTGACCGATACTACGGCTGCTACTATGCCGGTCTCTTTCGACTAATTCAGCGATTTTATCGCAATTTTCGACGACAGGCCTTCCGGAGCGTGGCGCATCTTCGACCACCTCTACACCAGAACGAAAACGTTGAAACCATCGTTGTGCCGTGGAAATTGAAACTGTATCAGGTCCATAAACTGCACAAATTTTATTGGCGGCTTGAGATGCATTTTTGCCTCTATCGTAGTAGTACTGTAAAATATACCGAATTTTCTCTTTATTTTGCTCCATGTTCCATGGCTTTGGGTTAGCCTTGCTATTTCCAATACCGTCAACCAGCAAACTCTCTTCCGACACTTTAGGCCGCATTCTACAATGGGAACCTGCTCTTCTTCAAACACGTCCTCTTCAAGTGGTTCGTTCTTTACTTGGCACTGGGATATACATGGTTCCCCCACCGCATGCATATCTTCGGCCACTTCCTCCCTAATTGGAGAGACAGCCAGTCGAGCTCCTCCTTCGCTTTTTGTTAGGTTATCATCCGGGGGATCCTTACCCTTTCTTAACTGGCAGTAGAGTAGAGTGCTCCTCTCGTAAATTTTATTTATATCGAATGCATTTTGCGTATCTTTCAGACAGGAAGGGCAAATCGTTTCGGAACGCAGGTCGCCTCTCTCAACTTTGAAGCCGGTGGACTCTGATATCATTTTGCAATGGAAGCTCCAATTGCATGCGGCTCTTCAAATATGTTGACCATGTCGCCGCCATTTTCCAGGCAAACCCTGCATAATGACGACTCCATAAACCTGAAATTTAATAACAATAAGATACATATTTTGAAAATATTACATGAGTATTTTCTAACGGTTGTATTTGGGTCTATATAACCAGATCTTAACTACGTTTGGAATTGTTTGCGTTTCCTCAAACATTTTTTTTGAGATGTGAAAGGTATTTTTGTTATCTATATTTAGGAACTTGATTGACTTAAAAAAGGTTAAGATCCTATTGCAGTCCATAGGACATAAAGTCTCGCAAAAACTGGAAAGCAATACATTTCTGATGTGTTTTTATTTTTCTTTCTCCTCATTTGATATCCTTTATGATTTAAGGTTCAATATTTGTTATATAATTATTATAAATATTTATAAGATTTAAAGAACTAAATTGTTCTTATCAATTAAAAAGTTCACGCTGATGAACTAATAATATTCGGACAAGGTTGCTGCTTTCTCCGTCTTGTCGTTTTTTTGATATAAAGTTTTTTTGGTTTGGATCACTTTTTGTTAGGTTGAATACTAGGCCTTATAATTTAAACAGAAATCGAAACTTAGCCAGATGTAGTTGTAAAGTTTCTTATATCGAGCTATTTAACTCCATTTCCAGAACCTTAAAACAACGTTTTGGTACATACCGACAAACTGAAAAACAAAAGGAAATTTTTATTTTGAGAAGTCCTCCAGTATCTTTCTTTTGGTATAACTCAGAGTCCCGTATTTTAACAAATAAGGTGTCATATAAATATACAACTGGGCACTTATCCCCAATGTCCCCAACAGCTCCAATATTTTGTTTACACATATTAGACCTTCCTAATTAGCCTATTTTAGGGTTTCGTATTACGTTGCATAAAAATTGTTTCTTCGCCTTAAAGGGGAAGGACCTTTTGCAACAGCGTCGACAGTGTGAACGTTATACCAAGGTGTAAAAACAATCGACTTAATGTGACATCACTAAGCAATCGATACATTTAAATGTATATTCGATCACCGCTTGCCGCACAGCTGTTTATTCTGGCGCTCTTTCCTAGTTTGTTGGAATAAGTTCGGTTTCTGGCCCTTAAAAATGTTTCACGCCCCGGATTTGGCCGGCGGAAATGTGCAGCAGAAGCGGAAGATCCTGAGTGGCGGAGAATACAACCGGATCTGTCAGTTCATCAACGGCTACCACGGATTGGCCATCGACTGTGAGTTCGAGCTGAGGAACCGCTTCTTCAAGGACGTGGAGCCGATGGCCTTGACATGCATCCTTCAATCGGAGCTCTTCAACAGGTCGCGGGGTCAACACCACAAACAGGAACAACGTGGCAAGAAGCTCCTCAAAATGTAAGGTTCCAGAGGAAATGCAACCTTTTTGGTTCCTTTTCTGAGACTCGGCTGTTCGGCTTGGTTGTCCCTGACGATATTTTATAGTTTTAGCAACGACGACGAATCTTGTACTGAAATTCGAACCCAGATCTTCGTCAGGAAGCTCGTTCATATGTACATTCACTTTTTTTGTAGAATTTGTTCTTTCATATATGTTATATTCTGACTATGCCCAAATTAGTACACAGCTCTTGAGCTCTTAAACTCTTAACAACTGGTCCTCCATCTTTCATGAAATTCAGATTGTACTTAAAGATTTTAACGAAAGATTGGACGATTTAAATGTTAACTTTTCTCTAAACTTTGTGTACCAATAATATCCGCATTTTTTGCCTCTAGCTATGAGGATCAGAAGAACGTCTATGACAACGCCCTGCTAATCCAGATGGCCTGTGTCGAGGGGCTCAATCCAGTGGCTCTCTGCAGGATGTTGCTGCTCGAGAAGTACAAGCGACGCCACCGCTCGCACATCTCACGGTTCCTGAAGCATCCGCACCTCATCGACGATCCCAAGCTGGCGGCCAATGTGCAGCAGTGCATAATCAGCGACAATCAAGAGGGATCCATTACGGACCTGCGAAGACGCATCATCGGCGAGGAGTACGAACTGAAGCTAAAGACTCTGGCCACGGAGGCGGGTATTCATTTCTATGACGAGCAGGATTTGCGGCGGATGGGTTATGACAAGACGCCGGACATCAAAATGATCCTGCCATTCCTATACAGAGGCTCTGTGATCAACTGGATCGAGAGCAAGGCCAATTTCGGGGACCCCAAGGGACATAAGTTCAACATCCAACAGCAGCTTCATAGCTACTGCAATCGGTAAGGATTTCAACTAATTAACATTCAATAGTTTCGGTTATCTTAATCCAAATGGTTGGTTTTTCCTACTTCCACTCCGTTTAAATCAATTGCTTTTTTTAGTTTTGGGCCTGGCATTATAATCTATTGGTTTGGTTACCACGAGGAAACGCCTTTGCTGTCGGATAATAACATTGGCATAACTGTACTCGCTGGTTTTCCGGCCAAAGAAGATTTGGTTTTCATGCAGCTTGCACAAGGAGAATTTGCCACAGAAACTCCAGCAATAACAACGGATTCCTGTTCGTCGAGTCAGCATTTAGGACAGACTATAGAAGCCATAAGTCCGGGCAAAGAACTGAAAAAACCCTCATGAAAGCGGAAGTGTTCCAAAGGAATCAGAGACACAGCAAATAGTCGTAACTCGCATAATAGACTTTTTACCAATTGAACGATATGTGCTTGTTTTTACAACGTGCATAGATAACATACACCCAAACTTAACATTGTAAAATTTAAGTAGCCCTAAAACAATCAAATTAAACTAAATCACTTCGAATCGTAGTATGAAGACGGAGATGCTTTGCATTTACACATTAGCTGTTAGACAATGCTGCTGCAGCAATAACATTTTTTTAGTTTTAACAATTATATTTATTGTATTTATAAATTCAAATTTACATGATTTATTAATTGTGTATAGTACAAAAAGATTTGTTTTCTTCCTTTTCTGGCATAAATCGCATATAAAACTATAAAATATTGTAATAATCGTTGTTCAGTGAACAATGTTCATAAAACAAATCAAAAACAGAGCACGAGTAATTATTGTGACTCAAATTGCTTGTCGTCTTTCAGAGAAATAAAAATCGAAACAATCATTTTTATTTTGCTATGTGGTAGGTTGCTCTGTATTGTGTTAGCCATTAAGTCATGTGATATTTTCAATGTAAAAACCGAAAGTCAGCAGTGTATATAAAAAATTCAGCTGGGCCCTTTGCAACTGTATTTTAACCTAAGTCCTAAATCCTTTTCTGGCTGAATTTAGGTTTTATGCATAGGTTTCGTACTGGTAGGCAATTCGTCGATCTCTTTCAGCTTGATATATATATATATATGCACACGACAAAGTTTGTCATCAGACGTCCTTCAGCTCCTCGGGCATGTCGTTCTTGGGGTGTTTATTCTCGAAATGCTGTTTATAAGTCTTGGGATCGGGCATTTGCGACTGAAATGGAGAAGGCACAAGATTAGATTTCACATAAACAAAAAACTTACGAAAAGTAATGTTTACAATGGAAGCGCTATGGCTTGCCTATTCCTCTAAATTAAATCGGATTCGTATGGGGCATAAAACTCTTTCCCTGAACTAGAAGGCACTACCTTTTTGTTAAGTATCATTTCTTTTTTAATTCCACGATAAAACCACCGTCATTTCGCTTTGCATGCAAATTAATTTAGCAAGCAGACAGTTAAAAAGTTTACAACAATTATTTGTTTGTTCACTTGTGGAATTTCGATTGGTGCGGACTTTTAATATGCAAAAGAATTTCTATAATAACAAATTCTATATTGAGTCGTAATTTTTTTTTTTCGAAAAATACATTTTACACTAGATAAGCTGCAAGTGATTTGGTTCAAGTTATAAGTTGTAATTTTGTTGGAATATTTAACTGGAATAGGTTTGTTAAAAGCAATGCTATCTAAACAACCATCATCACGAATATTTTTTGTATGGAAAAATAAATCTAAGCGCAAAAATTTAAAGTACATATAATTTTAAAATCTTATAATGCTGTATAAGATTGGAATAGCCCTGAAGATGTAAAATGTTTCCCTGTCGATTTTGTATGGCTAATGTGTTTAAGTGATACTCGTATGAGATATGTAAGGTCGCAGAATTTCTACTTTTATCTTCTCCTTTAAAAAAGGCACTTTATCTATTTAGATAACAGCTATAGAGCGGATCGGCCCTTTTCAAAACTAAATCTACGTATGTTTAGACAAAATGATCTTTTTAGTATGAGCTACAAAAAGTGTGGACTTTGGGAGGTTCCACTGTAGCTGGCTCACCTTGCAAACGGCACACACATGGACGAGTGCCTTTTGAGCCGCCTTTTTCTGGTCGTTGGCACTGTGTCCCTGCTGCTTCTTGAGCTTGGCCTGCTTTTCGGAGGCCTTCGCCTGCGACTGGATCTTTTGGTGTCCGCGTGCCATGTCTTTTTCTAAAAATGGGAATTGAATTGTTAGTATAAGTGGTTTGCCGAAAGGTCTCAGAGCGGGATTACAAAACAAAGGTGGCAGAAGCGCAATTACTTTCTCTTTTTCGACCCTGGATTAAATGGTACAGGCTTTTCCCAATCTGTGTATGTATTTCCAATGATAAGATTGTAAATATAAAATCGGGCCTGACACGACACTGTACTGCACATCACCCCCGCAATAGAAAATGTGGATTGCGACCACGTTCTGCGCTCTTTCTGCGAATTCCATCCTCACTTACCTAATTAACCCGATTAATTTTGGTCGCCTGTGCTAAATGCAGATGCCTCAGCCTTTGGATTTGGGTTAAATTCGTTGTCTATAAGCTGTTTTGATTTGATACCCGAAATTGTTGACGATTCGCCTTAGCAATTTATTAATTTGTTGAGTTTTGTTTCGCTGCCAGGTTGAATGGGACCAGATGGAACTCTGAAAGTATACCCCAATGTAGCGCCATAGGGTGGAGGTGTAGATACTTGGTACACCTTAGCGGTGACTCAAACCTCTTGTAGTACTCGAAAACAAATGCATGCGCATTTTTCAACCAAAGCAAATTTTGTTTGTACTTAAACGTCCTCTGAAATTGTAAGGAAATTATATTGATAACAAAACAATACTACACCAAAAGAAAAAGATAATTTAATAGATTATCAAACTAGATTCAAGTAAAAAAATTGAACGATTTATGAATATTTAACTTGTTTTAAGATTTCAAAAGTCCGGCGGATTGAAAATCCTTTTAAGGGCAATGTACAATTTCTAAATTATTTTATTATTAACATTTTTTATTCTTTTGTTGCTTATAAATTGTCATTTCTTTGTTGTTTTTATTTGTTTACAGTACAAAAAGATTTCTGGCTTAAATTGTATAAAACTGTTCTTTGTAAACCAAATCCAAAACGACGCACAGAGTAAAAAATAAATATCTAAATAAAATCATTCCTATTTATTTTGCTACGTGGTTGGTTGCTTTGTATTGTTGTAGCTATTCATCAAACACACTGTGTTAATTTCAATGTTTAAACCAAAACCAAAAGTCAGTATTGTGTATACAGAAAAATTGGCAAATACAATTATTATTACTATTATCCATCCTCTGGGCTTCGGCTTGATTGTTGGTCTTCTTCTTGGGCTGATGTAAAGTTATTGTTGCAAAGGTTTCGTACTGGTAGGCAACTCGTCGACCTTCTTCCACATGATAAAGTTATATATGCACACGACCACATCGGGCATCAGACGTCCTTCAGCTCCTCTGGCATGTCGTTCTTGGGATGCTTGTTCTCGAAATGCTGCTTATAAGTCTTAGGATCGGGCATTTGAGACTGAAATGGAAAAGGCATTTGATAAGATTCCATTTATAAATAGTTATCTATTGAGAGAAAGATTGGGTGGAGGCTTATAACCGGAAAATACAGTGATACGAGTATATCAATATGTTGCTATCGGCAATATATCATCAGTGCATAGCTATATTTTACTTTAAAATAAATCTATTTCGTTAAAACTCAGTAACAGAAATGATTCTTTAGTTGAACTTTTAAGGACAAAAAAAAGGCGTACAGATTATTGTTACTTAAATAAGTAAGTCAGAGTTAGTTTTAGAATTTATAATATTAAAGAGTAGCAGAAAGAGAAAGTTTTTATTCGCCTTTTAAATGAACGTTGATTATGCTAAAAGCCGGAATGCCTTAAAAATTGTGTGCGAGTGAAAATATGTTTTAGTTAAACAAAATAAAATAGAGTACTGATCTAGAGTGGTTCGTTCAACTAGATCTTATTGCTGATACAGAGTATAAGTGTATTTTCATTAAGCTCAATAGCACCATTCAAGCCGCTCTTTCTCGATCTACTTGGGTTCTCCCAAGGACTATAAAATAGATCTATAAATGTATATCTACTGTGATGTGATGGCTCACCTTGCAAACGGCACACACATGGACGAGTGCCTTTTGGGCCGCCTTTTTCTGGTCGTTGGCACTGTGTCCCTGCTGCTTCTTGAGCTTGGCCTGTTTCTCGGAAGCCTTCGCCTGCGACTGGATCTTTTGGTGTCCGCGTGCCATGTCTTTCTCTAAAAATAGTAAAATAATTGTTAGTATAAGGTGTTTGCCAAAAGGTCATTAATCATGGGTTTTTTTCGTTAGGCTCAAACGGGATTTGCAACAAAGGCGGAAGAAGCGCAGTTACTTTCACTTTTTCTCCCAACAACCTACACCCTAATAAACAGGAAATGAGTTTCCCGATCTGTGTAATTCCAGTAATAAGATGTTATGTTTAAATTAAAAATGAAATTTTGCACCTACAACAAATCACCCCCGTAAAAGAAAATGTGGATTGTGACCACGTTCTCGCCTATGATTTCGAACCCCATCCTAACTTACCTAATTAACCCGATTAATTTTGGTCGCCTTTGCTAAATGCAGGTGCTGCAGCCTTAGGATTTAGGTAAAATTCGTTGTCCAAAAACTGTTTTGATTTGATACCCGAAATTGTTGACGATTTGCCTTAGCAATTTATTAATTTGTTGAGTTTTGTTTCGCTGCCAGGTTGAATGGGACCAGAGCTAGGATATACCAAAAATGGTCGGTAGCGAATATATTTGGATGGGGTCTTTGATAGATACTAGTGCTGACTCAAACCCCTTAAGGGGTTTAAAACAACGTAATGACAAAGGCCGTTATAAGGATAACGGAAGTATTTTTAAAATCTTTAATCGAGTTAAAGAACGGTTAATGATTTACCCTTGCCATCAATATGTATACATATATATATCTAAAAATCTAGATAGCAAGTTAGCTTCAGAATCAATATAGTTCAAGAAATTTTATATTCGTCTAGTAATTATACCCAAGTTTAACTGAAGCGCAGGTGCAGCCGTGGTTGCTTTTTTTTTGTAAAACTGAACTATCTGCATAATGAACTTTTACAAGCTTTAGATCTTTTGAAGTTATACGTACTCTTTTGATTTCTTAGAAATATTATTATACAAATACGAAGTATTTGCTCAGCTAAGTCATTTTGCAAAAGTTAGAATAAATTTTGAACGTTTTCTAAGAAATCCCAAATATATCAACAAAGTTTAAAATATATATAAAAATGTAAAAACTACATATTTATTCAATTCATATTCAGTCAAAAACTTAACAAATTACAAATATTTAAAACTATACCAGCATACTGGCGTTATTATCGCAAAACTCGTAAATATTATCAACAAACAGCATTTCCTGCGTGTTTTTAGCAACTTGAGGGGTATTTTCCATTTCCTGTGAGGACTGTGGTTGCTTAGCCACGCCTCCTTTACATTCAGTATCTGCCTCCGTTTCCTCCAAGGTCAGACGTTTTAATTTGTTGATCAGAGAAATGTCGTGCCTGATCTCGTTCTTTAGTTCGAGCAGTTCGTGTTCCGTCTTAATGATGTCCTCGGCATAAGCTTCGATATTTTGCTGCAACTGCCCAACCGATAGCTCCATTTCCGGTCCCTTGTACCGTTCGTTCTGCAAGCGGTACAGTCGGCACTTTTCGGATAACTGACGTGTTAGCGCATATTCCTTCTCATAGCGAACATTCATATCGGCATGTAGGGATGCCAGCTTATTGCGAACACTATTGCGTAAGGGTTTATCCTTTCGCCTCCTTATGCAGTTATTATTATAGTTATTGTTGTTACACTCGCTGGGGATCGCTGTTCTGAATGTTTCGATTGAAGCCTTCGTAACCTCGTGACGACTTCGCCTTCGACGTCGCTGCTTTGAGACGCGGTTCTCGGCCAGTTTATAAAGCTTGGCTTTGGCAGCATTTTCGGTACCCTTGTAAAGCTGGTCTGGCATTATGACCAATACCAAATCATTGGTAATCGACTGCTTTTGACCAAGCAAACTCTTCTCCTTCAACTTGTTAGGCACTTTGGGAGGAGTGTTTGTCGGTTTAGGCGTCATCTTCTTTCCCTTTTTAAGATGCAACAGTTTTTTGAGCCACTTGAGCATCGAGAAACTCGTGGGCGGTTGTGTATGGGGTATTAGTTGCATGGCCAGGGGATCTCTGAAGTTATCTCGATGCTTTAATGATATGCGAAGCTGTAAAAAAAATTAAAAGGAATATTAAAGTAAAGTTTAGCAGGAAATAAAATTGTAGGCTTAGAACTATTTCTTGCTTGTTTGTCTTGAAGGTATTTTTAAAACTTTGTAATTTTTATATATTATTTTACGGACAAAATCAAATTTAAGAGCTTTCATTTGTGTCTTCTGAACTACTACAATTTTTAAAATAAAGTAATGCAATTAACGGTATGTACTACCCGAATCTATCCGTATCCTAACTCTTTCTGTCCATTAACTAGATAAGATCATCAAATAACAATTAGAAGCTCGCAGTCCTCAAATAACATTACCAATGGGAGGGATCATAAAAAATTTACAACATAATTAAGCCGAAAAGAAAACATGAACTTTAATACAAAAATCAATAGGCAAATTGATTTCACTCGGTGCGTCATGGACAAATAAATACGAAAAGCCAGAGCATAAGTCAAATGCGAGTGGAACAATATAGTAGTCGCGGGTGTGACTTCGGAAAGGGATGTAGAACCTAGGGAAGGGGTTTCGAGAACGACATGAATTTCACATTTCTTGGCTTGCGTGTGGCGCCAGGAAAAAAGCGCTTATTATGCAATCACTGTAGACTTTTTTTCGGGCCCAGTTCGCTGGTGTTTCGTTTTTCTATTTCTTTTTTTCTGCACGCCAGGTGGGATTCCCCTTGGTCCCCCGGTTGTTGCCATTACCTCATTGTGTACACGGCTCCAAGCGCGCCAAACGGGCAAAATGGCCATGTTGCCATCGTAGCTCCGCTCTATGCCGCCCCAACTTTCCGTTATAATGTAATCGCCGTAGTCACGCGATGCTGCCGCCGTATTCCTCTGGCCGCCATCTTGTTTTTCCAACGTCCGGAAAACAAAAAAATTCAATGAAACGAAACGCAAGCGGGAGAAAATAAAAGTAATTGTAAATAAGAAGCATAAATAAATAAAAATCCGAAATTGTGATATACCAAAAGAAGCAGTCACGACAGGATCGGCTAAAAAAAATTATTGACTTACCTTTCGGATTGTTTCCGCAGTAAAGCCCATCGCCGTTGCTCAGTTCGTCATCAATCAGCGCCTTGATTATGTCATCGCACGTCGTTTTGTTCGTCACTCCCGATACGTAACGCGCCTCTCCATCGTCCATCCAGATGGGGATTTCCTTATGGCCTTGCTCCTAAAGGGTGGCAGGAAAAAATGGGGAAGTACGAAGATCAATAAACAGGGTTGCCACACATTCTAAATTGGATTAAGGAGGCCATGGTGCAATGCTTAAGTTTGATACGTTGTTAAATAGATTATTCATTAAAAAAATGATAATGAAAGAGACAGTTCAAACTTTTTATAGTTGTTTTCATTTGTCTACTTAAAAAGCTGATCATCCAATAATAATATGTTTAAACAAGTTTATGATAAAATACTTTTCTATTTCTATTCAATTCTTTTTTACCACATTTTATATAATTTATTTTTTAGCAGTAGCACCTTTACCATTTGGAATTTTTAGCTTTGGTATTTAAAAATACATTGAATTGTTTTTTCCCAGTTTTTTGGTTACTGTTGGAAACTAACCTTGTAAATTTAAACTTGAAAACGTAAGACGAGGCTAAAGGCTATTGACGTTTATATTTTTGTTACAACTGTTATTTCCTCAAAAGTACTTTAGAAATTAAGTTTAAAAGGTGCTTAAGAGATCTATATATATATATATATATGAACGTTTTATATATTGCATTTGTTTAAATAAATCCCTAAGGTTGCAATCAATAGCTTATACCACCGACGCATCTTGGGAGTTTCCCATTGATGTTTTTAGAAAATGCATTTTCTTAAAGAAATCCCTAAGGCTGCAATCAATAGCTTATACAACCGACGCATAATGGGAGTTTCCCAGGCCCTTTTAAGTACAGCACAGGTTCTCTTCGAGGTCGCCTGTTTATACATATGACTAGCGCCTGTGCCTGCCCACCCAATTAGATGATTTGTTTGATTTCAGTGGAAAAGCTGCCGCAACCGAAAATCAGGGGTGGGAATTCAGGAGGGGTTGGGCTGGTAGTAGGGGTCTTTGGGCCGGAGGAGGAGGAGGCACTTACCACAGTGCTATTAACGCCATAGAGGGAAATGGAACGGTGGCGACGACTGGCCTGGCCAACGTTTCCGTTTTCCCTGCCGTGTTTATTTTTGCATGCTTGCCGGGCTGGTGGTGCTGGTGCTTTTGGCGGTGCTAATGGTGGTTCCCCCACCGATTCATCCACCAAACGCTCCTCGAATGCAGCCTGCTTATTATTATTATTATTATTGTTGGTGTCTTGATTTTGACATCGCCGCGGCGGAAGAATGGGGCTCTCAGGTAGATTCAACAGCGATGGACAGCTGTCCAGATTATCATCGATGAATGTGGAGTTCTGTTGTTGCGGCGCCATATTCCTTTGGCTCGTTGAAAAACCTCTCTAGCTAATTGGCACTGCAATGAAAAAAGTGTAGAAAAATAGTTAAATATATATGGAGAACATGCAATATCCTTGTTAGACATTTTGTTGGTTCAGTTGGGTGTTCGCCTACGCCTAACGATCAATTTAGATTTGTTGCCCGCGATTAAATAAATTATGCAGTAGCCCTTGCCGTACAATACGTGCAGCTATATAGAACATATACGTGTATATATAGATGCACCTCACCATAGACACGACGCAACCCCATCTAGATTCCTAGAAAATTGCCTACCAACGTCAGTTGGCGCCGGTGGCCCATTATTCAGGAACATTGCCGGCGTTTAGCCTGTCGCCCCAGCCCCCGATCCACTCCGTTCCATCGGAATCCTACGAGGCCTACTGAGGCCCCATTCCCCAGTTCACGGCCCCACTAGGCCTCACATAATTTGTTGTTCGGGGGGCGTTGTACGGACCTTGCAGTTTGTATGCAAATTCCCTTTTTCAGCCGAAAAACATTTTCCTTTCTGGTTCATTTTCTCTTTTTTGCATTGCAATTGGTGGCCTGACTGACTTATGAATTAATGCTAATTTATGCCGCCGGAAAATGCAGCGAAGGAGCTCAAATTATATAGATTGGCGGGAAGGACCGATGAAACATTTTTTGGCGAACGAGTTAGAGAGAATATGTCTCTTATTGGATAGCGCCAAAGTAGAAGTCAAATATAGTGCCTTCTTTTCCTAAAAAAACTTGTACATTTAATTTTACTGAAAACAATTTGAAGGATAACAATTCATTTAGATTATATTAATCTTAAGTTCTAAGCAAATTACAATTGGACCATTTATAGTTCTGTCAAAAGATAATCTCGATATTCAGGTGGGATCAAAAAAGTATTAGAGGAACCCGTTATTAATGGCATTATCATGTGTATAAGATCGATCTGGAATGCACTTAAAGTAATTTAATTTTAAAAATTGTTCATAATGAACCTCTTTCAAGGGGCACCCCCACGGACCTTATTTGTGGTCAAAACTACAATTGAAATGGAATTTACAGAACTTTTCAGAATTCCCTCATCAAATATTTATTTGCTCTCTGGACAGGTGGCTCAGCCAACGGCCACACCCCCTGTTCTATTAGAGAAATGAGTTATGAGTAAAGTAATTTGCGAAAGGATTTCCACCTGTACTGGGCTGCAACCCCTACAAGTCCTGCCGCAGAATATCCTTGAGTGTGTGCCGCCTTTGATTGCGCCTGGACACCTGGACATGCCAACGTTCATTTAAAAATGTAATTTCCAATCAAGATAAGTTCAAATGTAAATTTCCATCGGCGAGGTCAATTACTGAACTCTGACCCGCCCCCGCATTGCACTTAATTGTTTCTGGGGGGTGGACAGCCACCCCTTATTACACATTCATGGCTGGGCGGTTGGCCAACTTAGGAAATACTTCTAACCCCCCGAAAGTTCAATGTCTCCAAAGTTTGGGCAGCGATTGTGTTTTACTCTTCGAATACTATATTTTTAACTGTTTCACAATTTTAGCCTAGGCCCAATTAAATGCTCCCGTGCTCCTCAATATTTCCGTTGCGTGTTGGGGTGAAATTAATTTTGTTTGGGTACTGCGCATTGGATTCTAAAATAAAAGTAGAGGAACCAACGCATTCGTGACGTTAGCGCTTCAGTGGGGCTGGTTATGGGGGCGTATGAGTAATATTGCGATGCCTGTGATTTGGAATAGTAGAAGTCAAAGTTTAAGCTTTCGTAAGGAAAAGTCCTTATGGGTAAAACTTTTTCCTGTGTGACTTTGAGACCATTTAGCTTCAAGTTAAAATATGGCTATCTTGGTTTCACTTGAAATAAATCTACCATATTTTGTTTTTTATTGATCAATAAATAAATCAAAGAAAAGAAATATCTAACTGAAATTAAAATATGTTTTATAAGAATAGAAACGGTACGGTTTTATAAAATATATAAAAATATTTATTTCACACTTTTAGAATCTTTCTTAGATTATTTTTGGCTCCTAATCCTTTTGAAAAATTTATACATAACATATATTTGATTCAAAACTAGCTAATCTTGCCTCTACCTATTGGTTTCCATTTATAACCTTATAATAAATCCTCTCTTCCCATTTCAAAAGTAAATTCTTTTTAACATTTTGTTTAACTGGGCATTTTTGTAATCGTTGTGTAGAGTCGAGGATTAAATTTTGGCACCCGCAGAACCACAGAATAATGAAATCAACTGTGAATTCTCCCAGTGCCAAGGTTTAAAGTCGGCTGAATCATGATCTAGGGTTCCAAAAACACGAATTCTTAGAGAAGATCACCGAAGACCGCTTACCTCTGAGTGATTTTTTCGAAATGTGGCAGTTCTGGGACACCTTTCAGTTTGATCCTTTTCGGGTTTCTAGAAGTTTTCCTGCAGTTTTTGGCAAGTTAGCAAGCAAATTTGGTGCTGAGAATTCTGTTTTGCAGTGAGCTTCACTGGTTCACACATACTGCAGCTGCAAGGACATGCTAATCCTTTGAGCTTTGACACTTGACTGAAGTTCAAATTTGAATTTGCGGCTATGTAAGGTGAGCTAGGCAGCGCCGTCGACGTCGACAGAGGCGCTGACTGCGCTGCTGCCTACCGGCCGGATAATAAACGAGTATATAAAAATGTTTCTAGATCTAGACAGGTGCTAATGTTGCTGTCCCTGTCGCTAGCACTCGATTCGAGCCTGGCACTGAAAGCCTTTCGCTCCGTTCGTACCGCTCGCATTCAAATATTCTCGGCACGGCACAGGTCCTTTCCTTCCTGCTCGAGGACTCGTGGTTGCCACCAACAACGTTGCACAACAAATAACTGAACGGCGTATCCTTGGCGACGGCAAGTGACTAACTAAAATTTTATTTGCTACCACACAAAACTTTAAAGCAAAAAGGGAGCGCAGACACACCGACACACCTGGCGTTGCGGCAGAAAGAGAGAGCGTCCGATCCGAGGGTAGGTTCCCCTACCAGCCCCGCTGTCGTCATCATCATCATCATCATCACCATCATCATCGCCATCCTGCCACTGTCTTTTGGCCAACCACCAGCCACCACCGAAATTGAGTAAAAACCCCGGTATCAACGCCCGAGTGTTCCTACCAATTTCCACTAGCCCTAGCCTTCTAGAACTTCTCTCTTTCGTACGTGGCCACTACCATTACCAATACCGCTCCACTACCACTACCTTGTTTTTATACCACTCCCTCCGCTCCTTGTTGCAGTTTCAACTATTCCGTAAGCGAGCTATAGCGTGTGCTACCCAGCAGCACCAACACCAGGAACCACCAGGAACCACCATCAACACCAACACACTACTGCACTGGGAAAAATACTAGCAACACCGATGATCTTATGATCCAATGAGGCGCAATCCCCCACACAAAGGTCTCTAAAAAATGTTCATATATCTTGGTTTCTAAATTTTATTGGTTTACATCTGTAAATATTCTTGGCCGAACCCGCTCCTATCTACTTAATAATTTCAATATTGTCCATACTGTTTTTAAATATAATTATAAAAAGATTTTTGATTTCGAAATGTTATATTTACTAACACCTTTTTAACTCTTCATTTCTTAACGTTAATAACACACTGCTTGGAACATATGTGATACAGGTTTCTTAAGTGATTTTAAATCACCTAGAAAGATCATTCCTTCTAATATTGTGAACCAATTTTCCAGTATGGGGTTCTCTGATAATAAAGATTTAATGAGTTTTTTATCTATATTGCTTTAAACGTGTTAAATTATATAGATGTACCTTATTATGAATACCTTATGTTAACATTTATTGAACGAATTTATGTTTTTCTTTAATATCGGAAAAAAATAGTTATCAGTATTTTAGTATCTAAATTTAAGGTTATATTTAACCCTTCTGCCAACGAGAGGTGTGGAATACGAAAAATGTATCATTTTTTTTCAGTGTACCAATGCCATGACGCGCACTTTGCGTTATTTGGTAAAACGAGATTGTTGATAACGTGCAAGCAACAACAGCAACAACGAACTATAAAAAACTCGCGGTACATAAAAAACGAATTTCTGCCTTGTTTTTATACACCCCCAGTACCACCTCCATCCTTTGCCCAGCCTATTTTGCCACCCCCACTGTTTTTTTCGCTGTGTATTTTATTGTTAATGGGCAGCATTTGCTTTTCGATTCGATTTTTTTCGAATTTTTTCTTTTGGTTGTACATTTGTAACAAACAGACTTTTTTCGGCCAGGATCAAACACTTAAGGATAGCAGAGGGAGAAATACTATATAGAATCGAGTTTGGGCGGAATTCAATATTGCTATCTAAGCAATAGTGCTAATGGTTCAAGCAGCAGGCTTTTGTGGCTTTAGGATTGAAAAAGAGTCCTTGCTTGACAATAATAACGTTCAGCGTTTGATGCAATATGATATTTTAATTTTTTACCAGGTTTCTGATGTTATTTCTGGTAAATTGACAATTTGGATACAAGTATATGATATATAAAAAAATTTATGTTTTACAAACTTTTTTATCAAGAAAGATTTGGTACTCAAAAGCGAAAACCATTAACCATATAATGCATATTATAAACATGATATAAACCTATTGAATACAATAGCATAGGTAAATTTGAAGCCAATCGATTCGTTGTGTAATTCTCCAGAGTCATAATTCATATGCAGATCGATCCACGATGACTAAAATATATAAATCCCCTAGCTTCAACTATTTTGCTTGGCCAACCAATAATTTCCATTGGTCTCATTGGGATTGGACAATACAAATATTCAATAATGCTTAAGCTCATTAGGAATCGATTGAATAGAAGTGCGGCTCAAATGGAACATTATAGGAATTATAGCTGCTGAGGAAACGGGGCACTACCTCCTGCAAAGTTGATGGCAGGTGCCAACTTATCTGTGTAATATGACAAATTGCCCCTCCTTGCAAGTCATTACAACTTTGCTTAGTAATGCTCAAGCGATTGCATTTGAAACTAAAATATAGTGCCTATACCCAACCCCATCAAAAAAAAAGAAAAAAACAATTAAAAACACGCAACTTGTTCATTTCTGGGGAAAAAGCGCGTGAAATTTCGACGCGTTTTGGGCCAAAAACGAATGCGGCTATGACGATTATGTAAATGATTGATTTGGACCTGGAGCGGGTTAGGCTGTACTTACTGGCTCTCAGTGACTAGGGGTTGGTTAGGGGTGGCTAACTTGCCCGATGCGGTTCAGCGGTTTCATGGCACGGCTCCGCGTTCGGAATAAACAAACATAATGCTCGTAATATCCTTATAATGGCACCAGCAACTCTCCGGGGGGATTATTATTACTATTACTGCTTTTTTTTTAGTGTGGGAACCTTTCCTGGTGGGTATTAATTTTTATTTGGATTTTCCTTGGCCACATGAAGCGACTAATTGCCACGCCCCCGCCGCCTTAGATCCCTAATTTTGCAAGACCTTTCTGTCCATTCTCAGTCCTGCATGCAATTGCCTGGCGCCACGTGTCAGCGGGCATGGAGGCGCCGAAAAGGGGGTTATTTGTGGGGGGTGCTGTCTAGCGTTGCATGTGTCGCACACTCGCATATGGAAATTTCCTAATGACAGGGGAGTACGACTCGGCACCCAAGTTCATTGTAGTCGAGTTCAGTGCTCAAGCAATGATTGAGTTTTATTGTTGATTGTTGAGCAGAGATTGCAGGTCAGCCGTACAGGGTCAGTTGTCAGTGGCCATAATGGGTGTCCGCGCACTAATGAAAGCGACCCAAAGGTAAACCCATTTTGGGACATGAAGGTAGCATATTACTACATCTATAATTTTTTGATCATTAACCTTTCATATTCTTAAACGTCTGAACTAAAAAGCCGTTAAAGAGTTAATTTAAAAAAATGTATACGGCATTATTATTGATTTCAATATAATAAATAATAAATAAATACATACCTTTAATTAAAAGTAGGAATAGTTATTTTAAATTTATGTATGAAGACTTTTACAATTTACAGAAGAGTATTTTGTTTATATATTATATATGTTAACTACATTATTCAAAAGGGTTTTAAGACAACTAAAACACAGGAATGCCCTTCCTAGAGCATTGAATGT
Organism: Drosophila suzukii; assembly: GCF_043229965.1. Taxonomy (NCBI): domain Eukaryota; kingdom Metazoa; phylum Arthropoda; class Insecta; order Diptera; family Drosophilidae; genus Drosophila; species Drosophila suzukii. The sequence continues at coordinate 21,708,199 of NC_092082.1, read as the reverse complement.
TTGGCTAAACACCTTTTTATACTATTTGCATGATTATTTTCAGAAAGTTCTAGACTTCTTTTATAGACATATTTCCACCAATTACTAATCTCATATCTTTCTGAATAAAAAATGCATTTTTGGTCACCTGCCCCAAGAACAAGAACTGGGTACGCATAGGCATTAAGCAGTCATTTATTTAATATTGTTAACAATTCGTCCAGGTGGCAACGGTTTTTATATTTTCTGAATATCGTGAGTTTATTTTATTTTCCATTCGGGATTATAAGGTCCAACAGATCTATCATATAATTTGAACATTCAGCATCAGCTGTTTTCTGGCATTGTTCCCTTGTTAGGACGTAACACACATGTTCTCCTCGAAGTACTGACCCTGACATAAATATTTCCTGAGATCAGTTCACATGTGTTCGATCCATCCACACCCTCCACAAATTGTAACGTATTTTACCGCCACATAACAAAATATAATTTGTTTGCATCAAGTCCTAAAGAGGGGATATTGTTACCTTTTGGGCCGCTTACTCGCCGGGGCACAAAATAATTACAAGTGGCAACCGGCAGACGACAAACGGCCAACTGCATCCAGGTAGAACCTGGTTGACTTGGCCCCTTCCTCAGGGTCTTACCTTTACTTTTACCTTTACCGCGTGCCATCATCGCCGGCTGCTGTTGCAGGTGCAGAAGTCAGCGAAGCGCGTCCCGATCCCAGTTGAACTCACTCTCGTACAGGGAAACAAATACTTTCGACCTAGCATACCTTTGGCCCCTAGCTGCATTGATATAAATCGAGTTGGGAAGTCTATGAGTTTACGATTTTATTATAGTTGTAATAACATTAAGAAAGTTAGTTTCTAATATCATTTTGTATCCATTTATATTTAAGCAACGGTTATACAATCCAATAACTTAAAGAAATTTTTTGAATGTACTATCTCTGTTTAAATGAAATATTACTGTATTATTTATGTTACTTTAAACTAGTAACAGGTCCAGAATTTTTTTGTGGGAGAATATATTTAAAATGTCTTGAGAAGATATAAAAAGTTTGGAATAAAATACATAACATATTACTTGTATTCCCCCGAGGAAACCAAACCAATTATTTAATAGAATGTTTTGAGTAGCAGATCCTTTAGATTATAACAAAATATATATTACTAGAGTTATTCTAAATAATACCATAAAATTGTTTCCCGTGTACCCACAAACATTCTCAGACCCAAAAGACAGTTGCATTTCGAGCGGGGCGGAAGGAAGCTGTTGCGCGGGTCAAAACACTTGTCCTCGTTCGCCGGTTCCGAGTTTGAACCTTTCGGACGAACCTGTTTGCTGGTTTATCTGGCAAGGGCGGGCTCTGAGATCTGGGCAGCAGTCAGTGGAAATAGGTACACAGAGAATAATACATCTGAATGTGGGGAAGGATATATAAAAGAGCTTTTATCAAAAGAGTTTTCTTATTAATTTTAAAAGTCACAATATAAATAAACAATATAATGATTAAATATACAATGTAATGATAAATATATTTATAATTTTGCATGCCGAACTGATAAAAGCATAGATTCTCTAACAGGCTAAATAAAATAAAAATGAATAATTTGTAAAATAAAAAATTGTTTTCCTGCAAATGACACCGTTTTAAAAATTGGAACTGTTCGTGGACAAAGTTAAAGTGCAATAGTTTATGCTATAAATATAAACCAGACATGTTCAGAAAGATATCTTATCTGAAAGATATTTTTTCTCAGTGCAGAAGCTGTTGCAGCCCCAGTGCACTCAGTTGTCATTCTCTGGGCAGGTTGTTTCTCATGTGGTGCTCGACTTAGGGGTTGTCCCGACTTAACGGCAACTGCGACTGCGTCTGTGACTCGTGTGCATTGACCTGAAAACAGAGCGCGCCTTTTGCGATATTTTTACTTTGTTGATGTACGCAGCATGTATATCCACTATGTCGAAAGGAAAAATGAGAATCTGTAAGAATTCTTACATGACTACAGCTAAAACATAAGGAATCTGTTGATTTGGGGATATCCCCACGGTTACGTAATCGTTTCGTGTCTTGAAGTTTTGAAGAGTTTTCGACTTGCCTTTCACGTAGAGGCTTAGAAAGATAGATGCTTGCTACCATCGAATCTTTTGATGTTTTCTTTCTAGCGATATTATTTTAGCGGTGGGTATTGAAAAAAGGGAAGAACTTGAATGTAATATTTAGAGAAAAGGAAATATTTAAATGCGTTATACACAGAGAAAATTCTGACGTTCTCATCTGATTTGAAAACGACATTTTTTAAGTTGTAAATGTTTTCATTTTCTCGAATCAAGGCGGTATTTACGTTGTATATCTCAACAAAGAAACTATTAGTTCAGTCAGTTGTTAAATAAACTCAATTTAACTTTTCCCCTCTCACCATTTTGTTCTAATATTGAGAACCTTGATACCAAAATGTACTTACACGGTTTTTAAGAACGAATGTTCATGATTGAAGAACAATGTTCTTGAATATTTCTCTCTGTGTACGATGTACGATGTGTACATAACTAATATACTCTTTCTTTTTACTTACACGGTTTTTAAGAACGAATGTTCTTAATTGACTAACCAATAAACTCTATCTTTTTACAATTTTATATTTGTTTTGTTTTCTGCCCACGCTCAGCCCAATAAAAACAATCAATTGCTTCAAATTTATTTAATAATTGTTATTCGTTTTCTGATTGAGACGATCTTTATTAATGCGAAGCTGCTTTGTTTATTAGTTTTCTGGTTTTTCGTTTGTTGTTTTCCAATTTATCGTTTTTTTCAAATATTTTCTCGTTTATAACTAAGTTTTGACTTGGTTTATGTACTTGGTGTATTTACATGATGTTCGTTTGGGAATGCAATGTTAATAAATTGGTTTTTATTATGCTCAAGGTTGTGCATTATAAAAAAGTTCATATTATAATTATTACGTTTCGTAGCATTGTGGAGTTTTTGTTTTTGCAATTGATCTTTAAGAAATCTACTCGTATGTGAAATAAATTGGACAACAGAAATTGCCCCAATGGCTCAACATGTTCTTCTTTTTTTAACTTTTTCATATATTTTTTAACAAATCTCTAGCAAACAGTTCAGTTTGACTTTTATAGATTTAGCAAATATTACTTGTAAAGAAATTATTTTAAAGTTATCGATAAAATGATTTAACTACTAACTGTCTTGAATTATTAATATTTACATTTCGTTCATAGCATTTATAAATTATAAAGCTTTGGGTATTGAGAATTTAGAATGTGTTTGCAATTTGCACTTTGCACACATTATTCATGAGTACATCTACAGATTTTTTTAATGCATTTGAACATTGTGTGTTTTCTTTATTAATCCTCGTTTTGCTAAATTCATTAATGCTTTTTTAAGTGTGAACTTTTATGGCTTTGTTTTTAGATCTATTTCATTTAAATACATTTTCATAATGTTACTGGTCTTTGGTTTAGCTTCTACTTTGTTTTATCAGCAGTGTAGCTTGTGAGGAGTTAAAAACAATCCCAAACTGAAATCGTTATGGGGCACATAGGTCGGTTTCCCATCCATAACAACTCAAACTGTGTTTCGCTTGAAACCATCTAAGCAATCAATTAGTTTTTAATTCTCTTAAAGAAGGCACCTTCACCCAAATAGATTGCTAACTAACATTTAACAGAGTTACGTGGTTAAGCTGTTCAAAAAACGAATCGAATATAGTTTCTAAGGGTCCATCTTTACCGTATTTTATTTGTACATTCCTTATATTGGCCACATATTCAGCAAACTCCACTCACATTTCGTACCCTTGACTATTTTTCCGCAACAAAAATATTTATCCTTGGACGCGATGAATTTGGAGTTCAGTTTTTGTGTATTTCGTGTTCTATATAAGCAGCTAATTTTACAAAAGGATTCAAAATTATTCGGCATTGCTTGTTCGAAAGTTTACATAGCACTTCCTTTCATCTAATTAACTTTTTCGTTTTTGTAAATTGCAAAAAGATTGTCCTTGTCTTTGTGTTTTCTTTTCTTTTTTGTGTATTTTAGTTATATATATTTTTTGTTCAACGAGAAATAATTGCGAAGAGCTTGCAAAAATGGCGAAAAGAAAATTTCCAAAAATCTACAAATCTCTAAATTCATAAATTTATTTATTTGCAAAAAGCATTTCGTGTATACGCGTATTGTGTTCTATAAAGGTAATATTGTTTAAACAATTGGTAACTGTGGCCCTCAATAACCTGCTCTCAATTAATTTCAATAAAATTTCGTATGCAAAGGTTCGTTTAAATTTAGGTTTCTTTTTTGTGTTTTTTATCACAAGGTTTAAATTTGGTTTAGGTTTAAGTTTGTTTGAATTAGGTCGTGCTTCATTGGGTTTCTTTTTATATTTTATTTGTCCTACAAACATTTGCAGGCGTTCGTCGACATACATTTTATCTAAAATACTTGGGTGTTAGTTTTGTGAGTTTATAGTTGGGTTGGCATATGTTTCATAGCTACTTATGAGAGTTTTATAAAGTTTCTTGTCATATATTTTGTAAATATTTTAGTTAGCTTTCGTTTGTGTTTCTTCTATGAGCTTGATATGTATTTTAATAAAAGTTTTTAGGCAATTCCTGCTGCTACTTAAAAAGGCGTTCATGGATTGAATAAAATGAATCTCTGAAGGTGTAGGAATTTTCGTGAGTGAACTATTTTTGCTTAATGCATTCTTATAAAACCAAATTATTTTGCGTGTTTTTATTTCACCTGAATTTTAGTTTAGGAAAGCTTTTACTGTGGTCTACTTTGCGGCGGTTCCATTTCTATGAATTTATGTGATGCGATAAGATTAAATTCTGCTTTATTAATCGAACATTTATTGAAAAAATAAACGGAGTTTAACTAAACATTTAAATAAATATTATATACAGTACATTATAACGTAAAAATCAGTGTGATGATAACAATTTGTGTGTTCTGTTTGTTTACTCTTTGACATATGCGGAGGCACTTCAACTCATTGAATTGAATGGAACAAAACTGGGCTTTAATTTCATAATATTTGACTAGAACTGCTTGTAAATATATAACATCTATGTATATGTGTATAAACAGGTTTGCATCTTTCGACTACTCAAATAGGTAAAGCCTTAAAGCTGTTTGGTTTGCGTTTCATATTTCATAATTATAGGCTAGGTCTTTTTATCTTCTTGGATCGTGTTTTTGGTACTTTCAGCATACATTTCTTTGCTTAATAAATTGTTTAATTATTATATATTACAATTGCTAGACAGTGTTTCTTTGGTTGGTATAATTAACTAATGCATTTCCGAGCATATGCAAAAATTTGCAAATTTAATTTAAGGTTCGTTTTTTTTTTTGGTTTGTTTCTACTATTTTTAAAAAAGGCAGTCGAAAATGTTTCTTTCGTATGTTTGCTCATTTGCATAAATTTAACTTTCGTAAATATTAATTATTAACAACTTATTCATTTTGTTTTTCCCCGTTAACAACTCAGTTTAAACTAATTTTTCATTTTGACGTTTTTATCACTGGTTTTGTCATGTTGTTGCCATTTAAATAATCGTTAATGAGTAATTAGATGTACTTTGTGTTTCCCTTTGTTACATTAAAATTAGATGACTTTGCAAGGCCCTAGAACTTAGCAAATGAGTTTTCATGTCAGTTTGCATGTTGCTCTACAAATTACTTTACGAATAATGCATTCTCTCGGCATTCGAGTCTGCTTTTCTGGCATTGCTCCGGCAATTTAGCGTGTTCAAGTATCTATATATGTATGTTATGCATTACTTTTAGTGTTTTATGCTTAATTTTACGAAAATCCTTTATAGTGTACAAAGAAGAATATCAGAAAAATGGCATAAGCAGTTGGAAATGTAATTCTAGCGATGACATCGATCGTCTTGGCCACTCGAATCGGATGGGGTGGCTCTTTTTTACGCACTTGGACGAAGCAGGTCTGGAAGGAAGATGGAATGTAGTGAGTATTTATCCAAAAGGGTTCTAAAAATTAGTTTCTCTTTGGTAAAAATAATTTCAGAGTATCTAACAATGGTACTCATGGTACTATAAATTGGTAACAAAGTTAAAAAGAATCTAAATACCTCTGTGGTTTTTTCAAAAATACATCCAAAATCATATTAAATTGTTTATGGTCTTAATATTCGTAGATAAAAAAAAACTGTACTTGACTTAAGGAACTAGTTCGGAATTATAAAAATTTAAATTGGTAACAAAGTTAAAAAGAATCTAAAGATCCTCGTTGTTTTTTGAAAATAAATCCAAAATCAGTTTAAATTGTTTATGTTAGATAAAAAAATAAAACTGTATTTCACATTAGGAACTAGTTCGGGATTTTAAAAATACTTTTTATATAATGAAAAACAATATTCTAAGATCTTGAAAAATGTCTATATCCAGTTTCAAGATGATAAGATACGGTAGATATATTTTCCACTTTTCCTTAGAAATAATATTTTTACCATTTTAGAGAAACCATTTTTCAGATTTAGTTTTTATGGATAACTAGGGGTAGTCTCACCTCCGTGGCACAGCCATTGTTCGCCGAATGGGTGCACGGACTGTTGCTGCCGCCGCAGGTGGTGCATGCCACGATTTCGTTCGGGGCCCCGGCCTCTCGTCGCTTCTCGCCCTGATAGACGGCGGTAAATTTAAAAAACTTATTCGTTAATTTTCATTGGGCCATGGTGGTGGTTGGCAAACAAGTTGGCAATTTTACAAGTCAAATACAATTGGTGAAAAAGGAGTTATTTACACATACATACACACACATACGCATACGAAAAAAAAAACGTAAAATTGGTTTGGCAGTTGCAGTTTGGTTATTTTTCGGTTGTTTGCATTTCGTTTTTGCAAAAACCCAGCAAAAAGCGTATAAGTATGTTAAAAATATATGAAAAAAAGGTAGAAAAATAGTTTATTTATTAAAGTTTATTAAACAAGTGGCACAAAATCACTACGAAATTTATCACAAAAGCGCTTGAAATGCTTTTACAAATTGAACTACAGAAATATTTAAAAATAACTATTATTGTTAGGTCAGCATACTTACGGGCTTTAAAATGTTTATTTTATTTTTTTTATTTATGTCAGTGGCAGCAGTTGAAAAAGCAAAAAAGAGCAAATTCGATTTTAGTACCTGGCAGTCTATTTATAACCACAGCGCAATTTAATTGAATTTATAGAATTTTTTCAAATTTTACTAAATTTTTTGCACGTACAGTATTTTATTCATTTGTTATTTTTGTTTAAGCTATAGCAGTTTGTATAGAATTTTGTATTTTGATTGATATGAGAATGGCATGAGAATTTTGCTGTGTTTTCATTTTAAGTAGGTTGAAATTAAAAATTACACAAATGTGATGAGAATTTAAGTTTCAAATTTAAATAAAACACTAAACGGAGTATTAAACTCGTAAAACAATATTTAAGTTTTAGTTATAGAATGTATAAAAGTGTTTATTGTAGGTTTTGTGTGGTATGTAGGATGCTTATTTGGGGCGGCATTCTATTAGTTATGAACACGAATATTTTTAATGATTGACTATGAACACATACAGGGTAAGTTTAGGTAAATTTCTGTTAAGTTTTGTGCATTTATTGTGTGGGTTAAGCGTGCTCTATGTTGGATATTTCTAGGCAGAGGTGTTGGGGTAAAATCGAAGCTTGTGGCTTTATAACTGGTACTATATACACAGGCTGTTTACTATACAAGCACACATTGAAAAAGTAACTAAAGTTGTGTAACATTTATATTTTACAATACAAGTTGGTCCCAAGATATATTTATTGTTAGCTTAATAAATAACACTATGTACTGAAAGCTCAGCTGTTTCAGCAGGAAACATGTACAAGTGCCTCCTGATTACTGCTCTGTTTCATGGAAATTCTGGGCTTAATTAAGATCAAAAATTTGTGAGCGGTATATAAATTGTTCAATGGGTCGTAGGTGGCAGGCTAAGAAATTAACTGCGTCCGCTCGCAAGTATGCTACAATTTATTGCAGCTACAGTGGCACGTACTACCCCAAGTTGCATCTGAAAACGCCAACGAACCAGGGGAAAAATCAAGGGGATTTTCCGGGGGTTGGATGGGTGGGTGCTTTTTGGGGGCGTTGGGCTGGCAGCTGACTTGTCTTTGTTTGCCAGCAGCTGGCGGCCATTTGCCGAGTGCACAAATGCAGCCAAAGGTGGCCGAAGGGGTTGCGAAAATGGAAAAGTTGGGAGAGCAGGAAAATGGGAAAACGGGCTGGGAGGAAACAGTTACTTAGGTAAGATGTATTATGCGGGTGTGTTTAAGCAGCCAGAGAGCCGGATAACGTGGCTGACCTAAATAAAACAGGGTAGCTGTGCCAGAACTTTGCTTCTCGTTAATTTCTTCAAAATCAACAAGGCATTTTAAACGACCATGTCTTCAAGAGCTGAGTTAAAATGTACTGCACTAGATTTTAGAGTAGATATTAATTAATTTTTTTTAAAATTTTTTATATCTTAAGAGGGAAAAATGATTTAAATTGGCTTGATGGGATGCAATTATTTCAGTGTTCTGGCAGATAAAGCTTTTAATTACATTTGAAATGACCCAAAATTTTTAAATCGTATGATTATACGTTTCTAAAATATTTCTCAGGAAAAATCGAGAGATTTCTTAAACAATAACAGCTCCCATACATTTTTGGTAAGTGGTCCCCAAGGTTCTTATTTAGCCATTTAATTTTATTAACACAATACTGAGAGAAAAACTGGAAAAATGTATGACAAGCGAAGATTTATATGCCCAGTGCAATTAGCATTGGGGGAAAAAGTGTGAAGTAAAAGTATCTTCCCTGGTGAATTTTTTCGGCTTTCCGAACTTTTCGTATTTGCATAAGACTCCCGAAGGGGACCGCGCTGCTTTAAAATGCCGGGCTCGAACTTTTCCGCTGGAAAATCCTTGCGCATCCTTTCGAGAACATTTTCGGCTATTATGATGCATGTACCGACGCGTTCTGTTTTCGTTTTCATTTTGGCTTTCCTTCTCCGACTCGGCCGCATCCTTCGCATCCTTCGCCGCCATTTGTTTGTGTTTCCACTCTCGTGTCGTTGGTTTTTCCGGTGCTCTCGGGCTCATTACGGCATTTTCCACTTTGGGGCGCTCATGAATAATTATGTTGTCCTGTTGCGGCCCAGTCATCCCGTTGTCCACCTGGCCGGGCGCCAATTTAAACGCGTACACCATTTTTAATTTACATGCTAATGGTGGAAAACATTTTCCCAGCCACCTTGTTGTTGACGGTTTTCCCTTTTCTGGCCCGGCTGCAACTCCTTCATGCTCTGGTTCTGTCGGAAGTCGTCGTCAGCGTTTCACAATTTCCCATAAAATAGTTTTGCCTGGAACACGGTCTTTCATCACGCCCACTTGAGTTGGTTTTATTTGCCTTATTCCTATCTTGATGGCGGCCCGGCTCTCCTTTTCCATTCCGATAAGTTTGATTTACTTGGGGACTTTTGGGGGAAGTTTCGTGATTTATGCGCTGGAAATTGGTTGCAAATCTCGAGGACGAATAGTTGAGTTAAAAGTTTAACGCTACTTTATTACACCACTTTGATATCTTAGGTTTTCGTGACATTTCTAAAATACCATTGTCTATAAAAAAAACTTATTTGGAAGATAATGGTCATTACGAGTATTACATCTCATCACTGATAAAAAATGGAATAGTAAAAATAAATATCTGTATGTTGAGATCAAAATGTTGGTTAACAAAACATTATAAGTTGCGTGATTTAATTTAAAAATATTAAATATTTAAACCAAGGTAGAAAATATTAGTTATTAAATATTAAAGATTTTACGTCATTAAAAACAATAAATTCATATTAAATTCAAATTTTAAAATCTATAAAATATTTATGTAAATAAAGAGCGCAATAGCTGAAAAATATTTAAATTGAATATCAAATCCCTGGATTTACTACGTTTTCTATCAGTGCTGAGATGCCCAGATTCGGATATTTATCTTTAAATATCTAATAGTTTAAGTCGATGAAAACCCTTGGAGCGCAAGTGTCCTCTTCAGTGACCTAATGACTAAATCACTTAGGCTAGGGGTAATTAGTTGGGAAAACATCTCCATTGCTTGCGTTCGATTTTCCAAGACAACTTTGCCCCACTTTAAGCCCTAATTGCTTAACCTTCTGTTTCCTTTGGCTACCAATGGCTCATGTCTAATGCAGTTACTCTTGTTAGTCATTGTTAGTATTTCATTAAAGTTCAATTGCAAGTTTTTGGCAAAAAATCCAACTTTGAGTGTGCGTGTTTGGGGGTGTTTGGGTGCATTTTGTGGGTGTTTTTTCGAAAATGGCAAATGGCAATCAAAATAACCGCAGGCAATCAAGTTTAGTGAGAGGGGAGGCGAACTTCGATGTTCGCCTTTTGGCCAAACTTTCTTCTTGCTGACGTTTTTCTTTGGCTCCGGCTTTTTGTACATTGTTATGGTTAGTTATTAGTCGGTTGTGCAAACAACAACAAGAATGAAGGTTACTTTTGGTGGATTTTTCGGTTAGTCTCGGGAGCGATTCTGGTGTGTCCTCTACTCACTGTAGTATCCACATTTTCGAACGCATCGCCATAAACGGAGGCTGGGGAATTGGAGCGCGAGGCCTTGCGGCGTGGAGGCTTCTGCGGCAGGCGCAACTGACGTTCTGTGGCCTCCACATCCTGAACGGACTTCGGTTCCGCCTCCAGTTCGGTCTCGGTCTCGGCCTCGATCCTCACCACCAAGGCCGGTGTGCTGGTGGCCACCGATCGTCGCAGGGTGGCGGTGGACTCGGGCTGCTCCTCCTCCTCCCTCAGCTCGTCCTTGAACTTCACCTTGGTACTTGAGACACCGGAAGTCGTTCCGCCGGGCTCCTCGTATATATGCTCAGTGGGTCTGCCACTGGGATGGGGCGATATGGATGTGGATGGACTTCTGGCCGCCTTCCGCTTTATGGAGCGTGCCCGGAGATTCTGAACAGCGGCTCCAATGATCCCGCCGTGGGCCTCCTGCCAGCGCATGCCGCCGCCGAAGAACTCCTCCGGATCGGTGGTCCTGGGGGTTCCGGGCGTGGCCACCGAGGAGGAGGCGGCCGGGGTGCCAGCGGACATGGGCGTGGCCCCGCCCATCATCGACATGGCCGGCGTGGCAGCGGCGCTTGCCTTTTCGGAGGACAAAAGCGGCATGAAATTCGCGTTCGATTATTTCCTACAGAGCAGGTTGGTTGAATGGGGATAGTCTTTTGTTTTGGATTGGTTCTGAGCTTTGGTTTCTTGAGAGTGTTTTTGTTTTCGAACGCGAGGAAGAGAAAGACAATTTTCGGAGAGAGACACACAGGTGGTTTTAGTCAGGATAATCGAAGGCCACAAGAGTAATTGGGTTAATTGATGGGCATTGTCAAGAGAGAGGTTACTTGGATTCAAGCGGTTTTTGTTAGGTTGGTTAGGTAATGCCACAAATTAGTGGACTCTTGTTTTTCGTTTTCGTATTGATTTGTTTTTTCGTATTTGGTAATTCCAGTTTAAATTGTTTACAACTGTCTTTTAAATTCGACCACCCTTAGTCTAGCAGATTGTTAACTTTATAAAAATCTAAGATAACTGAACTTGCAGTCAAGTTTTTAAGGTGTTGCCTTGAATTATTTATTTTTTAAAACTGTTTATAGAAGTATAAAAATTCAAAAAAATTTTACTATATCATAAAATTGTAAGTACTAAAAAATATATATGGCATGCCTTTTTAAACTACTTTTTTCCTTTATTTTATTTTGCTAATTTCACACGTATCTGTAATTTTAACCTTTCTGTTAAAAGGATACCCCTCGGAGCATTTATCGATGTTTCTGGTGTCTCGTTTATAAATTACATGAGTGTTTTTATATTTATTGAGAAACATACAGATGCACAAAATGCTCTAAAACCATACGCCTAAACAAAAAGCTTTCAAGCAAACACAGACAACACAAAACAACCAAAAACGAAAATGTTTCAGCTACTACTTGTTAGTACCATAAATAATAGTGGCCAACATTTCCGGCACCATATATCGCTTTTTTTGTTGAGTAAACCAAAAAAATATTTGTTTTATTGGTGGCAGAGGGCGGTGTCAGAAAATCAATAAAAACTTAATTCAAATGTAGATTTCAAATTCAAGGCAAAATTCATTTAGTAAAATTAAAATGTAAATCAGGGGCAAAAAACAGAATTGATTTATAGCTTTTCCGATATAATTTTTTCGATTTGCAAGAAGATAAAGAATTTTTTCCATATTAATTGGTAATCGTTTTTTCGCTTTTCTGTTACAATTTTCTCTCGTAACATTTTTCCCAATTGTAAGTGACCTTAAAGTGTGTTTTATTGATATATATATATTTTTTATATTTATTTTTCATCATGAGTTTTTCTATGTTGTGGTTGAAGTTGTCGTTTCAGCTGTTGGTCGTGTGTAAATATATTCATCAAAAACAATTATGCAACGCATATGAAATATGCGTAGAACTGGCTGTCAGGTGTTCAAGCACATAACGAGTTTGTTTATGATTGGTTCAAAAACGCAAAAACGTAAATAAATTATGAACAAAATTAATGTAGTAAGTATGGAGTTATATACATTGAAAGCGAGTGCGAATCTACTAGGTAATTATTAAATTTGAATTATAGTTATTGATATTTTCATTGGTTTTCCGTTTGGCTCGAAAATCAAATTAAACACTGTTGTTTTTTTTTTTGGGGGGGGGAAACACAAAAACCAAAATCGAAACAAAACTTTTTCAATGCATTTCATCAAAGCGAAATTCGCATGCCATTTTTCTTAGGATTACTTTTCGCTGTTTGGTCGGGGGGAGGGGGAAAAGGACTCGGTGGGGGGTGTACAGTGTGTGTGTGTTTCTTAGTTGGATCGAGTGTGTTTAGTTGGGGGCTTTTGTGGCTGCTGTTTGCTGCTAAATGGTTCTGTTGGGGTTTTCTGTTTTCTCAGGGGGCGGGGCGGGTGGTGCATGAGTTGTGGTTGATAGCTTACCAAAGGACTTGCAAGAATTACTCCGATCCTGCTTAGTACTGCTGGAAGACGCTGCAAAAATGTACACAAAACAATGTTCATACTCAAAACACACTTTAAGTTTGGTTTGGTTGTCATTTGATTGGGTTTGGTTTGGTTTTCTGTTTGCCGTTCGCTACTGTTTGTTCAGTTCTCACTTGGCTGCTAATTTCGAGAGTAAATTGAATTTTGCTGGTGGCTGTTCGAATGTTCGAATGGTTGCATATCACTAAAATTGGGAACAATGTTCGATTCTTTTCGGTCGCGCAGACGTCTTTTTACGTTTTAAAATATAAGGTATATTTATGATGCATGGGGCTAAAAAGTGGCATTTATTTAAGTGGCACTATCAGCTTATTAAAATGTTTTTTTTTGTATGTAATCTCTTTGCGTAACATGCCACTTAAATGAATTCCCATAAACAGGATTACAAATTCGTAAATCACATCAAACAAAAATGCTTAACGTGCATTGAACGTTGGGTTCTTAATTCGAAAAGTGCCTACGTAAAAACAAAATGCATATTTAATTGGTTTTTCAATTTTAGTTTTTGTGGCTTCATTTTCGTTAGAAAACAATGAAAAACATAAATAAACATACCTACCTACGGGCATGTAAAACGCTTCAATTATTTTATTATTGTTCATATTAAGTTTGGGTTTGTTAAAATATTTGCAAACTAATTGGAGATGAATAAAACGCATTGTTTTCCTTACGAACGATTGTATTATACAACACTTAGAAAATAATTGAAACAACAGAAAATAAATGTTTAGGTTTCTATCGAAAGGGAGGATTGGCTGTTGGCATTTCTGGGGGTAAATGTCACTCCATTGGGTTAATAAAAATGCAAACAAATAATACAACTGAGCATCGGCACAATTAATACACATACATAGACAGTATCTTTATATAGGATGGGTCAAAAATCAAAATCAAATCAGTAGTGTGTGGACAAAAATCAAATGGAAAGTTTCGGTTTAAATCATTTCGTTATTCGTAGGACACACAAGTTTACGTTTAGTATAGATTTAAAAAGTTGTTATACAAAATGCTAAGGGATCAACACAAAGTGAGTTTTTATAGCGAGCATTTTGAAGTTGATAATGTAGATATGACAATGGTTCTATTAACTAAAGACCATCAAATAAGACTGGACAGTACACGGATAGGTGATCAAAAGTTGGGTATACGCAGATATAGAGAAAAGGAGAGATATAGACGGATAGAGAGAGACAGAGAGAAAGGGGGACGCAACACAATGGCGGAAATCGAATTGTTTTGTCTGAGTTTTTATATATTTTTTGGTATTTTGTTGTTTCATGACTTGGGCTCAGGTGTTGCTGGCTTCTTAAACAAAGGAAGAACAAATAACTTGAATAACTTATATAGTACGAATGTTGGTTGTTGTGTTCGCTGTGTGTTTTTATTTCATTTGCTTGGTTTGTTTGTTTTTTATAGGTATATAACGATTTTTTTTGTTTTTTGTTGGCTTTGCACGCTCATGTAAAATTCATATTTAATTGCTTTCAAAATGCATACGAAATTAGCTTTTTTTCGGGTCGGGGCTGCCTGGTGTGAATCGGATTAAATGATTATTTAATTTACCTGTGTTACGGGATTCTCGCCGGGCCGGTAGACGACGTTGTGCAGGGGCCGCTTTCGCCCCACATAATTGACGCAGACGAATTCCAGCAGGGAGGCGTAGATGAAGCACATGCAGACGCCGTCCCACACGTTCATCGCCGTCAGATTAGAAACAACCGGCAGAGTGCTCCGGAAACCGTTCGAGGTAGTGAAGAAATTCAGCATGGTTGTCACGCCTTCGCCAGGTTGTTCGTTCAAGTTGTTTGGGGTTGTTCGCAGTTGTTCAGAGTTGTTCAAAGTTGTTCATCGGGCGGATGGTAATTGTAGAGAAACTTGCATTAGCCGTTTGACACGTAATTAGAAAAGCATTGCATTCTTTGGGGCGGGGCAAAGGGGTCTCAAGAGGTGTCTGGGGCGGCAGGATGTATTCGTATAAATTCTGTGGCGTTTAGTTGAGTTGTTTAATTAGTTTTGGCATATGTACAAAAGTTTTTAGTTTCAGCTTTACCGTCCCGTTCTCGGAGAAAAGGATTCGTTATGTCATACAGTGTTGGTTTCACTTGTTTGGTTTTATTTTGTGGTTCAATAAATGTGCAAAAGCTAGGGAAAAGTAAACAAGTCTACTTAATTGATGAGGAGCATTATTTCTAAGCATTCGATTTATGTATTATATTTTTTGTGGTGTCACGAAGATCAATGCTGTTTTAAGGCGGAGTAAGTTATATTTTCCAGAGTTTTTTTAAGTTCGGGTTAGTTGTTATATGGTTTTTAAAGTATTTTAAAATTTGTTATATTTTTGTGTGTCATTATCAGACTTTGGGTTTTATGTGAATTCGTTTTTTACCTTAAATTTTTAACAACACTTGATGGGATTAAATTTTTGCTTACAAAATTAGAAAAATATTTGGCTATGATCCTATTATGATTTTATAAATAAATTATTAACCAATCGAACAGGGCTGGAAATCGTTAAAAAAAAACGATTTCACACAAAATTTTACGTCATATAATTTAATAGTCTTTATATTTGGTTTTGGCAATTTATATTACATTTTAGGACTGTCTACTTAATATAAATATATTTCATTACTGGTCGTTGAATTATAGGTGAAATCATTGTTTTTTAAAACCGATTTACAGTGAGGCTTAATTTATTACACATTTATGGTTTTCTGAATAAGTATGGTTTAATGTAAAAAGTAAAGAATTGCAGAAAATGAATGTTTAAAAAATGATTTCACATATAATCCGACGTTCAGTCATTAATCTAATTGTTTAAAATGATTATTTCAATATAAAAAATCTAAAAGAGCTTTCGCAAAAAATAATAATTTAATTAATCACAATGATGTGTTAAAAAGTACCTCCCTTTCATTAATATTTTATTTGTCTGCAAATGACTAAGTTTTTTGCTTCATTAATCAGTTTTTTCGCCATCAACAGAAGCGAAAGTCCGAATCGAATTAATCAAGGGTAATGCTGGCATTTAATATTAATTATTCAGCTCATGACCGTTCGACATAAAAATGCCATTGGCCAATGGAGCTGGATATGCGACATTATCAATCTTGGTTGCCTAATTAGTTGCGTCAACAATTCGCCAGCTGGCTGAATGCAGGGGAATTTAACTAGTTTGGCATGCCGAAAGGAGCTCTTTCAGCATCCGCTTCGCTGCATCCACGAACCACATCGATTTTCAATTTGCCAGCGTTTTTGGTATCCGCCCTACTCTTACCAAGAAAAACAGGGAAAACGGGGAAAATCACGACGCTGCACTCAACTGCAAATACTTGGAGGAAAAGCTCGAGAACGGGTCACAAATGAGGCAAAAGATGCTGCCATGCTAAGAAGGAGCTGCTGTAAAATGCATGCAATGTCAGCACTTCGACTTACAAAACGGCATCGGTTGTCCCGAAGCCATTTCGCCGTTTTTTGACTATTTATTTATTTAGTTTCCCTTTGTCATTGAAATGTCGTCTGATTGTGTTTGCTCTGGGCAGACAATGGCAGCCAGAAATGGAATTATCCTTCCCCCATTCGATTTTACAATGCCATTTGAGTGCTCTGTCGTCGTTTTGTCAGCTGAAGATCTCAAGTGCATTATTACTGCTAAAGTTATGTAAATCATGCCAGTTTCATAAAAAGTGAGGTTGAGAATCAAATTGCAATCTAACTTAGGATATTAGCAACGTCAATTTATTTGAACTCCATGGACTTCCCATGGGTTTTAATAACCATATCAGTCAATATTTTTATCTATCTGTATTCCTTCTTAAAGCAAATATTATACTGCAATTTAAAGTCAAGTCAGGCACTAAGCTTTTTATAATCCCCAACTGCTAGTTTTTCATCTCTGCCCCAACTTTGTAGTTTTTGCATTACACGCACTGAGAGCTTTCTGTTCTATTTGCCTAGTCCATGTGGCCCATATGGCTTATGCATAAATCATCATGTATGATGTGGCCACCGTCCACGTCATCATCATCATCATCGTCATCGCAGGAAAAGGAAAAGGGACAGGGCTGCGGATGTGGAATGTGCCACAAGCCGTGGAAAATACCAGGATACGGCCGTGTCCGAATTTCTGTGTCTCCTGTCCAGGAGCAGCTGCCAACGACGTGGGCTTCTGATGTTTCGGCTGACATTCCCTTGCGTTGCTCTCATTATTTTCATTTCGGTTTCCCTCACTCACTTTTGGCCATAGAGCTCAGTGATTGCATTATCCCTGCTCCACTCGGCATAAACAGAAGGAAATCATCCCACATTGGAAACAAAACTGTCATAATTCTTTAAATTACTAAAATATGCTGTATTATTTTAAGATCATTTTAATATTTATTTAAGATTTTTTAAAGACGTGTAGTTATTTATTTATATTATTATATTATATTCATTTTTAATATTATTTTGTTATTCGCCATGTTTTCTATAGTTCGTTGTCATTAAAATAGCTTTTTGTTCGTTATTAATTTAGTTTTTGTATTTTTTAATAACTCTTTTTTAAAATGTTAGTGTCGCAATCTATTTGAATATAAATTCGAGTAGCCTTTTTAGCATGATGTAGTAGTATGTAGAATGCTTTAGTTGTTGTTTCGTATGTGGTTTTACCAAAGCTTCTCAAAGAAAGTAAAGCTTAAAAAATGCCTAGTTTAAGTTAAGAGGTCATGCAATGCTTAAGGACTCAAAGGAGTTGGGCGTTTACCAAATACGAGTGCAGGAAGTAAGAAATTACAAAATGAGAAAATCAACATTGGTTAAATCAGTCCAAGAAATGGATCGAAATGAAAAAGAATCCATTAAAATCGAGCGGCTAGCTTAACTGAATTTTAAATGAGTTAAATGTTCCTATGCTGTTCTAGACTAAAAAACACTTCTAAATATATTTAATTTTTGATTGGCCAATTGTCTCGTGGTTGCGTTTAAATTTGGACTAGAACTTACTGGACTGCTACATTTTCGTAAACGACTAGACTGTGATTTGGATTGTTTTTTCATTGATTTGGAAGACTTCGATTTTTGTTAAGTTTTCTATTTGCTTCACAAAGAATTTGGATCTTCTTTTGTTTTTTTTTGGTTTTGGTTTTGATTTTGCTACGTACCGATCATAACCCGGGCTGGGACTGCATTCCATTCCAGCCAAAATGTGATAAACGACGAGGTGACCAATATAATGCCAGGTATGAAAACGGTTGTAAAATAATACGCACGATCACGGGTAAATGTCAACTCGACCTGTAGGCAACTGTAATTACCTTAAGAAACAAGGCCGGAATTATGCAAATTCGGCCAAAGGTTAACACACGCACACACACAGAGACAGACAGATAGAGAGAGAGATAGATAGAGGCCTATTTGGTAGGAGGACGCATTTATAAGGAATTTCCTTAAAGGGCCTAAAACTAGCCTATTCTATTTCCCGAGTTTTGGCTTATTTTGGCTAAACTATTATCTGATTGCAGAACCGAAAAAAAAGTAAACTTAAATTGTGTTTGGTAATTTGGGCTTTGCTTTTCAGATTTTGGGTGGGATTGGATTTGGTGGCTCTCATTCAAGGAACAGAACCCATGCAGCAAACCTTAACTCTAAGATCTTTTTGGTGTGGGCATACTTTGGGTGGGTACTGTATTCTTATTTATTTTTGCATCTACTTTGGCCGCTTTAAAATGAAATGGAAAAGTGACAATTGTAAATCATAAAATTGTACAAATTACATTACAGAAGGGCAATCGAAAAAGGCAAATGCTACGAAAGGCGGAAAGAAAATCAACTCTCAATGGCGTACAAAATTGATTTTTGGTTCGGTTAAATTCTTAAAAGTACGTATTTTTATTAAGAGTTTTTTTTTTTTGGTTTTGTTTAGTGTGAGAGAGAGCGAGGGCAAAAATTGGTTATGGTTGTTTTTTAATTGGTTGGTGGGTATTTTGGTATTGTTACCTATCATCGATCTAGCTGGCACTGCATTCCATTCTAGCCAGAAGGTTATAAAGGACGACGTCACCAATATAATGCCGGGTATAAAAACGGTGGTGAAATAGAATGCACGATCTCTGGTAAAGATTAAATCGACCCTAAGACAGCTGTAGTTCCCTAGGGGCATTATTTGTTTTGTTTTGGTTTTTGGATATTTTGTTGGTTGTTTTGTAGCGTTGGTTTTTATAAGAGAGAGGAGGAGTGGGAGGGTAGACAAAGAGTAGACCATTAGATAGGCATTGGATTTATTTGTAGATTCTTTGCTAAAATGTAAAAGCTGCAAAAGCACGTCTAGCCGAGGCCTGAGACTACGAAAGTAAATCAAGAAAAAATTAACTTCAAAAGCCAAGCCAAAGAATGGAGTACTAAACTGTTTGTAAGAACCTAAAATTATTTTTTAAATACGCCTTTTTGTATGTTGTACAAAGAAATACCATTTTACCATAAAACACTACGGTTACTAAAGAGCAAAATTTCCTGGTTGTAAAATCTTTGGCTAATACAAAGTATAAGCAAATGAAGTGATTGGCAATCGAGTCGAATGGAGATCCCAATGACTTACCTCTCCAGCTGTTTTGATCGCAGGCCGTTGTTTGATTCTTGATCAAGTACGCGTTTAATGTGGTCAGCGAGGGACTTTTCCGCAGAGTGTCCTCATCGTTTTTCCAGACGTATTTGATTTGGGCCTCCTCGTAGGAAACTGGCAAACAGGGACGAGAGAAGAATTCATGTTAGAGAGACACTGGTTCGCCCAATGGGATTACACTCCCAGCCCCGAGTAATCCCATCATCATGCCATTAATTAATTAGATTAATGTAAATAGGCAGCGGTACACAAACGCATATTGTCTGAGTCATTTGTCAGGGTTCGGGCCCAGACCCAGTAAATTAAATCATATTTGACAAACAAGGTTTGACAAGCAGGCAAAAGGCACAACACTTCGATGGATGTTCCTGTTCTCCCCTCATAGATGGGAATCTCGGCAGGAACCGACATCATCATCCTCTCAAAGTAATTTACGATGTTGCTCACGTTCTTAGCCGATGTTTCCAAGCGGGCTGGGAACCGGAAACAACTTTCGAAAACAATGTAAAGACAAAAAGCCCAGAACAAGGCTGACTGTGCGGCTGTCTGTGTGGCAGGCAGTCAGCCTTGTTAGTCACTTTGTCAGCTTTTGTCGTTTGGGCCCCCTTTGCCGGTGCCACGCCCCTTTAGGCCCCATCGCCTCCTCCATTGTTGCATAAACACAGACAAATAAACACACGGACGAATGCAGATAGAGGAACAGATTTCCCCTGAGTGGCAGTCAACACGCTCGCCTGCCCATCTTTTTATCATCAGAGCATCAACATCTTGAGGTTCCCCTTCAACACTTCGGAATTGTCACATTATTTATACATTAATCGTACTGGCTCCTCAATTGTGCTTTTAAAAATAGCTTTACTCCCAACATTTGTTTTTGACATCTTTCTTTTTACTTTTCAATATATTCATAATTTCAACGAATATGATTAATTTATTCTTAAGATTTTTTGTTTCGTCAGTTTCGTTAAGAAATGCGTTAGAATTATTTATTAAAAGGGACTGGTTGACTTTCACATACCGTTTTTTATTTTTGTAAATAAGTATATAAGCCTATAAGTATTTTATATATTTATTTATCTATGCAGTTACTCTTCTGGCTTATAAAAAACAAAATTTAAATCAATTTTATTTTTGTTCTATTACTTACTGCTTTCCATGGAGAAGGAGCACTTTGGATCATCGAATGGAAATATATGAAGACTTCCCTGGCAGGATAAGATCAGATGACGTCTAGAAGGAGATACCACAAGCAATATTATACATTAATCCATAATAAATAAACTAAACACACTTTACAAGTACCTTCAGTTGACTGTTTAACCTTTAAATACTATAACAATTATCAAACATAAATTTATGGTTTAAATTCAGAGGCTTCAGGCAAATCTTTAACTATACTCGTATCGTAAAAAATCTTCGATAAAGGTAATTCAAAGATTTTAATTTCTTTTTGAACGTTTTCTGATGCACATCTACCGTGAAAATATTTTGACCCTATAATTCTTCGAATTTTACCCTCGAGCAATTTTATGCTTGTCTCTGCCACTTAATATCTCGCTTTGTTCGCCAGCATCAATTCATAATTTTCCACCCCGTGTCGCTGTCGCTTTTCCAGCAAGTTTTTCTGACGTTTCTCCTTGTCGGCTATGCAAACACCAAAAGGGAAATGCTGGACCAGAAAAGCTGGGAAAGTAAATGGCAACTGCAACTTATTTTAATTGCTGGACGACACTTTTGCGCTATGCAGTCAATTGGAAAAGTTCTGTTGAATTAAAAATGTAGACAAGTTGGGCAAACGGAAAAGGGGAAAATGGGGGAAAAGAAGACAAACATGAGCATCCAGCAAATGCTGGCCATATTGTGAAAAGTTCCTCGCCGTTTTTTTTTACTCGGAAAACAACATACGAGCCTGAATTTTGCAGCTGGCCAGGAGTTGGGATGTTGGGATGTATGTACCTTGTACCTGTCCAAATATTTACATACCTACTTTTACCTTTTTCACATTTTACTCATATTCACCTATTTCTCTGCGCTACCTTCTACATTTCTTGTGCTATTTTTCATTACGGCCTCGTATGTTTGCCCTGCTAGCTTACATATTTTGTGGGCCCTTTCCTCAAATTTTCCACTAGCCAGTGAGAGAAATAAAAAAAGGAAAACTGCGGAAAATTGAGCTAGAGAAGCGACGGAAAAAAGCAGAGAGAATAAAAAAATATGGCCGCTACGCCTGTCATCTTGCTCTCCCTAATGAATATGAACTTTGAGCGAAAATTTGCATTTTCTGGCGCCATTAAAGCCGCTTAGCCCGGCCTCGTCTCCGGTTTTGTATAAAAAATTCATTCATATTCAAATCGGGCTTCAGAACAGACACACACCTCATTGCGTACGTAATGGTCCCGTTCCGAAATATTCTTAAAGCGAAATGCATTGGTATGATGGGATCCTTGAAATCGCCATGCATAATGAAATACGTATCCGGCGTCCAGATGCTGTCATGATGATGCAGAGCATTTAAGAAGTCGTAATGAGACTTATTGCCATATTGCAGTCGCGGATCGTTCCATTGCTGGTTAAGCAGAAATTCCACCTCGTATTTCTGCAAACAGTCGTTTCTATTAGAAATATATACTTCCTTCAATTATCCTCGGACTCACCAAACTGCTTTCATCGGGCGATGCTAAGCTCAGGAGCAGCACGTTCACGTTCACCGTCAGAGTGCCTAGTAAAAGGAGTTCAATACACACAATAGGGGTCTACTTAAAAATGTTTTTATTGAAATGCCATAGAAGTGCCAGAAAAAAGAAAAATTCTAGTTAGCAAAGACGCAATAAAAGCAAAAGTCTACTAGAAATATATATTTTATATTCAGCTAGCAAATATAGAAATAGGTTTTTAATATGGAACCCCAATATAAACAAAACTGAAGTTTCGGGTACATAACACCATCTTCATAAGGATATTATAAAACTAAAATCTTTCTAATATTGCACTCAACTACATGGATTTGTAAAACTTCTCTGAATGTGTTTAGCTCAAATCAGTTTTACAAGTAGAAAATAAATGATGTTTTACAGACCAGCTAATATAAAAATTAAGAGAAATCGAGAAAATAAGTATAAAACATCTTAGAAAAGATAGCAATCTCTACAAAAGTAAGAATAAACAGAAAATGTCAGACGAAAGTGCAATCATAATATAAAAATCCGTGAGAGTACACCAACCGCGATTGTGTGGTCTCCGTGCATTTTGATTAGTTGCCATATCGGGCGATTGCAGACCACAGCAAAAGTCTTCATCTGCAAAAGTTGAATGATAGTAGTCTGAACGATTTCGAGTACAAATATTTAACTTTAAGCTCTTTGTTAATCTCATCAAGTTTTCCCATTAATATCATCTCCCATTCTCTATTTTCTGGCTGCCCAAAGGATGTAATGTAATGGTTTCCAAAGCATAAACATATCGAAGAAAATGGAATTGCATTGCATAGATGGTCGAAAGAAAGTGCCCACCCAAACCCACTTCTTTTGTGCATCACATCCAGGGCAGTGGACCCATTAACTTTAATTGATTTTATACTGTCCATATGTCGAGACTTGGATCCTGCAATTGTTGTCTGTTGGTTGTCATTCGGCAACCAAGACTAAAAACACCCAGCGATCCCCTTTACCCCTTGAACAGCGACTTTTAATGGCACAAAAACTAAGTTTACATTGTTTTGACCCACTCTCCACTTAGTAAAATTGAAAATTTAATCGCAACAATGTGGAAATGGAGAATAAGTTCTGAAACTTCTTACCATTTACAGGCGGCAGTAATCGTTTATCGTAGCGCTTCTTCTCAAGCAGTAAATCTAATATCTCCTTGTCCGAACTGGACTCATCGAATCTGTGGAAAACACAAGAAAATTAGTTTGGTATTTGTGCACATTAATTGGAGTTAGTAATAGTCAAAGTATAAACTGGTTTATTTTCCCAAGGAATCTTTTATATACAACAGTTTTGTGTGCTGCTTTAAATAGATGGGAAGATTGCTAGTTTGTGGATAAATAAGTCGAACAAGAAAACCAATTAACAGATAATATCGTTTAACTCATATGTAAGTAGCAGTAAATAAAATAATTTTCCTATTTTATAACCAAAGTGGCTTTTATTAATTGTTTGAAAAAAACATTAAAAATGTTGCTAGTTATCTGAGAACTTGGAAAGTCCTTGATTTGCTTTGTAGTACTTTGCAAAGCATTTTAGTTTGTGCAAATCATAAACTTGTTTTTAAGTCGCATGCATAACATCAGCAGAACGAAGCTGACAAAAACCAATTACCTCAACAGGAATCAAATAAACTCAAAAAGAATAGTGTGTGCACAAAACGAAACTTCATAATTTGAGTAAAAGATGTAACCAAAAAGTCTAGTTTGCTCTTTTTCCATATTTTCTTTGTTTCGGTTTATCTTTTTTAGAGAGGGAAGGAGGTGTGCATTAACTTACTTCGACCAATCGATGCCATGACTGAAAGAATTTCAAAAAGGAAAAAATAAATAGAACAATTTTTGTACGTGTCGTGGAAAGGATTGCCGGGCGATATAGATTGATAGATTTGTGGAGAGACAGATAGATAGTTAGGGAAATAGAGAGGCGCGTGTGTGTCGAGGGTAACAAAATCAAATGGCGGTGTTCCGGAATGAATTTGGGAGTTTTTTAATGAATGCAACAAATCCGCCTTGACTTATACTCTAAATTATAATTTATTTGTAAGTGGAATTTAAAAACCTCTGCTATGATTTCAGAAATTAATGTTAGTATTTGTATAATAATTTTCTGGTTTGGTTGTTATCTGATTTGTTAAGTTTTCGGTTTTAAACGTTTTAATAAATTTGAATTTTTCATCTGTTTTAAGCTTTTAGTTTTTTAAACTACAAAAAGTTTTTAACACTACAATCGATGCTTTCATAATCATTTTATTATTTATATTATTTATATTATTTGACAGCCTACGTTTCCGGTTTTGAACGCTCGATAACAAATATATTTCCTATCGATTTTTCATTACCATCCGTTTCCGTTAGTTAAAATGGCGGATGCCTGTTTAAACTGTGGTTTTCCGTTAGACGAAATGGCGGATTTCGATAAGAAGTAATCGAAGCCTGTTTGTCGACTATCTTTGAAATATAAATATGGCTGCTGCACCGGAAACGGAAGCCTCAAATATGTTTTTATATTAATTTATTACTTCATTTATGTATAATGTTTAATTGCAGCCTGTTTATCGATTATCTTTAAAACATATGGCTGCTACACCGGAAACGGAAGCCTCAATTTTTTTTACATTTTAATTTATTACTTAATATTTTCAAAATGTTAAGAGATAAATCAAGGCGAACTCTACGGTTACGGGGACTCTGTATTGGTTTCGGCCGGCCTGCACTCACATGGGATGCTTGTCGAGGGCACCCGTCTCCGATTGCGTGGCCGCCGTGGACGCGGTGGTCAGATAGCAGAGCATCAGGATGACGCTGGAGGCGGCGTAGAAGCTGATCGACTGGCTGTAGTGCTTGTAGTGCTGGCCGAGATACTGGAAGGCTGCCGCCGAGGTGGCCGCCGCCGTGGCGCTGACATTCGCTATGATGGCCGCTGACATGGTGGCGGGCAGCTGACTCTCGGCATACGGATGTCCCTGCCACGGCCGGTAGGCTATTGGCTGGCGATCCTGGCCAGGACTCCCCACCTCGTCGTCGTCGTCGTCGTCCTGTTTCTGCAGCGTTTTCGCTAGGGCGGCGAGGGCTTGGAAATGCAGGGATAGTGCTGAGGTGCCAGCAATGGCAGCTGGTGACTTCGAGGCGCTGGCAGGATTCGCTGGGTCCTGGCGCCTCCGCCGGCGGACAGTGTGATGCTGCCGATGCTGCTCGTCCTCATCCCGCTCGGCGATTTGAGTCGTTGTTGCCGCAATATCGATTCCGATTCTGGTCGTCGTATCGACAATGGATCCTGGCGTCGTCGCCAACGCGTCCTTCGCGCCTTCGTCCTTGTGCGTTTCAGCCACTTGACTACCGTGCTTGCCGTTCTCCTGACGTGCCTGCCGTATCGTTAAAAGCACTTGAGCCGTCGCTTTTAGATGTTCGGGCACAGTTTCGGCCTCTGATTGTGTTTGGGCTTCTGATTCTGCCTCTGATTCTTGTTCCACTTCTGCCTCTGTTTGTGTTTCGGTTTGCGTTTTATGGTTTTGTTGATAGTTATCCTTGATTTTGATGTCCTCAGCTGGTTTCTCGTTCGCTCTGACAGCGGCCTTGCCTCTGGTCCCCGCTGCCGCCTTGCCACGGCATTGGTTGCGCCTCAGTTGCTTGCTTCTCGGTTTGTGGGGCTGCTGCTCTTTGGCCGCTTCAAAGACGCAGCCCATGTTACGACAACTGCAAAGAAAGGAATCCTTTAAATCACACATCAATCGCTTATGTAATCCGAGATACAGCTTATTCGGTCAAAGCGGTCCAAGGAAGTATCCCTTCAATCTCTTCAAATGCTGCTTTGAAGTATAAGCTTAAGTCCTTAACTAGTGGACCTCGGAATTTGCATATATTTGTTAGATTTTAATGAAACTATTTTTTTTATTTTATTTATTTTATAATTTCCTAATAAGTTTGAGCTTAATTCTAGTAATACATTTGTAGAAAAATATTTGTATTTAAAACGGCATAAAACGAATGTTCAGAATTCGATTCCTTAGTGTATACTAATCAAAAAGTTGTTAAATAAACTCAAACTAACTTTTCTCTGCTCACCAATATGATCTAATATTGATACTAAAATGTACTTAAACGGTTTTTAAGAACGAATGTTTTCAATTCAAGAACAATGTTCTTGGATACTTTTCTCTGTGTACGTCTAATAATCGGCTATTTCTAAAATTAATATATTTTTTGAAGAAGTTATTTTGCCCCCTTTAGAAAAAAATATTTTAATTAATCTATTATATTGTATAGCACAAAGAAAACTTTTTTTTGGTTGGAAACTGTTAGAGTAACTAAAATTCAAGTCAAGACTTAGAGATCTTTAAGAGGTACTGGAAGCCTTTTGTACTATCATAATTTTGTGTTGTGCATGATTTTAAAACAAATTATAGTTTAAAAGCTTCAAAACAACAGCTTCCCTAAAAATTAATGTCAAATTCATGTGCCAAAAAACTTTTTTCACGAAAATCACCACTAAACTCCTTGGCGGTATTTCAATTTAGGTGGCCCCACAAAACTAATTAACCTCGTCGAAAGCAATTGGCGCGTCACAATCTAAAATAAAAATCTATCGTCACCCACTTGATTGTCGTTTCCAATGACTTGCCTGCATCAACACTCGACCCCGTACATATAGGATTTGATTGATGTGGCAATATTGGATTGTTTCGGCCCAACGGCCACGCCCACCTGCGTGCACAACTAACCGTAAATGTCAGTTGCCAAATAACACGGTTCCTGAAACAGATTTACGACTGCCACAAAAACTTTAATTTTCCAGGTAATTTCCAGCATAAGTTGGGGTTTTGTAGAATGCCGTAATATTAGTTGCCTGCCATGCCATTGTGAATTATATGGACAAGTGTCTATATTGACAGCCGAAGAATTGTAGGGTAGATCACGTTCAAACTGATTAGGCATCCTTTCTAATAAATTTAAGATGTTCTATATGATTTACTATATATATTACAATAATATTTTTGAATTATATAATATTTTTACTAACATTTTAAAACAGTACAAAGTATCTTATTCTTGATTTATATATTCTGTGGAAGGAAATCAACGATCTAAATTTCCTTCCAAGCTAATATTTTTATACCCGTTACTCGTAGAGTAAAAGGGTATACTAGATTCGTCGTAAAGTATGTAACAGGCAGAAGGAAGCGTTTCCGACCCCATAAAGTATATATATTCTTGATCAGGATTACTAGCCGAGTCGATCTAGCCATGTCCGTCTGTCCGTCTGTCCGTCTGTCCGTCTGTCCGGATGAACGCTGAGATCTCGGAAACTATGAGAGCTAGGCTATTAAAATTTGGCGTACAGATTCCTGAGCTTCTTACGCAGCGCAAGTTTGTTTCAGTAGACTGCCACGCCCACTCTAACGCCCACAAACCGCCCAAAACTGTAACTCCTACACTTTTGATGCTAGACAGAAAATTTTAACTGAAATGTATTGTTCTCATCAATACCTATCGATTGACCTAAAAAAAAGTTTGCCACGCCCACTTAAACGCCCACAAACCGCGAAAACCTGTGACGCCCACAATTTGCATGCTAGATACAAAATTTTACTGAAATGTATTGGTGTCGTCAATACCTATCGATTGATCCAAAAATAAATTTGCCACGCCCACTCTAACGCCCATAACGCTTAAATCTGTCTACCGCCGGTAGGTGGCGCATTTTAATTTCGCTTTGCTGCTTGCATATCTCCATTTCCCTTTGAGTAACGGGTATCTGATAGTCGAGGTACTCGACTATAGCGTTCTTCCTTGTTTATAAATGCACTGCCAAAAATAATAACAAAGCAGGCCGAAAAACTAGCTTTACCCTACTGTAAGCGGTTTAGACCAGACCCAAAAACCGAATGTCAGTCAGCCAGTCAATGGGCCAAACGAATTTTTATTGTTGCCTGTCAAAGGCTGTCTCTTGGCTGTCTTTTCACGGCTCACATAGTTGTTGCTATAGTTGTTGCCAGTTGTTGCTGTAGTGGTTGTCAGTTTGTGGCCAAGTCAGGCAGGAATGCAATTTTCATTTCGGCCAAACGTATATGTAGTTTTCAAGTAGGTACAACTTTGGCTATATTTTGACATTTATTCAACATGCAAAGACTCGAACGGCCGTTGCACTAACCGAAATGAATGCAGACCGCAAAAATTCAATTTCCGCTTTTGCTCTAAATACTGAAAACTGAAGAATAAACAGACATCCATTGAGACCGAATGATTTGGGTCTGATTAGTTATGTACATATGGTTGCATGCATGTTCGAATTCGTGTATTTATTGTATAAGCGGATTATATGGGGAACAACTTAGAACATTCCTTTAAGCGGTTTAAAGAATATTTATTTTAATACTTTTAAGAGAAGTTTACAGACTAAGAACACGGAAAACATGGGAACAAACCGCAGTCAATTTAAGCTTGATTGCCCAAACAGCTTATTCTCAACCATATGGAAAAGCCAGTGAAAAACTTTGACATGAGTGAGACTGCTCTCTAGCCTTTCCCCTTCAACAAAAGGAAAACCGCAGGAAACACAGACAATCCCACCAAGCTCAGTGGCTTTGGGGTATCCTCCACCATATTCAGGGTCTTCATTATACATTTATTCGATTTTTACGTGACTTTGGCCATAAAGCACAAAAATAAACCCCAAGGCGGCAGATACCAAAAGTAATAGGCATAGAAACTAGGGAAGGCCCAAGAAGTGGGCTTGTAAATGGGTCTCATATACAAATTGGTACCGATATGGCTTATACGTGTTTTCCTTGGCCCCAACTCGGTTCCACCCGCCCACATGTGCCAGGACAATTATTGACCTCAATCTATTTTAAACGCCTGTTCGACTTTCTTTTTGTTTCGGTTGGTGCACCGAAAATGTCAAAAAACTTTAGCTGAATGCGAACTTTTTGAGCGAGGCAGAGGGCTTTAAAAAAAAGGGTAGAAAATAGAGAAATTTCTGACCATAGATCAGTTCATACCGGGCTTCCTTTGAATCCTTCCTGGCCTTCCCCGCTGATATCCTTCATGCCTTCCGGGGCATAAATTTACACAAACCGCGCTCGAGCGTCCGACGACTGCAGCTTGGCCAAAGTTAATCCGGCCATCGTCTGGCGGCCGGAAACGGCGCCAACTGACAGCCCAAGCCAACAACTAACCCGAAACACAACCAATCCTCAAATCCCCCATCCTCTGCTTCCCTTGCCACATTTTTTTTCCTTGGGCTTAGTCTAGTTCGCTGTGCATTTCATTTTGCGCTCTCAACTTTTTCATATTTCTAGTGGAGCAACTTTTCATATTCCGTATCTGTATCTGCGTTTTGTATCTTTTTTGTTGGTGCGACTTGTTCGGTCAATTTAATAATTTGCTGCTAGTTTTTGCCTGCTCGCCAAATTAGTTGACACTGTGGGTAGATTTGCAGCCAACATTATTTGCATACTTTTGGGCGGGCGCTTTTGTTGCGGTCGTGGCCACATGTCGGATACTTAATATCCCCCGAACCGACAAACATTTTGAGCACGTTTTGTGCTGGATCAGCTTTAATGCCCTAATTTGAAATTTCGCCCAAATCAAGCGGCAATCCAATTAGATGTTAGTCCAACGCTTTTGAAGCCAGGCAGAGTTAATTGAAAATTCCATTAAATTTGATGGGAGATAAACTATTTCCCAGGCTGTTTAATTGCAATTTACAGCTGCTGGTCAGATGTAAGGAGGTTGCAGGTGATGGGGTTGAATTATAATTAAGATATAGCGAATCAAGATGACTTTAAATTGAATTTATATTCGAAACTGTTATAGAAAAACATATGTCTATCAAATACCATAACTAATCCCTATAAACTCACCTTAGATTCAATCTATTAACCTAAACGCTTTTTATTAGGGAACCTTTTAAAGAAAATATTTAAATTGCCGTTAAACGGACAAGTCTCGGTCACAGACCAGCGAGTAACCTCCGTAAACAAAATAACAATAAAAACTTTGGCCACAACGGCAACAATAACAGCAACAAGCAACAATTACAAACAACTTGTTATCGATTTTTCGGGCGTCAGTGTTTGCCATGGCGCCATTGTTCGAAGTCACGAACTTTCCAGTGACAGAAAAGACAAGAGCAAAAATAAAGTTGATTAAACCCATTGAAATATTCTCTGGCCTTTAACGTATCCCTTATAGCCACGTATATATAAAGAATGTGGGCGGCCAAACCAGAAAGGCCAAATGGGGGCATTGTTGTGTTGAAGGCAGCTCTACAAATTATGAATGTGGACAACTCAACAAATTGTGAATTAATCCATTGTTCTGAAAGAGTTACAATCACACAGGGAGAAAAGCCTGTTAAAATTTATAAATGAACTATATAAAATATTTTGTATAAGCCCATTCAATGCAAAGTAGTTTAATATTTGCTGTTAATTTTAATTTTCAAAAACGATGGTTGTGAAACTCTACTGTTTCAATTTATCCGTAGTCCCGTTTTGAAACCATAACGTCAGGTCATTCCGAATTTACATCGCTCTCCGGCGTTTCAATCAAATCAACGCAAAACGATATCCATTTTTAATGAGCTTAATCTGCCGTTGGCCATAATGGACCGTAATCTGTTGCATTAAAAGTTATTAAAATGTCATGGCATAGACCAAATATGGATGGCCAGGCAAATGTGGTAATTGAGAAAGGGCACTTGACCCAGTTTTGCCAGCGGGTTGCAATTGGAAATTGGCAGCGCGAGCACTAAGAGCAATCTGCATGCTGCCATGATGCCCTGCCTAATTAAATAACTCGGTGGGCAAATGCATCGCAATTCAGCCCTGGAATGCAGGTGGTTTTCCGGAGTGGAATGGAGATCCAGTCGAGTCGAGTGCAGTTCATTCGCATTTCAATTAAAATGGAAGTGCAGACACAGACACAAACTGGCGGCGGGCACTCAACGAATGGCAAACCACTCAGAGGGACGCTAAGCCGTTTAGGCTTAAGTCAGCTTATTGCTCGGAAAAGTGGAACACGCGACGACATAGTTGACACACGACGACGACCTGTTGGAGACCGAGAATTTTCCAATAATCGAACGTACACGTTTAACTAATGCCAGGCGAGTGTAATTGAATAAAAGTTCTATCTGCCGGCGATTTTTAATTTGATTGCAATGTTTAATTTAAATTTTAGTACAAATGCCAGCCTGCAGCGATCATAACAGAATATACAGTGTAGTACAGTAGGTATTACCTACAATAAAAAAGATATCCCTAAAAAATGTACAAAAGCTATTCTAAACAAAGTCTCTAGCGATGATGTTAAAATTATAAGAAGGCACTTATTTATATTCGAATAGTTATAATACAACGATTTCTAATACCTCCTCTTTGTGGATGTTGGTATTTTCATTTAAATCGTAGTCTGGTCATATTTTAAAAGTACCTTGTCGTGTAGATCCTAGTAAGAACCCCATTTTTTCCTCCCAATAATGCCTTTAAATGTCTATAAAAATTGGGATAATTTTCTTTTATAAAACAAGTAATACCACTTAACGTAAAATTTCCCATAAATTGTTATACTTATGTGCAAATAAGACCGAATTCCACTGTACTTGCTTATGATTCATCGCCGAGGTGAGCCATTTAACCCAACTAATTGCACATTTTGACAGTTTGCGGTGCAAACGCTTGCGCAAAGTTAACGCAAAATGACAAAGTGCAAATGTGCTATGGTCGTGTGGAGATAGAGCAGGAATTGCGGTTGGACTTGGGGATTGGGAATTCGGATGGGTTGTGGAGTTAGTGGTGCATTCATAGGATGTGCGGGGGTGTTAGTCCGATATTCCGGTGTTTGTCTGCGTGGTATCACATTCTGTTTACAATAAGCTTGGGTCAGCTCGATGACGATGTTGGCCAGCACACACAGGAAAGTGAAAAACATCGAAGAATAGTTAACTTTTGTTTTTTTTTGTCCATGCCCCAGAGAAATAAGAACTGAAATCGAACAGATGGCAATCGTACAATGTTGGCTTTGGGAATTTTTACTAGCTTGTTCGGTTATGCAACATGTTTTCAGTTGAACACTTCCGAAAAGTTGTACGTACATGTTTTATATATAATTAAAATTGAATGAGCAAATTGCGGTGGATATTCACGGATGACCGCGACCACAGACCCTTAAAGTGAAGCGGAAGTGTGTCACGCCCGCAAATATTGCGAAAACAGTTGCGGTCAGAATATTAACACTGCGAGTTCAACTTGAAGCATTTCGCCGATTTATTTATTGTAATTTTTAAACTAAATATATATAGTATATATATTTATAAATTCCTTAGATCTCTGGTTTATTAATAAAAAATCGTTAAAACAAAAAAAAGGTGCGTTTATTTTAAGAAATAATAACAAGAATAAAAGAAATGAAAAAGGCTGATAAAATATTTTAAGAAAAGGGTATTTCCAAAATACCAAAAATTGAACCGTTTTGAAATTGTCAACCATTCTATTTATTCTACTATTTCTTTAAGCTATGGAATGTAAATTCTGTATCTGCACTTAAGCATCCGCTGAACATTTTTTATTTATACCCCGTACTCGCTGCCATTTCATTGATTGTTTGAGTAATTAAACAATCGAATCGAGCAATCCCCTTGATCCCATTTTCAGATCCAACTTTTCGAGGCTGCGTCCTTTTCAGTTAAATTTTTTTTTGTCCATCACGCCCAGTTTTGTTAAAGGGCTTTGGGAAGGATTTGTTTTTTGTTCGAGAGTCCTCCTAAAATGTCGAAGGGAAGAGTTCGAATGCTCTTGGTCCTGTCACTGCCACTTAAATGCCATGCATCATGGAAATTTATGTGAATAAATTATAATCAAGCAAAGAAAAACTTGCAGACCGTAATAATTCAGATTAAAAAGTATTTATACACATGACACAGTCAGTTGGGTAAAACGCTGGATGGTGAGATGGGCCCCTGGGAGGAGGGCGTGGCAGTTGGCAGCTGGAAGTTGGGTGGGCTTATGCTGCTGGTCACGCGTGTTGGCCACGTGTGTCCCGCGCTGATTTCGCCATAATAAATTGACATTTTTTGGACATTTCTCTGCTCCTCGCTCTGGTTTCACCCGGGGCACTGGGAGCTGTCTGTCATTTAAGCTGCTCTGTTTTTCCCTTTTTCCCCCTTGACTGGTGGTTTCTGCTGTTTTACAAGGGCCGAGGGCAAGCGGCTTACGGGGATATTGGCTCAAGAGTCGAATTGAGGGCGAACCGAAGGATATGCATGCTGACAATTGAGAAATTTATATTTTAAATCGAATTGGTTCTTACAAGTTGTATTACGTATAAGGTAGCGATATTAAGTATTTGGATTTCCTTAAACGAATCAACGTTTTCATTCAAGGTTTAAAATCTTAAATTTTAAAAATTAAATATTATAAAGACAAGAAAAAGTTTTTTTTTATATTTAGGGACTTTGCAAAAAACAAGGAAGCTCCAAAAGAATCCCACCAAATTATGCAACAATATTAAAAATTTTACCGCCTGCCTTGAATTTAAAGCAAATCTAGGTCGACTGTCTTATATTTATTAAATTGTATATATCAGAGTATTGACCAGGAAATTCAACAAAAACTTTTACGTTTCCTGAAAATATTCGTGCTCTACGCTCTAATCGTTGTCTATAAAATATGTATGTATAGAATCTATAATATTGATGCCTTCGGATTCAAAAACATTTCATAGTAAGCTATTGTATGCAATTTTGCAATGGATAAAAATTATTTCTTAAATTATTTAATATTTAAAAAAAAAATGTGTTTCCAAAATATTTTTTATGAAGTTCCTTGGAAATAAACAGATACAATGTATCTTGTTGTATATATTTATCAAGGATCATACCTTAAATGACACCTTTGGGATACTGAAACCTACAAAATCCCACAGCAAACAAAGTAGTGCGGGAAATCTGGACAATCAAAATTCTTGGTTTGCCCCCACAAAAACAAGAAACCAGCAAGAAAATAACAGGAAAAAGCAATAAGCATTCAAATAGCAAGTAGCATAAGAACAGCGAACAAGCAACGACAAATAATTTGGCACAAAAGCAAATAAACAAGATAAACAAACAAACAAACAAACACGAGGGGAAGACGTTGAAGACGCAACAACACCGAGGAAAGCAAAGACAAAAACGAGCCAAGTACCAAAGCACATAATGAGCATAATGGGCGTGTTGAGAGGGGGCGGTTTGTTGGGGGTCACATTGCCCCTATGCCAGGCAACCTGCCCCCGATTGCCCCCCTCCATGCCGAGTGCCAAAGAGCTTTTTGTGTTGGTTTCTCTCTGTTAGTGCTAGAATAAGCGCCACTTTACATGCACACACACACGCCAATCACATACGCACACACAGGTGCACTGAGAAAAATTGTACTCAGGATTTTTAAAATTGTATCTTTTGATATATAAAATGCTATAAAAGTATTAACTTTGATATCTTTAAGCTTCCTACAAAAGATCATTTTATAAATTTTTAAATGAGTTAAAATTGACACAATAACTTATCACCCACATAATAATTCATTGAGAGAAAAACCATGTTTTAGGTTTTGGAGAACTAAAATCAAAATAAGAAGTCATCGAATTATGAAAAATGTTTTCAGTGTATTATATCCGATCAAAAATAAAGAGTAATTAGTATTGATTTAAGAATAAAGGCACTCTCTTGTATAGGCTTTTAAGCTTTGGCAATAAAGCTATATTTCATAAAAGAAAAAATTTGTATTATTGTATGTAGGGAAAACCCATTTTTATCTTCAGTGTAGTGTCTGAGGGGCATGGGCGGAGGAGCGGAGGATATATTAGGGGATGTCGCCCTCCTGGCTGGATGCAGTTACCAGCTGCAGTTGCATCTGCGAAACGAGGGCAAAGGCACGTCGCCAACCATTTAAACTAATCTTGAGGCAGTTTATTTATATATCTCAAGGGTCGTTTGTCCTAACAATGTGCCCTGCTTATATAGGAGCAGATATATACGCAGATACGTGTGTATATGTATGTTTATATACCTGAGTCAAGAACAGGTAAGCTATCGAAAAGGGGAGCACGCCAAACGAAAGGGGGATCCTATTAAGGCCAACTCCCTTCGCCAAATACGCCCTAGATTTATCTTCAAAAAAAGTTTACGTTCTTTAGTAGAAAAGAGAATTCTTGTGATGCTATACCATTTGCTAGATATTGGAAAATGTATAAATAGTGCAAGAAACTATTAGACTCCTGAAAAAGATACCCCTTTTTAAGAATTGTGCCTTTGGCAATTACTACATAAATTTATTTCTTCTGATTATATCATCGCACTATTAAGTTTAAATGCTCGTGGTGGGTCCTTAAATTGATTTCCCATACTTGCGCTTCAGTTGATCCTCATAATCAGCATGAGAGAACTTCAATTACATGAATTGAATAGAGAACCCAGCCGCCCCGGGCACTCCTTCACCTCCAGCTCAGTGGTTCATAGGGCACCTGATGTCGGAGTCGCACACTTCACTGACCTTTGCCTTAAGTAATACCGGTTTGGAGGCTATTTAATTTCTATATAAATATTATGCCATAGACCACAAATCTGCGGGTCATGAGCCGCAAGGACACGACGCCACAGGACACGCAGCTCCTTGGGAGCTTACGAGTCCGTCAGGCTCGCCAATCCTGGCCAAGCCTCAAGTGCATGCCCGACTGAACTTGTATTAAAGCAGCCGGAAATTAAACACACAAAAGTTTTCCAAGACCTAGCCCGCACCTTTACAAATACATATAGTATGCACGTACCTGCACTGAAAAATAACTTTAATTTTATACGTTTTGGGTGAGCTTTTATTCCCAAGATTACTTCTTTAAGGGAGTTCTTTAAAAGCTATTTTTGGAATTTGTATTGTAACCATATACAAATAACCCAACTTTTAAACCAAGCCGCTAAACTTATATATTAAAAAAGCACAAACTGAAGTCTGTTATACGTATTTTTTATAATACATCACCATGATTTTTTATTTTCTGATGCTGTCAGCTGTTTTTCACCTATCATACAGTTTATTAAAAATGTCTTTATCCAAAATAAAGCTAATCTAAAATACTTTAAAAACTTTTCTGTCTGTACCCCTGCACTGCTTGTTAGTGCTTTGCATTTTTATGGCTCGCACTTTATTTTTATATTTTTCGTACAAGATTCTTTGCAAGCGAGTGCATTCAAAGATCTGTTTGAGCCGGTGGGGCTTTGAGCAAGTAAAGCTGCCATTGTGATTGAAAGGAAAAGTTTCGCACTCACCGAATTTAACTTGGCAGCCAGTTCAATGGAATCCTCTATCGCCTTGTGTCTGCATAAGTGCACACGATGCGAGACCGCTGAAAAAGATAAGCCAGTTAGAGCAACCAATTATTAAATGGAAATGGAAATCAACAGCAAAGGCCCGCATATTTTCGCACTTCAAGATTGCCTGGTTATGGTATAGTGGGTTGTGTTTGGGTTAATTCCCCATTGTACGGATCCCCGGACAAAAAGCAACAGTCGAGAGCTGCTTTTAGATGAAATTGAACATATGAGTTGGAAGGAGTGAAAGGAGTGGAGGGGACTTAGGCTGCTGATGTCGTCGGTATTACCAACTTGGAATTCCCCAGCATGTGCCGCCGGCGCAAATGATGGAAATCACTTAACACGGAGTGCGGGGAGTGTAAGACGATGACGATGACAACAGGATATGACAGGAGTGGGTTGTTATGGGGCTGCGAGTGGGATTGTGTCTGAGTTCTTAATGAGCTTTTGTCTGCTGCATACTTTTCAGCGCGGAGCAGTGGAGACGAGACTTGCGCGTCTTGGGCTTTGTTCAAATATTTGACAGACGACCGGGGGGCGGGGCTGTCCCCTGGCTATTATGGCCAAGTTTCTCAAAGAAGAGTGAAGCACTAATGAAAAATCAGAGCAGAGGGCTTTGACGGACCCTTGCAGATCATTTCCTTAGCCTGGAGATGCAAACAAACTCCAGTACAATAAACTGTATAGCATCCAAGAGTTGTCATTAAAAAAGTTAAGCTATAAAGTCTTCAATAAAAACAGAGAACTATTGTTTAATGTCTGAAAAAAGCTTTAGAGAAGTAAGTAAAATCTTTTTTAAAAGATTAAGTCACTAGCTTTTCATAATTTATGTAGTATTTGAGGCTTCGTTATTATATTGAATCCGAAAAATGAAATTATAATATCTATGGCTATGCATCCATTACCAAAATGGATTAGAGAAGTAAGTGAAATCTTTTTAAAAGATTAAATTATTAGCTTGTCATAATTTATGTATTATTTGTAGCTCCGTAATTATATTAAATCCGAGAATCGAAATTAAAATATCTATGGCTATGCCTTTATTACCAAAATTTATTAGCCAGGAAAGCTAAAATTTATTTATCCACACAATATTATTAGAGCGTTCGCCCCTAATGAGTGCCCACTTAATTGACTTGCTTTTGTATAAGATTTCTGCTTTCCGACTTCCATAACAATATCAGTATCTTGTTTATGGACCACACACAAAATTCAAATTTCCCCACTTATTTAATACACTTAGGCCATCAACTTGGACTTGGTGCACATGGCCACACGTCCTAAATCACTTACGGCCAAGTTCAATCAAACGAGTTAATAACTTCCGCAATGTGGCAGCCAAAATTAACCGTAATTCACATGCTACAGCCAACTAAACTGACCTATTAGCCCCCTGGTTCTCCTCGGACATGGGGGTCTGGGCACAGTTTGTGCGCCTGAATAGATGGTCCGTAGTCCGTAGTCCGTGGTCCGAGTGGGCCACGTTGATCCGGGCCAAGACTACTGGGCGGCTGTCGGGGGACTGTAATATGGTAATTTTAGCGCTTGTCTCTCCACGGACTCACATGGCAATCAGCACACACAAGCCCAGGTACACAAGGAATAAAAATGCCGGAGCACATGTCACATTTGCCACATGGCCCGTCCTGCGTCCTGCGATGTCCTATATCCTTTTGTCTCCCCGAGGCGGCGGTTCAAGGTGACCAAGGCATTTGCCGGCCAATCTAAAGCCTTGTTTTCACGTCCACTTGGAGGCACGGTGGTGCACGTTAATCAAGTGCAAGGATTCTTATAAAAAAGTTTGTTTTTTCTATTAGTTCAAAAAATATTTTTTTAGGGGAAAAAGCCTAACAATTCATAGAGAAATAGTTTAGATTTAGATTTAAAATTTTAAATAAATAATATTGCTACTAAGATTTTATTTAGATTAAAATTGACTGCTAGAGAAAATATGAATAGTTATTTATTGAAGTGATCTTTTGAAATCATACATAAGTTTTGTCCCACCAAAAAAGTGATTTAAAGAAAATGCTTCCCAATTTAAGGTTTATTTTTCAGTCACAAGTTTTAAAAGTGTTTTTTATTTCTTTTAATCTTGTTACTCCAACAAAATATACCATGCATAACTTAATGATTTTCACGTTGCTAGGTGTTTAATAATAATGATTGTTATTCGATTATCCCGAACAATTCACACATCATTTTTCCTGCTCCAGAAAGAACTCTTTTTTTAGGTGTAAACATACATGTGTAGAGAGTGAGTACATAACACCAAAATCTAATTGTAGCCCCAAGGCATAGGCAGATGGTGGAAGAACTTTAATTACGGCAGCCACGACTCCTCAAACTGAGCGGACTCCATTCCCAGTATCACAATGCAATATTTATTAGTGCGTGTGGCCGTGCTCCCTGGCCTCCCTGTGTATAATAAACATATATGCATGCGAACATACACTGTGTGTGGTATGGCATTATATGTCGCCTGACTAAATTTAGATATGCAAATCGATAAAAAAGAAATACCAAGGCACGCACGCATTTTTAGTGCCCAGGTTTTGCCTCGGAACGTTTTACCAGGTAGACTTGAACTAGGACTTTCAGTCGGAGTCGCATAAAAGGGCTCTCTCTGAGGGACATGTGTATAAAGGTCGCGCTTTGGTTATAATTGTATAGAGATAGTAAAGGTCTTATTCCAGCAAAACGATTTACCAAGCTGCCACGAGGATTCGCCCACAACTGAGGCTTAAGATTTAGGCTAGCCTGATAGCATTTCACATGAAATGCCAACTCATTTGTTTTTCTCTGGAGAGTGGTTGGTTACTAAAGTCGAGAACAATATATTTAAGTGTGGGCTCTATATTTACTAAAGATGGGGACTGGTTCTGTTGGAGTACATTACTTTGGAACCCTATAAAAAATAATCCTATTACTAAGTATTTAGGCAAAAACATACAACCCAACAATTTTTACTATGAAGTGTGAAGCTCATTGTAAGACTTATTCCTATTTCATTTGAAAATAAGATTTTATATCCTATAAGGAGATTTGATAATTTATTCAAATCTATGTTTTGGAAACGTTGTTGTATATTATTTCGGAACCCTATCAAGTTTAGTTTTTATTTTAATTAAAAAATATATGATTTAAATTTCCTTATATACTTATTTCGAATTTATATCATTGTCATGTTCTGGGGCATTTAGATACTGTTTGGCCCAGTCGTTTACCTTTAATTATTATGTCCGACGCCTTCTTCATCGTAATTATAGGGCTCCTGTCTGAAATATGGCATCCCATGCAGTTTAGCATTGTGGGAACTTTAACTTTTGTTTTCCTTTCACTAATTGAACCAATTGGGGCCACACAAGCACCAACACATACATTACAGGCATTCATATATCTTTTCCCTATGGCTGAGAGCTCTGTGCAATATTTATGGGCATATATTGATTAAATAATTAGGCCTCTGCAAGAGACCAATTCAAATGGATATAAATGAAATTTATGTCAAATGCCGGAGAATATAAATTTGCACAACTAGAGTCTGCTTTTCCAGTTGCATTTCATTTAATAAAGCAAATTGCACAGACTGGTCGAGTAGAGCGACTTAATTAATAACTTATACGCTGCTTGTTAACACTTTTTTCCAACTCCCTGCTTCTTTTTCAACATTTTCTGTGTTTGTTCCCCCGTTTTTATTTGTTGTCTTATTTGTAGGGCCCAGAGCCCCAGGACATTTGAGCAGGGCTCACGGAATAGGGTTAAGTTTTTGAGTCAGACCGTGATAGACAAAGTGAATAATAAAGCTGCAGCCAAAGTAGAGCAGACTCGCCCGAAGTATGTGGCAAAAGGTAAAAGTAGCGGGGAATTTGGTGGAATTTCTTCGTGGTTTCCACCATAAATGAAAGGAAATCCTTAGCAAAAAAAAGGTTGTTGAACCCTGATTTTACGAATCCCTATTAAAAATAATAAAGTAAAACACTTTGCATGTTGTATAAATAGTGGCTTTAATTCGAAGTAAATATTATTATTTGTAGTTTTTCAAGCAGTAATTAAATATTTCTTATGGAAAGTGATAAAAAAATGGACTAAACAATAATTTATATAATAATTTTTTGAAAATAAAAAAAATTAAGTGTTAGCAAGGCCAAAAAGATCAAGTTTGTAGAAATAAATGAACAATTGTTATATATTTTTTAAGAAGCAATTTTCTTCGTTGCCTTAAATAAGCTTTAAATATTTTATAATAGTTTATTTTTTTTTGGAAAAATACTTAAAATATTTTAAATGTTTTGTGGTGATCTTTTAGTAAAACATACAAAGTGTTGATAGTTTGCTAAAATCAACTTTAAAATTATATTTTAATATACATTAAGTCCACAAAACAGAAATAATTGGCTAAAACTAGTTTTCAAATTGTGCTTAATGCACAAAAATGATTACGTTTAATTTTATCACGACATCCGTAAGTACTAAAACTATTACACAAATTATGAAATTAAGTGTGCATTTGCCATTCGCGGTGATATGAATGCTTTTATGTGGCTTCCCTCCACATAAATATATTAATGGCAGCCTCTGTTTTTTCAGAGTTCATAGTTCACGGCGCGGAGAAAGCCGAAAGTCGCTCACTCACATATTGATGGATATTTATGGCGTTCGTGGCTGGAAAGCGGAAAAGCTTCAAAATACGTGCATGATTAAAATCCTCGCGGGAGCTCACGGATATGTGGATATGGCCAGCGGACATGGCTCAATCAAGCTGGCCAAATAGCCGAGGGCGGCGAGGGCACCTAAATTGGCTTTGTAACTGTTTGAATTTGTTTGTCCAGCATTTTATTCGGCCACATCTGCGGGGCAACGGAGATCGCCGTTGCGGGGTCATCTATCGATTTTCCCATCGAAACTCTGACATTAAAATAGCTGCGTTTTTTCGCTGCCAAATATTTGCGCCTATTGTGTGCCGCTTGTCTATTTACGAAAATATTTATTCTGCATTTGCTTTCGATGTGTTTTTGGCGCTAATTGCTTGCAGGGGATAAAATGGCGAACAAGACTAATAGTTTGATAGTGGTCACTATTTAAAAGTCAACAACTATTCTCTTGGGGTCATTTTTGGCACAGATGAATGGGTAATCTTTGGTTTATCCTTTTACCATTTAAATTTTAAAAGCTATTACTTGGGAATAGTATTTTAAGGAAATTAATTTGCATTAGAAATCCCAAGAGAGCCTATTTTAAAATTTATAGTAAACTTTTTCTGGCAGGGAATGCCGTATGCATGACTCACAGCAGCTAGAAATTCTTATATAATTTTAATGATAAGTGTCAGTGTTAGTGCTTGCCATTTAAATGGCTTCTACATTTAATTTATAATATTCTTGGGGGATATTGATATGACTTTTGGTTATATCTCTTTATGTCAATTACGCAGCTTTAATGAAATAGTATCTTTTGGTCCCAAAAGTTTAATTACAAATTTAAAGGCCGCTTTAGCCGACAGATCAGTTTCATATCTTTCACACACATTCGAAATGGTTATTCTAATTTGATTGCTCAGAGCAAATAATAAATTCTGCAGGAGCACAAACATTCCCCTTGCAGTTGGCAAATAGCAAAGTTAATTAGTTTTATGCACAACGTTTGTTTGCGCAAAAAAAAACGAGAAAAACTAGCAGACTAGCGGAAAGCAGGGGAGAAATCTACAAAAAGTTTTCACATTTCCGTGCAAGGACATGCGTGACGTAGTTGGGTGACCCCTCAGTTTTCACACTTGCTACTTTCTCGTACAGTACTCTTGTTTTTTTTGGCCAAGACTCAAGTGAAAAACAAACTTGCACGGGTCTCGAGGAATTAAGAAAACGAACGAAAATATAATACGTATATATACAAAGGACATTGCTATGATTAGCATTTCAATAGTGCTGGGCTGAAGTCCTTGCCGGAATATTATTCATAAGAGGCGATTACTTTTAATGCCCAGGCAGGCCTCGTGTGCCAGTAGCCACTAACTATAATTAGATGGCCAATTATGGCGCTGAAAATTGAAATTTGCAGTGACTGCAGCCAATTTGCGATACAAAGAACAACGCGGCGTATACGTAACATGCACTCATTCTGGTGGACCTCTTAGTCACGCGTTGGCATCTCAAAATCCCGG
Source organism: Drosophila suzukii (assembly GCF_043229965.1). Taxonomy (NCBI): domain Eukaryota; kingdom Metazoa; phylum Arthropoda; class Insecta; order Diptera; family Drosophilidae; genus Drosophila; species Drosophila suzukii. Next base: position 21,665,257 of record NC_092082.1, on the reverse strand, counting down.
GCATAGCTCCGCTCACAGGCGCCAGGTAGCCATAAAAAAGCGTGTCATCCAGGCGATTATCCTTGCGTGTCCATGGATTAATTTTAATGCTCAAAATGACGCACGATTTGGCCTAATGCATGTGGTCTTTTTTCAGAGGATGTGTGCGGCCAAGAGGGACTTAGCCCCCAGATCTGGGTCACCTAGCCTGTTCTGTCCTGTGTTCCGATCACGAATCGGAAAAGACAGGCAGTACCAGCCATTTAATGTACTAATCCTTACCAAAGAACTAACCGCAATCTGCATTTCAGTTCATTGGAAATGCTAGGGTCCACTCCGATTGAAATTTAATTAAAAAACACCCACGAATCAAGCCAAATGAAAAAAAAACACACGTCAAACTGTTTGGTAATAAAGTCAACCGGTTCATTTGGCATTTAAGGCAATTAAACTACAATGTTTATATCAATTAAATGAGTTTCCACGGCTGTCCGCTGCGGACTGGTCCACCGAAATGTTTACATAATAAAATAATTAAAAGTAATTGTGTTGCATTAAGCGGTAATGGAAATGCGATGGGCAAATTTTACGGCATTGACATTATTAAATATGAAGAAGAACAAATGATAAATGGCAAATCGAATTAAATGTTGTGGCGTAACCTTTGTCAAATAAATGGGAATTACTTTTTATCTTATTTTATTGTGATTGCAGGTGCTGTTTAATTTTTTTTAAATTAGGTAATGTATAGTAAATGGGTAATTGGTTTTTCAGAATTATTATAATCATGGGCTCTTTCCGTTGACTATAAGATTTTAAATATACCAACACCCTTTGTGGTTGATTTTCTAAAGATGAAAAACCGCTTGGGAATTGGTACGCAACTCGGCGAGTGCAGCATCAAAGTGCAAATGAGAATGAAGTCGGAAAATCTTTAAAATATTCTCATCTCACATACGAACACATGTTGCACTATCTTATTACCATACACCATTTTCCCAGTACGCAGCAGAAATTGTTGCACAGCATGTGGCCAGGATAATGGCGGGGGACATCGAGGGCCAGGAGTTAGGATCCTTGGTACAGAGAGAATATTTGAGTTTCCTACTGCCGAAGCCCTGCATAATAATCCTGCACACACACACTCGATAGGATACCTTGTGTTGAGGGGAATGTAAACGAAATTTGTTGTATTGAAAGCATGGCTTGGATTTCAACGCCCTGCATATGACACGCTGTCCCCATTTCCACCTTCGCCGCCCTGAATGCTCAATGAGTTTGACTTTTTACCTGCTCGAGAATGTTTCTGGTTGTGCTTGGCTTTGGGTTTTCGATGTCACATTGCCCGCATGCAGGAGCCGAGATTAAAGGGGCGAATATCGCATTTGAGTCAATACGGTTTGAGCCATATTTCAATAAACGCCACCATTCAACTTGTCAACGTGTCGCCTGCCAAAGTGGCTGTAAAATGCAACTCCCTTCGCACTTTTTTTCGCACTTCCTCACCCCAGTTTATCATCTCCCGCATACTTTCCCGGCCCTCGAAACTTATTTTTCCAACGCGAGTTTTCTTTGCAGAAGCATAAAAATCGCTGGCGGTTCGGAAGGGGTAACTCATTTAAGCCCTGACATGTGATGCCTGCCTGCCTTGTTATGTGACGGCCAAGGGTGAAAGTTTTGCATAATTTACGTTGAGCGCGAAATGTGAAAGTTTGCATCCCCCTGCCGCCACGTTCCCTTTTTTTTAGATGTTCGGTGTCAGGCCCGAAGGGCAAAGGACTTTGAGCCTGGAGAGTTGAAATATGTCTCCTGCAACATTAATTAAACTTATTACATGGCGGGACACTCTTTTTAAGGAAAGCGAATGTTTTTTTAATGTTGTAATTTAAAAAATCATCATTATTCGAATGAGGAAAGGGAAAGTATTCAAATTGAATATGCTTATGGTATAAAAAATATGTTCTTAAGAATTTAAAAATACTACCTTTGGATGGAAAAGTAATTTACATGTGTTAACTGAATTTAAAAAAGAGGTACACTAAAAACCAAGAATAGTCTAGTTTTAAACATATTTCTTAAAGGACCAGGATCTGTATTGCCTATGGAACAGTATTTATGACGCGGATAGTAAGGGTGCTTTCTTATTATGCAACAAAATTATAATAACAAAATGTTTTAAAGATTTTTAAACTGAATAAGGTTCCAATAAGCGTTTCAAATTTTAATAAGAAATGTATAAAATTTCTAATACTAATAGAAAGCAGCTCCAGGTTAGTTAAAATTTCAAATACGCTATGCTTGATTTGCATGTTTTGTTTATTTGAAACTTTGAGATTTGATATTCTCCCTCTGGAAAACTCATGGAGTGATAGCTCTATATCACCTTTCCACATAGCCCACGGCCAGGTATCGTTTTCATTTCGGTTCTGGCAAGGAGGACCAGGCAAAAAATATCGAGCAAATATGGATATACGTGTATATAAATATATGCAGCAACGGCAGGAACAACAAATCAATTTCTGTTTGACCAATCGCTCCACTGAGCTGGACACCGAGCTAACTGAAAGCGGCGGCAGGCGGAATGCCAATCGAGTCCACTCCGAGCTGCCACCACGTCCATCCTTCCCGACTTGGTTTATGCCCTTTTACAACCTGCAAATAAACTTGGTTTCGTTTGTGCCCGGTTTCTGGCTCTGGTTCTCGTTTTAGCCCGTGGCACTGGCACTGACACTGATTGCTTGTGAGCCATGTGCCCGACTTGACTGCAGTCAAGACGGCCATTATTCACTTGCACTCGCCACTTCAGCCGGTTCGTAACGGCCCAATCCGAAGCCAAAGCCACAAGGGCGGGGGGCAAACATTGGATTCCATTCGCAACTTCACGGGCAATAGGCGACCAGCCGCAAAGGAAAGCGACAAGCTTTTCGTTCGATTTTCCACCGCTCACTGGGGAAAAATCGAATATCACAGGGACTTTATTTTATTCACTTACAAGAAAAGGGAATTGTATAAAAAAACAAGGAGGAACGCTATAGTCGAGTACCTCGACTATCAGATACCCGTTACTCAGCTAAATGGAGATATGCAAGCAGCAAAGCGAGATTAAAATGCGCCACCTACCGGCGGTATACAGATTTAAGCGTTATGGGCGTTAGAGTGGGCGTGGCAAATTTTTTTTTGAGTCAATCGATAGGTAATGACGAGACGAATACATTTCAGTTAAAATTTTTTATCTAGCATAAAAATTGTGGGCGTCACAGGTTTTCGCGGTTTGTGGGCGTTAAAGTGGGCGTGGCAAACTTTTGTTTAGGTCAATCGATAGGTATTGATGAGAACATTACATTTCCGTTAAAATTTTTATTCTAGCATCAAAACTGTAGGAGCCACAGTTTTGGGCGATTTGTGGGCGTTACAGTGGGCGTGGCAGTCTACTGAAACAAACTTGCGCTGCGTAAGAAGCTCAGGAATCTGCACGCCAAATCTCAATAGCCTAGCTCTCATAGTTTCCGAGATCTCAGCGTTCATCCGGACAGACAGACGGACAGACGGACATTGCTAGATCGACTCGGCTAGTGATCCTGATCAAGAATATATATACTTTATGGGGTCGGAAACGCTTCCTTCTGCCTGTTACATACTTTTCGACGAATCTAGTATACCCTTTTACTCTACGAGTAACGGGTATAAATATCTGGATATTGAAAGGTTGCATTTGATAATTGTACTCAACTCAAAAACATATTATTTGATACAACAAATCTAAAATTGCTAAGTTCAATTTGATAATATTAGAAACAATGTAGAAAGTATTCGATAATACTATTAAAAATGAAAAAAAATATATATTTGAATTGAAAGTTATAAAGTTTTAATAAAATTTATAATCTTTATGTTAAAAATACAGGTAAAATGTAATATTTACATATTTACAATTAATAAAAAGAGCATTGGAGAGAATATTTTAATTGAATGTGATATAATTGAATTTACTGTTCCAATTTTAATCAGTGTACAAAGTTTCGATTTATATTAATTTATTATTAAATGAATTACCCAATGTAGCTACAGAAGATCGAAGAAAATGTCCACCTTTTCATGGTTAAGTGGAAAATTTAATGGATTGAGCACTGACTCAGCTGTTTCAGAATATTTATAAATATATGAACACATCTATTAAATATTAATTTAAAAGATATAAAATACGACTATAATAATTTTGGTGAAAACCTTTTTCTCTCATTTTTTGAAGAACCCCTGAACTACCTTGCTCCTTAAATTGAAAGCACAAATGATATTTTCTCCACTTGGATTTCGCAATACTTTTTTTTCTCTGCACCCAGTCCCTAGGGGGAGGGGGTGGTGCGTTTGTAGGCTTGGCCACCGCACCGGATGTCCTGGCATTTCCGCCCCGCTAATACGGAGTCGCTATGAGTCAGCCATAGTTGGGCCATGTTTGCTTCGCCTGGCTCGTGGTTTTCTTAGTTTTTCATTAGCATTTTCTTGCAACTCTATGGGGAAATATTGTCGTCAATTATGTTACATAATAAACAAAACAAAAATGTAACAATTCCCAACTTTCGCAGACTGTGACACGGTTCCATTTTCCACAGTTTTCTTTGGGTTTTCCCCAGCAGATTAGTATTAATGATGGTAAGTTAGCACGCGGCCAAAAATAGGCTAGCTTAATATTTAGGTTAATTCGGCTAATTTTTCTTACTTTTGGCACTAAGACGAATGGATCAGGAAACTAGACCCAAATACCGCAATTATGACTTTAGCAACGGATATGCGCTGAATTTAGCGTGGCTTTCTCATCAGAAACTTTTCCAAATCAAGGTTATAGCTAATTAGATTCAATGAAAATAATATCACGAAGGCAGAAAAACGTTCCAACTTGCTGGAGCTTTAGATAAATAAATGAACACATATTTCAGCTTTTCTCAACTTAATTCAAATTTCTATGATTTCTACTCTACCGCACTTGCATAATTTCATTTCATTAAATTCACTTATACCCGTCAAAATGAGAAAATATGATATAATATGATATAAGGGCAGCATAATTTTAAGTCAAAGTAATATTTCTTTACTTTTGCACACAGTTTTTAACCTTGTTTTCGTCAAATTGTTATTCTGCCTTCGAAGCTAATGAAGCCGAATTTATTGCCAAGGCTTTATGGACATCGACCCAGTTCGCACATACTCGTTTTATGGCCCACAACACAAAATAATGCGACTGAAGAGCAGACAGAATCGGCTAATGTATGCAAAAGTACGACGGATATGATGGAGATGGTGGAGAAAAAACTGGGGATGTTCAGGATGTCAATGCTGAGCATGCCCAAAAAGTTGGTAGCGCACAAAATGGATTTTGCCTGCATTAAAATAACTTCTAGATAAAGCAAGGAAATTGCTTTTGAATACAGGCGCAAGCATATATATTTTTGATGGCAAATTGAGACATTTTCTGTGGCATTTTTCAAGTCGTTAAGCTGCAAGGAGCAGACATGACGTATACGCAATTTTCCACATTGTTTGCCAGCAGCATCGATCGCATATGCATGATGGCAACGGAACAGTGAAAATGTGCTTAATTTACTTATGGGTTTTGCTGGAACTCCAAGCCTTGATGTTTTGCCAACTGAACGAGTGCCAATTGCAGAGACTCCCTCCCACATAGCAGCTCGTAAATCTTGGTTCAAACTCTGGCTGCCGGGCTGAGGACAAGACATAAATCCAAATTTGGCAGCGTAGGAATCAAAGTTTCCAAGCACGCACAGTTAAGAAGAGAGCGTCATATCCCAGTTGTAGTTCTGGCCAAATAAGCCCACTCAATATGTTGAGATATCTGGGTCAAAGTATGAGTTATGTGCCCTTCCACAATCGTAAGCCGCTTAAAGAGTTCGGCAAACATAATAGTGGAAATAAAATGAAATCTCTGTCTGGCGAAGGTCCTTTACCACTCGTAACCTTGGTGAAGTCCATCCGTACTTCTAGGTCGGCCACACGCACACATAAATAATTAAAATGACCTCATAATGTTTCGATTTTCTCGCTTTTCCCTGGCTCCTTCACATTGTTTTCCCAGTTTTTGTCTGCTGGGTGGACTTTTTGGCGCTTTTTCGACTTTCTGCCGCAGTCATTAATGTAATGGTCTGCATTATTTGCGAACATTCAGAGTGTTAGTGGCCATCGCTGCCCTGCTATTTATTTGTCGACCTTAGGCCTAGACACTAAATATATGTGAATGACACGCAACGCATTGGGGCACCCTATAAAGCAAGGAGAGTTGGGAGATCATATACAGGTAAGCTTCTTTTACATAAGACACTTTAAAAAAAAAAGCCACCTTATTTATCCAAAGTGTGACCACTTAATAAATATATCTAATATAAGGTTGCAGAAACTTTTGTAAATACCATAAATAATACATTTCATTACAAAATTTAGTTACCAAAATGTTAACGCTGCCGAGAAGTATTATTTTGTTTAAGGGAAAGAGTAACGCCATTTTTAGAAATAGTACAATATTTAGCTACAAAATCTAACCAAAACATAAAAATAAATATTATTTATTTAAAAGAAATAGTAACGTCTTATTAGTTTCAAGTTAAAAAAATACTTTATTTGGGCATATTAAAAATATATTTAAAAAACCATTGAATATTATATAAAAATGAACTAAGGTTTGAGACCATGGATTGAGTTATGGAAGTTGGACTGAACACTTGATTTCCGTAAATACCTTAAATAACAAATGTTGCTACACAATCTATAAAAATCCTAAAAAGTTAACGCTACAAAAGAAATATTATTTATTTAACGGAAATACTAACTTCTTGTCAGATTCAAAAATAGACTACACCTTATTTTAGGCAAATTACAAAAATTTATAAAAAACCTTTGAATGTGATATAACTGACTAACTAAGGGCTGAGACCATGGATTGAGTTATGGAAGTTGGACTGTACGCTTTATTTCCGTCCCGTCCTTCTACTTTGTATGTAAGTATGTACTTGTAGGTTCCTTTTAGCATTTTATTGCTGGTCACTTTTATTTTCGTCCTGCTGCCGCTCAACCTTCGATGGGGCGCTTCCCCTTTTCGTGAATTTTTTCCTTTTTGTGGACCCTTTGAGCTACCGCTTTCCTCAGCAATTTTTCCGCTTGGCATTCGCTGGTCAGTCATTCATGACGTGGCCACCATTGCTCCGGCCTAATCCTCCACTGCCGTTTTGCCTGCCAAATCGGCTGTGCCATCAAATTAAACGACAACTAAATTGGCGCACATTTTGCGCTATTTGGCAGGCTTTTGTCTGCTTTCCAGGGTTTACATAAGCGGACAAAAAACCAGCCAACAAGAGGGCAAATAAAATGGCAACAATGACAACAGCTGACATTGATTGGGCCCCCGAAGGCCGGCGGGGAGGCGAAGGGCGGGTCTAATAACTGTAATAATAATAAGTAGCTGATAATTTGACACTAAGCCACGGGGTTGCATGCGTAATGCGATAGAACATAACCGGAATTGGTTTCGCCGAACAATCAATTGGTTAGAAAGGTGAGTGCATGCAAAATTATATCTAACCGTTGGGCATGAAGAGCTTTGTATCTTGGCCAGTTCATTTTATCAAAAATACCTATCTTCATTATATGTAAACATACATAGAATGACTTTAATATGTTACATTCTTCGAATACAATACAGTTTCAAAAGAATTTTTACTATTAGACTTATATAATAAAATTGTTATTCTAAACAATTTTGAATGGTTTCTAATTGATTTTGGTTTTTAAATTAACTTTTGGAGTATTAAGGCCTTAAAACACTTGTTTGACTTTTGACTCATTAGATTGCTTTTATAAAATCAAGGCAACCTAAGCATGATTTTATATATTTATGCATAAATTGTTATTAAGGTGTATACCCTTTTTTGTACAGATTGCCACGACTTCAAGCAAGTGTCATAAGGCCCTTAGCTTTTAAAGGCCCCTGTATTTGATCTTCAATAGGGATTCAGTGGGTGTATAATTGCATCAAAATCAAATCAAATCGACCCTAATTCCATTCCGCTTCTGTGCAGCAATTCATTGGAGTCTTGCCATGCCAAAAAGGTTAATGCAACCACTTTCCGGGTGCGAATCTCTCGACTCTCTCACACCAATTCACCCAACACTTTCGCCGCTTTCACCTCGGAAAATGTCGAGTGCAATTTCCCGACTGACTTAATTAGTTGCTGTCACATCTTCTGGCAGCCAGTTCGGCAAGACGAAAGCCCCGAAAAGCCCGCAGCCCACGAACACTTGCAGCTCCCTTGGCGCACATGGAAAACTTTCAGAATAGATTAAATTTGTTCTGGCTGCGGTGCCGAGGGGGATTCACCGCAGCTTCCAGCCCCGCCCCAAAAGAAAACGCCGAATTGCAAGAAATGGCTAAATTGAGTGCACACAAAGGGCTTGGCGAAGAGGGGAGCCAGGGGGAGGGGGACGGGGCAGATAGTTGTTGCACAAGTGCAGTTTTCCTGCCGCTGCGGCTGTACAAACATAAAAAGGATAACACATGCAGCCGCCACATCAGGGCCAATAACTTGGCAGATAGTCCGCCAACAGGATGAGCCCGTTTTCCAGGCCCCGCAGCTTTGCGGCTAGAGGTCAGTGCTGTCCGTAGTGATGGGATACATCGGAATCATGGCTTAAGTCTAGGCTTTTTTTATATATCTAAAGTATAAAAAAAATTTATTCTTTTAAGCGGAGTTTTCATTTTAAAGTGAAGATTTAACAGATTAGAAATGTATCTTTCCTGATCTATAAACCAAAAATATACAAAGCTTTTGTTTGAAACAATTTGTAATTTCTCAGAAAATGAATACCCATTTGTATTCTAATGTTAATTCTAAGAACTATAATTTTAATTTAAAATTCTGTACATTTTTTTGTTTAAAAGGATTATATTTTATCTTATAATTATGTAAATATTTATGTTGAAGAGGAAAGAATTTATACATAAAGAAATATTCAAGTACATTGTTCTTGAATTGAGAACGTTCGTTCTTAAAAACCGTGTAAGTACATTTTGGTATCAATCTTCTCAATTTTAGAACGAAATGGTTAGAAGAGAAATGATATATTGAGTTTATTTAACAAATTTTTCATAAATAGACACTACTGACTGGACTTAAAGTTTAGTTGTTGGGATATAGTTTTTCAACTTAAGTATCTCCAATTCAACTTGATTTAAGCACATGGAAACCTTTTTCTATTCTATTTTTAAGAACATTTTCAACTCAGATGAGATTGTTAGAATTCCCTCTATATATTTTATCGAGCTATTTAAACTTATTTTTTAGACATCGACTTTGACCACAAAATGGCCAAGTTGCCTGCTCTGGCCGTGATGTTCGTCCAGTTATGACAACAAAGGAATGGCCAACGCGAAGGCTGAAAGCGTACAGCGAGGGGCAGCAGAATAGAGCTCCATTGTGGCAGCCGAGCAGGGGAAAGGCCAAGCTAGTTGGGGCTGCTTGGGGCCTTTCAATTGTCGGCCTGATCCCAGAAAAAGAGAAGCCAGTTAGCCCCAGAATCTCCTCTTATTTGCCTGCTGGCCTTTTCTTTCTCCTTGCTGTTGATTTTCCATTTGGCCAGGACACCGCCTACGCTTTTCCCCAGGCTCAGTGTTTAATGTTTTTGGCTTTCAGTTACCTCTACCTGTATGTAGGTCAGAAATGTACAATCAGTAACGAATACCTAGCATACCTTGTGGAATAAGGTTTCCAGAGATATTACGCATAAGTCAGCGGGAGCATGCAACATTTTTGTCATACAAAGCAAACAGTGCAAACTAGAAATGAAATCTATTTTTGAAGCAATTTTCATCAACGAAAAATATTTTTATTTCTTTCCCCCGCTTTTCCTTTATCCAATTTCCACACGGTTTTCGGAATAATAAACCCAATTGCCCAAACGTTTAACAAAAAAACAGGAATTCCTGTCATTTCAGGCCACAGCAAACGAGAATTTATACATTCGTTAAGAAAAAAGTGAAATTGGAAAATTGCAAAGAAACGAGAAGCAAAGGAATGATGCCCATGAAACAGTGTATTTATCGGAGTGGGGGCCAATCTCTATTGACGGCTGAAAGCCCGAAAAATCCCCAAAAAATATAGAACACCAACTGTAAAATCATTGAATGCTGTTTATCATCTAGCTTTTATGCAGTGGATGATTCTATTCAACACGAAATGAAAGCCAAACATTGCAGCGTCATTTCACCTGCGTGTATGATTATGTGACCCCTCAGTTCCCCCGATGTAGTTTAGCCAGGAAATTCAATTTGGCGCAACGCGGTTTTTCCAAAATGAAGAAAAATTGCCTGCAAAGTTTTTTTCGATTTGCCCGGAACATCGATTGACTGCCGGAGGCAAATAAATGATGGAAAAACGAATTTAAGCTGTAGAATTGTACATATCTGAAGCATATGAGAATTGGAACATGGGGGAAGCACTTTGTAAAAGTTTATTTTTCTTCTTTAAATATTTGAAAAACGTTTTCTAAGAATTTAATTATAAGAAGTAAAACATCGAAAAAATGGTTTTCTCGGTTATAATATAATAAGGTTAGTTGCTTTTAAATTTTAAAAAACCTCAAATTATAAAATGTTATGAAATTACAATCACTGTGGACGGCAGTCCACGTAGTGACGAAGCGCACCAGGAGAGAGTTCAAAGGCGACAAACTACACGAAAAAAGAAAATCTAATGTGGTAGTCCGATCGTACCGAGTGATACATTAATCGAAAGGAATCGTATAAGACTTTAAAAGTTCTAATAATTTGGGAGAAAGGCGGCGAAATTGTAAAAGTGAAAATTTATAAAATTTGATCTGTTTGGGCCACTGCGGATTAATGCACAAGTATTGTATTCGAATGAGAAAAAATTTGGAAAGTGTATTTACATAATAGATCGTATAATACATTTTTGTCACAAAAGTTGATATCAGAACTTTTGTTTGTTGAAGGTGCGATCGTCACTAGATTTTTACCTCGTTAAGAGGGGATTTTGTTTGATATCCTTTTTAAAATAATATGTGTAATAATAATTTATTTATGAACTTAGTTAATATAATAATAATATATGGTATATTGAATGATAACCTATAACAGTTCTCAGTTCATGTAAATACTAAACACTCTGCTCCCCTTGATCAACATATAAGTAACACTAATTTGTACCAAAAGCATGATCACATAATCATTTATCCTTTTAATTTCGTTACATCATAATCATCGAGGAGAGAGGCAAGAATAATATATGATTAAGAACTAAAATAAACTGGTGGCCACGTGGCGTATGTGTAACATTTAGTGCACTCGCGGCTGACGCAAATTGCCATAATTACAGCCCGGCCCCGAAATGAAATAATATGCCCGCCACCTCCTGACCACAAAGGACACACTCCTTGCGGCCGAATGGCAGTGACTTACCTAATTAGCGACAGGATTTCCACTAGTAGCAGCAGTTGTAGTTGTAGTTGTTTTGGGGTTGTTCAGCTCGCTAGCGCCACCAAGCGGGCGACAGACGGACTAGCCAACAACGTTCATTTGGCCCTTTGGGCTATTGTTGTGGTTGTTGTTGCTGCTGTTGTTGGCCAACAATCTGGCAACGCCTTTCAGCCCGCTTACAATGTTGCGTTGTTTGTTTTTCTACCTTTTTGGTTGCGTTTTTTTCTTGCTGTCGTTGTTGTTGTTACTTTGCTTGTTGCAACTTATGTGCAATTGCCGCTGGCTGTGGGCTGTGGGAGCGAGTGAGAGGGCCGCAGATTTAGAGGGGTTGGTGGGTGCGCGGGGGGTGGTGGGTGAGTGAGCGAGAGGGGCGAAAGTTGCAAGGACACGCATGCCATCGCCTGACGAGCGACACACACAGGATTTCGCACTCACACTCGCGCACACCCGACAACGTACGACACTTTGAAATGTATATTTCTCTTTTTTTTCGGTGTTTTTCTTTTGATTTTGCACTGGTGTTGGAGCGTTAGGTCCTTTGAAACCACCCCTCGAACAACAACAACAAGAAGCCCCAGTTTTATTTTATTTCGCCTTATTTTGGCCAACTTTTGACGCTTTATGTTTGGCCCTGTGATTTGCTTTATTTCTTTTCCTTTTTTTACGATTCTCCCTCTTTGTTTTGTTCCCCCATTCGCACTCATCTTTTACGATTGTTTTGTTTACTTTGAGGTCTTAACTGCCCTGTGATGTATGCTAAAGTTTTGTGTTCTCTGATTTTTTTTGCTACCTACACTCAGTTGCTCATTTGGCGCCACTTTTTGGCCGAAAAACTTTTTTGTGTTTTCTTTTGAGTAAGTGATGGCCGAGCTGCTTACGTAAGTGGCAGCAATTTGCCAAGCAGTTAGCTGGCGGAGAAAGCGGAGAAAGCCGGGGAAACACTTGCCTTGAGGTGGAAACTTATGGAAAGTGATGTAAAGCTGGGGCCCTGATAAAAGTCTTTGGCAGCGACAGGCAACGTCTTGGGGAAATTTATAATGGGATCTGGTGGAGTTGAAGAGGTCGAATGCAGCTGAAGTTTTTTTAAAGTAGGTTAAACTCTGAGCACGAGATAAAGTTCGGAGATCTGTGCTTTACAAGATTCCAAGAAGTGATCTGGAACTTTTTAAAAGATGGCTTATTCCCGTGCCGTTGGCAGAAAAGTAAGAGTTGGAAATATCCATTTTTTGAAAGCTTAAACTGACAAAGAAAAGAGAAATATTGTACTAATACCATAGAATAATAAAAAAAAATAATATTAAAATGTTTTATTTGTTTCAGTGTGATAAAAGAAATTTTAACCGAACTCATCAGCAAGTACTAACATGAAATAAAATTATTGCCTTGAAGATTCTTTATTAAAGAAAAAGAAAAATCCTTAAAACCAAGCTAACGTTTCTAAAACCATAAAATGTACCTATATTTGTTTCGTACAATTTTTCTGGCCAATAATTGCCTAGCATTCCCCATCGCAAAACATTATTCTATTATTCATTTTGTTGCTACTGAACCACCTCAGTATATCCATGCACCCATCATTTGTACACTCGCCTTTTCCCAGCGATTCATTAATAAATAATTCCCTACACTTTCTACACTGGCATATATTTACACTTCTCCTTGTATGTGAATAAATATGTGAGCACGGCAAAGGCTGTAAAAATCGTGTTTGTCTTCTGCCTCAATGAACTATTTTTATTTATTTATGCACTCGATTATTGCCCGGCGTATTCGCGGGAAAATGGTGCGCTTAAATAAAATGAAATTAAACAAAAATAACCCATTTGGCTGCGAATTCAATTCGCAATGCATCTCAAAGTAATTACGACAAAACGTTTGCCGTAGCCAAACTATTTTTACGCTTCATCGCGTTTATAGTGCAGCTTTTGGAAATTTATTGGGGGGATCGTCATAAGGATGGTCGCCATAAGGAAGAGATCATAATTTACCATCTGTCTCAGTCTTATCATCCATTTATTTTGCATCATTTGTGGCAGACAATGTAACAAAGGTGGGGGAATTTTTCACACGCTCTGAGGAAAGATGTTAAAAATAAACCAAAGCACCGAAAAGAGAAAGCCAAAAATGCGAAGCATCGGACCAAAGCAAAACCGAGCAAAAATACCATGTGAAAGTCTGATGGTTCGGCATTTAACAAGCCAAAAAACAAGGAACACTAAATCTAATTTAATTGTGTTTTTTGTAAAAACAAATTCGCCCGCTAGTCGCTACACAAATGCTGAGTATATTTCTGTGTTTTTCATCTCATTACTGCGAGGGTGGCGGTCAGACAAATGCCCCTGTTTCAATGTCTGTCCTTAACACGGCGTTGGAATGCCGGGTATTTCGTTGAAAACGACATTTTTGTCTAGCAGCCAAACACGCCCCGAAATATGCAACATGTCTTCCTGCCCCGCCATCTCGCACCGCCCCATATCCCATATCCCATGTCCACTTTCTTTGGTGGAGGCTCCACCCAAGAACACGCAATGTTCGAGGACGAGCACTTTACACGAGGAAAAATAGGTATATAATTAGTCTGATTTTTGAGCCTAGATCAGATTTTGTTATGTAAAACAAGTCAAGAAGAAATGGTACAATTCCTTGGTCTGATTTCAAAGTTTTACTTATGATTATTAATAATAAATTACAATTGGAATGGTGCAATACAATGTTTTCAGAAAGAAATAAATATAGTTTAATTTAGTACTATAAAAACAAGGATTCACTCCAAAAATTTAAGTAATCGTAATAACCATACAACATTTTCATTTCGTTACGTTAAGTAAAACTGTCATGAAAAAACTATTAATTTACTAAGTTAAGACACCCGATTTCCTGCTGTCTACATTAACATAATTTTCATAAAATGATATATGATATAATACCATGGTCTTCGATCCATACCGTGTTAATTGAAATTTATCATCAATATATATTTTTATTTGTATCAAATAGGAGACCATTTATACGTTTAGAAAATTGCATCGAATAAAAAAATACTATTCAATATATCCATTCAATATTTTGACAGCCACACTCAGAAAAAAAACCCCACTAAGATTAAGTACAGTCTAACAACCATTTCATGCTTAGCATTCTAACTGAAAAGGTCTTAAATTGATAACACTTTGGATTTAAATAACGATCAACTGTAAAAATTCCGTGCTCAGTATATAAGGCGCATAAAATACAAAATTCTATGCACAAATAGGTCTAGGTTTAAGAATAATTCATTCTTGATTGTAGAGCGAAAGGTTCTGAAAACGAGTTTTTTCTGTCCTTAAAATTCGTACTTGAAAGCTGTATTTTTTCTTGGGACTGGAATTTACCACGCTTGGCTAAGTTTCGACACTGAAAATACTTGATTCAAGTACAAAATACTTGATATTTTTTTAATTGCAATAATATGGGATTGGTTTTTAGTATGGGAGAGATTTGGTTAGTATGAATACTGGTCCAAATTTGTAAAGTTTCGTTTATCTGCAAATGAAGGGCTTCAAAAATCCTTTCGTTATTCCCAATTTTCTACTATTTCTCCATTTAGAAATCCTTTATTAAAATATTTTTTTTTAATAACAGCTAGAATTTTAAACTTTCTTTAATTGCGATACCAGATTTTCCTTCGAGTGTAGGTCACATACTGGCTGACTCATAAGGCATTTCGGCTAATGATTGACTGACTGACTGGAGGAATGACTGGCGGACTGATGGACGGACCGGCTGACGAACTGACTGACGGAATGACGAAACGACGGAGTGTCGGAATGACGGAATGACTAACCAGCGTGTGTGACTTTTCCCAGTTGTGTGTGGGCTTTCGGCGACTTTGCGTGTAGTTTGTAATTTAAGTAATGTGGGTCGCCGCCTGAAAGCTGAGCCCTGCGTATCCTTGTTGTTCTTGCTGTTGTTGCTAACGCGATTTACCTTCCGAGCGAAACACGCGCCTCGGTTCCGTTACGTACGGTATAGCTTTACCGTTAGCGGTGGCATATATAGAGACCTGCGGTTTTAGCAGCCTAATTGTCATTGAAGGCAACCCACCCAAGACATAAATTCAATTTCTTTCTGTTCGATGTGACAAGTCTAGAAGGGGGACCCCCTTGCCGCCCCCTAATGCACCGCCGCCCCTGCCCAGCTGTTGTTTTTGTTATTATTTTTTGATAGCCACCTTTTCGTGTGTTGCTTTCTCGCGATGTCGTCGCCGCCGCCAAGAAAAGGGGGTTCCCCTTCTGGCCCCTTTTCGGGCCTTCTTTTGCGTTTTCTTGACTTGTTCTTTTGGCTCGACTGTTGCCGTCTCTCTCTGAGACGCTACCCCCGTCTCTTTCGCTCTATGCACTGGCTGCACCTTGACACTAATATTGAGCAAAGTAAAAAAAAATAATAAAAATAAAAACAAAAAACAGAAAGCAAGTGCAACTAAAAATAGTCGGAGAGAGACCGCTAAAAGCGAATTGATTGGCAAGTGTGTGTGTGGCTTTTGGGCTCTTTATGCGGACACTTGGCGATTTTATTGTCAGGTTATAATTGGTAATTGATGCCGATAACCAAACTGATTGTGTTATGATATAGCTCACTCAATGGGCTGATTGCGGGGGATTGAGGCGCCTGTAAATGAGTTTTGATTGATTTACCCAAGCGGGGCGGGGCGAAAACTTTGGGTTTTATGTAAACTTTGGCTGGCTTAGGGCTGTTAAGTTGTTGGATTACGAAGAGGTTTTGCATGTTTACATTCGGTTAACATAAGATCATGGAAATAAGTTTAACCTTGCATATTTTATGAAATCTAGTATGTTAATCATAAAAAGTTCTATGACTTACTTGGTAAAAAAGTTCGAAAAAAGGATTTTGAAAAAATACAATCAAATAATAGAGACACATTTAAAAAGGTCTCTATAGTTCAAATTTCTATAAATTGCTACCTATAGTAAATGTTTTTTGATATGGAAAGTTACCTAATTTAATTTTTTTGCAATTGTAATGCAAATAACTCTGTTTCGAAATAGTATTTTTGTATTTTAACAATCACTGCTTCTTATTAGTTTTTAATTCCTATTTCATTTTTACACTTATATTGCGTGGGATCTTAAAACTGTTCAGTACGTTCCTCAAATCGTGTTATTTTATTATTATTTTCTGAATTCCCTTGCTTTTAATTTTTAATTAATAGTTTTTTCTGTCACCCAAGGTTCATTAACGCTTAACACGCCACTCAACCTAAAAATTTTCAAGTTTTTAAGATTATGCATATATTAACAGTAATCCGTGGGTGCGTATACTTAATTTCCAACGCCAACACAATCTTCGTTTGAAATCCCACTTTTGCATCCTAATACTCTCGCCGTTAATTTTTAATAACCACTTTTTTTAAGCCACTCAATCTTGCAACGCTTATTGTCGCTTCACACGCTCGCCATTGTTGTTGTTGTTTTTCTTGCTGTTGTTGCAGTTGAAAGTGGCCATTGTTGTCGTTGTGGTGGTGGTGGTGCTGTTGGTGCTGGTCACTTTCCCGCACCCATCAAGAACCCCAAATGGAACCCAACACAACACCAGAGCTTTACATAACTCACTCGCTCACTCACTCACTGCAAAAAATGGAAACACTGCTGGGGGGAACGTTAAAAATTCAAAACACAAATGCACACTTAATCGCACATTGCAATTTCCACGCGTTTTCCAATCATTTCCCAACACACAACACTCTGGGAAACGGTCCACACACTGCGGTCAGGCACTTTCGCATTTATTCCGATTCCGTTTTCTTGCGAATATCATATATGCGATATATAATATATATACTATATCGAGGGGCGGTGGAGTCGATATTACTACGCTGGCTTATATCGCTTGGCCCGTCTCCGCTGTGGCGACGAATTCTCTCCGCTGCCGCAGTGCTGTTGAATTGCAAACCCGAACCGAACTGAGACCTCAACTGACCAGGTTTTCCTTTTCATGCACTTTGGCACGCATTTTCGGTTCGGAAAGGCGGAAAATCGGAAAATCGGAAAGGCAGGATGACGAGGCGCGGCGAACACCGAAAGGTCTCTGGTGCGCCGCTTGCTTTTCGATGTCGCCTCCTATTTTCCGTTCGGAGCCAAAGCTCTCGGCCGGCTCTCTCCGAAGCTCCGCGGATGGGCCAGCTTTCCGAGTGGCCCAAAGCTCCACAGCTGATTGCCGCCAGTGCATGCGGCATTTGGCCCCCCTGTCATGCTGTCCCCCACCCCTCGGACGCCCCAAGCCATCCTTCGCCCCGTAAAAACAGCTGATGGCCGAGGGTCAGCCTCCGTGGCGATAGAGACATGGCGGCAAGTGACGTAATCCTTTGCGGATGCACGGCGCACAGTGGGATGGATCGGAAGAGAAGGACTTAAAAGTGGGGGGATAGAGATATGAGGTATTTTCGTATATTCCTGGCCCAAGCAATATTTGAATTAACATTTTTATGCCGGAATACAGTCTTACTCGATTTAAAAATAATAATTCAAACATTTTTAACGCGATGTAACAAAAATTAATTATAAAAGAAAATGAGGTGAAGTGCAATGTTTAGTATGATAAAATAATATTATGCATTCAGGCCATGAGTAAAATTACAAAACATATACTCTTTCACCTCATCTGAAATAATAAAACAAACGAAAGCCAATATAACTCATTAAAATACGCCTAACGTATTTTCATTTTATACTTTATCTACTAAATTAAATATAGAATTTTTTTTTCTTATTTTCTTAACCCTTTTTATTTTATACAATAATATTTAAAATTTAAAAACAGAGTTAGAAAGTAGATCTGGCCTTATAGCTTAAATAATACAATTTGATTGTGTTACTCATAAATTTGTTTAATTCTGCTGAACCAAAAATAAATAGACAATATAACAGATTACGCATACGACCCGTAAGCCATACAAAGTTTACCTTTCGTAATGGAGTTCTGTGCTTTGCTAGCATGACTACAAATTCTTTATTTTTGCTACCCAATAAAACGTCTTTGTTATTATTTGAAATATTAATTTTATTTTTAAATTGCAATTACAATTTGTTGTTGTTTGCTTGTCTGTTCACTGTTTGTTTTTATGCTAAGTGGTATTTTATTTGTATTTATATATATTTCACACATTTTCTTGCAAACAATATCAATAATTCTTTTAACCTAATAACAGATGCCACTTTGTTCATTTTTTTTTTTTGGTTTTGGTTTTGTTGTTTCCCTTACACGTGTTGGTTCTAATATTTATCTCTTTTACGGTTTGATCTCGGCCTGTCTCCGATTCACCCACCTCAGACGCGATTCCTCAAGCTTAAAATTAAGTTACAAAATACAATCATTCAACTTATATCCGAAGATACAAAACAAAGCGCACAATGCAGTATTTAACTTAGCCGTAATCACTTGCAGAACTAATTACAATATTACAATAATATATTGGAACGCAGGAGGAAAACAAGACAACAACGTAAAAAGCGTAGTACAATACACAACATTACCCTCTAAATGTATTTTAATAAGTATGCGAATCGTTTATTTTGTAATGAGTAATAAACATTCTCCATTGCACTGCATTTGCATCTGAAGTAAAGCGCTTGCTTTGGTGTATAATGCGTGTATATATATAGGGATGTATATATATACTATAGATAGAAATATGTATACATTGCATATAAAATTATCTCGGCGCAAATGTTCGCTGCTTATGCACAGTGTGAAGCAGTTAAAATGAGTTAGTTGGGTTTGGTGGTGATTATGTTTTTGAAAAGAGCGCGAAAGATTGGTAGATCATCTAGTATAGGCTTCAGTTAAGGTAAAAAGGTAGGCGTGGCATAATGTAGCATTGAGTATTAGGTGTTTTTTTTTTGGATTGTTGTCCTTATAAAGCAATTATCGTTAAATTTTCCTTGTAGCTGCGATTGGTTTTTAGTATGCTGAGCTTTTTGGTTATGCTTAGGTTTAGTATTATTTGATTTTAGTATCAAGTGAAAAATATGATTTTTACATTTCTTATGATACAATTTTGGTGATGAAATGTAACTTGTATTAAATGCGCTTGTATGTAAATATATATGGATGTACGAATGCAGGTGAGGCATATAGATGTATACTTCGTATATGTTGGGTATGCTGGGAGGACTTTGTTCTTGTATATGAAAGTAAATACAGAATATAATATGATCGAGGTGTATATGATATATGCATGTATAAATATATGAATGCCATCTCTTCAAGTCGGTGAGCTTAATTTTGAATGTATGTTCAGCTTAAATGCGTTTTCTTCTTGAGTATTTTCAATATGATGAGCGATAAATAATTTGATGTATTGTAGTTAATGCTAGAAAGTAATTTCATTTCAATATTATTGCATGATTTTTGTTTGAGTTTGCCCTCGTGTATTTTTCCAAGTACTGATTCAATACTTTTAAATAGGTATGTTTAATATTTTTTTATTTTTTACGCGACGTTACTTTGGTTTATCATTAAGCATTTATTAACTTGTCGCATTTTGTCGTTTAATATTTGTTCTAATCACGTTTTAGTATCGCTTCCTACTCCCCATCTGACTATTTTGATATTGCTGTCATACACAGTTTAAGTATAGATCTATATCCTTTTACATGTTACATACATTATTCAGTTTTTCCCTTACACTCTTATCCAGTAGATTCCACAAATTGCTGAGGTGCCTCTACATTGTTGTTAGCTTTAAGTGGATAAATGGACGGTTTTTTGTTTGGATTTCATTAGCTTTTTGTCGATTTCTTAAGTCTTTTAGTTTCAAATTATCGTATGTGTTATAAAAAGAACTCTGATTGGCTTGGGTGTTAGAAAAAAAGCTATAAACTATGAAAACCACTCAAAAGTAGGGTAGGGAAGGATTCAATGTGATTGTTTGTGGGGTTGCCATGCGAAACGCTTCTTACACTGAGAGAAACACCATCGTAGGTCATCGATTTGTGCATTCTTGGACAGCTTGTTTGCTCTACTAGTTTTCCAATAAAAAATATACAAACTCCAATTGAATTTCTCTCCTAGGTTTTTTTTGTCACTGATGCAACCCAGCAATTTGTACAATCCCTGATCCCTTCTATACATAGATATATATTCGTCTCAATCGATTTATACAAGTATTGGTTAAGAAAGCTTTATTTCATGCCCATGCAAAATATATTGTTTCTGGTATTTAATGTCGTTACTTTAATGTGCTGTATATGCTTAATTAGCCATGTGCTGTGCCGTTGTTAGTTATTCGGTATATTTTGTACATTATACATGCTTGTTTTTCTTCATTCCTACGCTCTGTCAATATCAGCTGAATTTATCTACCGCACAACACTCTTTTGATCGTCATATATGCATGTCTGAAGTTCGAAAGTTGACGCGTTTTATTTAGTAAATATTTTGTTATTTAGGAAAAATAGTTTGCGTTTCCCGTTCCGCTTCTTCCGTTTTTCTTTTGGCTAGCAAAATAGTTATATCGATTTGGTTTGTTAGAAAAAACAGCAACGCTAAGTTAATGCAAAAGTTCTTTAGTTTTTCATGTTTGTTACTTTAGTTAGTATTTAAAGATCAGTGCATTTGCGTAATACCCTTTATACACTCTATACAAATCGTCAGCGAATTTTCTTGAGTAGCAATCGTTTGCGTAGCTAAATACGAGGCCTAGTCTAGGTTAAGAAATCGACTAGAATAACTGGTTCGACTTATGCTAGGGCTAAGTTGATTTTTTTGTATATTTTTACACGGTGTTTTTATTTGCAAGCTTTTTAGGCGCGGCGGCAACAATGTCCCTCAAAAGAACACATACAAAAAGTCACTCAAAAAATCAACAATAAATAAAAAATCAAGTTCGATAAAAGCTAGAGCAGCTAGCAAATTCTGTTCGTTCGATCGGCTTTCAAAAGTTTAGATTTCTTATATATTCTAGTTCATAGAAATTCCACTATTATTGCTTTGGTATATTATTCGGATTTTTCGTGTGTTTACTTAGTTTGAAGATCTCTGGCTGATGGTACTCTAGAAAAAATACTGTTTGAGTGGCTGATTCGATTCGTTCTCTAGTTGAAATACATTATTTGGTTGCGTTTGGTGTTGACTAGTGCCATATCGAAACAAATGTCCTTGAGAAAAATGTAACTAAATCAGAGAAATAATTCTCATGCGATTGCACTACCGGACATCGTTGTCGCCTGACGCTCACTCTGCAGCTCGCGGTTGCGTTCGTGCTCAGCGGTTTCAGAGCTGAAAAAAGGAATACATTAGTTTTTGGTATACGAAGTTTGAATTATTAATATAATACGTAGAACGAAATATTTGTGAGTGATTTAAAATGTATTTTTCAATGCCGAAGGATTAGATTCAGGCGTCTATTTATTTAAACAATGCATGGTTTAAA
Source organism: Drosophila suzukii (assembly GCF_043229965.1). Lineage (NCBI taxonomy): Eukaryota > Metazoa > Arthropoda > Insecta > Diptera > Drosophilidae > Drosophila > Drosophila suzukii. Next base: position 21,643,355 of record NC_092082.1, on the reverse strand, counting down.
TTTGATATACTAAAATAATTTGGACATTTTAGCGACTTATGGATTTGGCGTAAAACTTCATTAATAGGTATTCGTTCTCAAAACAATGGAAGGTAAGACAATAGAGAAAGACACGAAATAACTATCAAAATAGCCTAAGACTAGATTTTAAAGCAAAGCAATTTGTATTTATAATGATATTTTTGCGACATTTTAAGGCTTTGCATTTTAATTCTTCATTTCAATACCTATAATAACTCTGAAGAAATTAAAATAAAATCTCTTAAATTTGTCCTAGGTATAGTCCATTTTTATTTGAAGTCTTTACATCGCTATAATATTAATATTAATATTATTAGACTTAGGTAGAGGAATCCTAAACCGGATTTCAGTAGTACCATTAAATGTAATATGTTTTAGAAGTTCACTATCGACGATCGCTATCACATAGTTCTTTAATTTTTTTATTCCGATACTCGATTTTGGTGTTCTTTGGACTTATTCAAATGTATGTACATTATTTGGTTTGCTGCTTACTTTGATCGCACTGCAATGGGACTTCCGGGTATGTCGACTGGATTGGCATTATTGTTGTTTGTGGTCGAGGCCCGACGTCCATTGCCCGACTTGTACGAGAATATGGAGTCGTTCTCCATGTCGTTTTCGATCTAAATAAAATATAATTAGCTCTATATCCTCAAAAATGGATTTTTGAGCTAACTCACCACCTGTCGCTTGTACGATAACCTCTCACTGGATACCGATCCGCAGGATGAGCTTTCCGAAACAGCCTGCGTTACACTGGTCACCGTCGGCGGACTACTGGGACCCGGGAACCTCTTTGAGCACACCTGGGACTGAATGTGCTCGCAAATGCGTCGAAAACGCCGAATGTTACCTGGATAAACAAGGATTTCAATAAGGATATTCACAGAGGTTAATGACGGTGTATGGTTTACCTGATAGCAGCGTAAATGTTAGTGCAAACAACATATCAGCAATGTCACCTTGTTTGCAAATGGCACTGATGTCAACCTGAAAATATTAATGAACCATTAGTGACATGAGTCTTTGATAAAGGTTGGCCAACTCACCTGAAACTTAACATGGCGCTGGAACATGACGGGTCCATTGCCATTCCGTTTGTACTCCACCCGAAATGAGGTGGGCGAGACCACACTATGAGATAGTTCAGCCATCTATAAAAAGAACAAATATTTCAAATTATAATTGACCCCCTTAAGACTCTTTAATTTCATAAATATGCATTTACAAATTTTTAACTCTTAACTACTAGCAACTATTTAAAAAAAATTTTTTTTACAAATTATACTCGTTAAGAAATTTAATATGCTTGATTAGTTGTAAGAAGGCGTCCAATTATGTACATATATGTGAAGTTACTTCATAAACATCTGGTTTTCCGTGTCTGATTACCAATTTGTTGTATAAAACCATTTCATTAAAATATCAATCATCCCTGGGAATATGATGTTAAATTAATGGCGCATACGCCAACATAAAGTTATTTATATCTATCTAATATCTAGGATATACCACATTTTTTTTCCAATCTGAGGTAATAGTTCCGACATTTATATTTGTTTTTTATGATCTATGGCTACTTACGGATAAAAATGCATGTATCAAATGCGCCTTGACCGTGGCAATGGGCTTGCCCTTGACCAAAATAGTGAAAGTTTCATCCTTCTCGGTTGTTATGAGATTACCGAACCAAGAGCGCTTCGTGAGCTCTGGTGAGGATTCGGGCGTCAAGTGCACCTCATCGGCAGAAACTAGGAGGATAAATAAAAATTAATATTTTTAAATTTTCAACATTATTTTAGTAGACACACATACCCTGCATTTTTCTGCGATGGAACCGCGGACTTCCCAAGAAACTGTTCTTGATGTTTGTGAGCCGCGTCTTCCATAACTGGCCTCCTGGTGTGTTGCATGGAGAGCCGGGCATGCCCGGATTGCTGTTGTTCATCATGGGCGAGCCATTGGGATTCACAACTGCACAGGCGATAGTATAAATAAATAAGTATTCAGAAAACACAAGGCACAGAAAAAGTAATATCCATTTTTAAACCGATATATCTCTAGGTAAATTTTCTATTTTCCTCTGATAAAGCTTTTAAACTTGAATGATATTCAAGATAAGCGATAAGAATATAATGTGTAATTGCTTCTACCATTGAAAATACTAAATTACCCGTATCATATCGTTTTTTTGTTCTTGAAACAAGATTATATGGATCTTGATTTCATTTGATCTTTTTTCTGTGTTGGGCTACTGTGTATAGGGGATCTACGGGGCATGCACACACCACTATTCGAATCTGGATCGTGGAACATACTAATGGCAATGGTCGGACCTGAGTTGGCACGGTGGTGCACCGACGGTGAGGCGGAATTGGATCCGCTCGAATTGCCGCCCGGACTGCCCGGCGGTATGCCGCAGTCCCCTCGCTCCCTCGGCGATCCTCCTCCGCGCTCCTGACGCAGTGAGTCCCTTCGCTCGATCCTTGGCTCCCGCACCACCACCACATCGCCCTCGATGCTCTTCTGCGAACTGTGCGAGGGTGTCCGGCTCACGGAGGAATGGTGTCCGGATCGATCGCGATCCCCGTAGGTCGAATGCCGTGTTCCCGCCGCTGGGGAAGATGGTCGGGAAATGGCATTCGCCTGCTGCTGGGCCGAAGTCATCGGGGAGTTGCAGCGCGTGGGACTGTGATATGAGGAGCTCCGCACCGACGAGGAAACTGTTGTGGGCGAGCGCCGTTGGTGGTTCCGTGTGCTGCTGTACGACCGGAAGCTAAAGGTGTGACAAATTAAAAACAAAATAGTTAGAATTTGTATAAAATGTTATTATTTTGAAAAAGTTGATCTTTGGTGGTTTTAAATTTTGATAAATAAAAGATAATAATATTAGAATTTTTTTCGAAAAAACAAAATGCTTGATCTCAAATCTGTGCCAAGAACGCTTCCATCTTAAATATCGGGTAAAATTTCCTCTCAAAATACAAAACGGAGACTACTTTAGTCTCTATTTAAAAATAATCTCAAAAACAAACTCCAGAACACCTTCAACTTCATTTCAAGAACTTTTTTTTTGGAATAAGTGAGAAGACGAATTCGTTACTAATGTTTTCTAAAAAACTTGCTCTTTATAACAATTGGGCATAAAAGTAAAATCGTCCTAAAATAATACAAATAAAATTTATTTTCCTATGGATCTGCATTTTTTTTCCACATTATTTTTTCTATTTCATAGCAACCTTCTGTAAAACAATATTTATTTTCAAAGGAAAATGTTTATATTTTTATAAACAAATCACCATGTATTTAACAGAAAATGGACTCCCATAAAAAACATCTTGACCGATTTAACAATTTTGGGTTCAACTTCTCTTGAATTAAACACTCACTTAAAGGCTTGTCGTCTGGGCGTCAGCGGTGAACCCTCCGATATCTGTCCATAGCTGGGTGCATTGGTGCCATTGATGCGACAGGTGTCCAAGCGCTTACGCGGCGGATCCACTGCATCCAGTTCACTGCGGGATTTTTGCGCAATCTCGTCGTCGTCCTCCAGCGCGGGTCGTCTTCGCTTGCGCTCCAGCAACAGGAAGTATATGACCTTCTCCGTATTGTGACTATGGGATAAGATAAAATATACATAAATCAAACGCCAGTTTAAATATTAAAGGCATTCAAGCCAACCTTGCACTGAGCAGCTCCTGGATGAGCTTCTCCTTCTCCTTGAAGCAACCCAGCGAGCAAATGGCGTTCAACACGTCCGGATCCACCGCAGTGGCTGTGGGAATAACATGTGTCTGCACCACCTCCATCATCGGCAGCTCCAGCTCCAGTTCTCCCTTGCCTCCAGCCGTGACCCACGGATGGCGGTTGATTTCAGCCAGCTGGACGCGGTCGGAAATGAAGCAAAAACGAGTTACAGGGAGGAAGTCCAGGGGGTGGGTAAATAGCTGGCAACGTGGTGACCCAAAAACCAACAAACGCTTGGGGGGTGGCTTTCAAATGACTCACCACCCACACTCAAAAAAAAATACAGGCAACAGGCTATAAATTTATGTTAGCTTTTATGTTCCTGTGTGTTATGTAGTTAGAGGTTTTATTTCTCTCTCTCTGTGTTTGAAAAAAAAATCGGTACTTCAATTCAACATTAATAAAATGTTTATAATGGAAATCAAATAATAACTATCTTTGTCCCTTGAAATCGACTGCATTTCTAAAATCAATATTTTATTTTTTTGAGGTGTAATCTTTTATTATGCAAACGGTTTTATGTAACTTAAAATAATTAATATAATTTTTTTAATATCAGACAGTTACTAAAAAATTAAAGACTTTCGGTGGGTTTAGTATCTTAGTTCTCAAAAATACCAGAACTTTTCTATGAACATTTTATTAAAGTTGTACGCTTTTTTAAAAGTTTAAACTCTTTTTATAGAGAAGCCTTACAATGTTTAACACGTTGTATTGGCTACCAAGATAACACATATAATACAATTTAAAGAACAAAAGTAAATATGAATCTGGTGATTAAAGTGTCCTTGATAAAACCTGAAAATCTTTTAAAGTTAGATCCGTTTTATGGGAAATCAAGAAAATTATTTTATGTTTTCAGTGCAGCCAAAAGAGCAGATAGTTTTGGGAACTGGCATTGTTGGATCACCGCTGCATTTCGGGTGCGAATGTGAATGTGGATGACTCACCGTGAGCCGCCGGTCCGGATTCACCTCAATCATGCCGCGCAGCAGACTCTGGCAGTCCGGCGGCACGAAGTGCGGTATGTGAAAGACGCCGCGCTTGACTTTCTCCAGCAGCTGGCGCAAGTTGTCGTCGTCGAAGGGCAACGCACCCACCAGCAGGGCGTACAGGATGACCCCGCAGGACCAGACATCCGCCTTGCGGCCATCGTACTTCTCACCCTGGAAAAGTGCGAAAAAATAAATGGGAAAATGGGAAATCAGAAATTGAAACATTTTCAGGACGAACGTTTGTCCGTTTGCTTGGGCATTCCATCTGTGTTTGCTTTCAGCTTGATTATTTTCGAAATTCGATTGGCCATTGTGCGTGGCCCCAAATCGTTAGGACCCTTCACCCTTTTTTTATTGAACCACATTCGTATGGGAATGCCATCAGGCCGATCTGAATGCTTACTAATTTAAAAAGTTTTCTATTTAAAGAATGATAGATAGAAGGGGGATTAGGTCCGTTCAACTCGTTGACGTCCATTGACGTGTCCATCAAATGCCAGGTTTCTCCCTCTCACCGACGACTCGGTTTTCCTAGGGGACGGTTATTGACTTGGCAGGTAAATGGCACAATGACTCGCAGTTTGTTGCCCACTACAATGTGTAATTGTGGTACGACTGTGAATTACGGGTCATGTGGATTCCCCTCAAAGGTAAATCTTTAAACACGAAGGTGGGATATATTTAATGATTCCAGAACTATTTGTTTTGAGTTGTGTGTATCCTGAGCAGCAAGAAATGCGAAGCATTTTAAATTGCTGTATACTTGTTTATTTGCTTTAATAGAACAATAATAGTTATTTTTAACCCTTCTCTAGTACCTTTTATATAAAAAGATTTGCAATCTATAATCTGGTAACCTTCGATAACAACCTCATGTTTTCCCTGTCATAAGCAAAAACCGACCCACTACTTATAAGCATTTTCCAATTACAGCTACTCCAATTTGCAAGATTATATGTCTGGTGTGCGCTCGATTACCCTGGCCAACTTTTGCTTATCGGTAACCCTAAACCTCACGGGGGCTGTGGTTGTGGCTTGAGCCCCTACCACCTTCCAAAGATTGATAAACGACCACTTAAGTGATTGAGTACATGGGCTTTCCACGCAATTTTCCCCTACAAATTGTCAAGGTTTTTCCTTAAAGGGCAGATTTGGTTAGCAGACATCAATTAGGAGTTGGGGTAGTACACAGCTTTGACTCCTGAATATTTATAAAAGAATATATACTTGCAGATAAGCTAAACATCACGTAGCAAGCCAGATTTATAACCCAGCCGGAGTATATGATAAGACTGAACGAGGAAATATTTTAAAATTCCCCTTATGAATTTATTACGAGTGCAGGAGCCATGAAGCATCGCCAGAAGCTGCAGCGTCTCCTGCTTGAAGGATATGGTGCAGGATGCACTAAGAAAAATGTACAAATTATTATTTTCCACTACAGGGTTTTCCCAAGTTTACAAAGGAGATGTAAGGAAAATTGCTTTTACTTAATAAGCATACTCATTTTGTGGCAATTTCAATGTTCCTATATTAAAAATGCGTAGAAAATATTATCAAGGACCTCACTTTTAAATCGCAATAAATTGTATGACTCAAAACAGAAAAGATCCCTTTGCCCTTGGCGGAAAATCGAATTCTTTAAGGGGGAATCGAAACTTTTTGTTGGGTGTAGAGAACGCAGGGCGTCCCGAGATGGGAAATCATATGCGCACATGACGTGCATTTGCATAGAAGGGAGCCCGAGCCTGACGAAATTTGCATGGGAAAGCGACTCCAGGAAGCCGCCTCCTCCAATGCCACCAATGCTGCATCTGAAAATGTGCTAAAAAGTTCGCCTTGATTGACGTTTATGCGTTTGCCGCACTTGTGCAGAGTGCAGGGACGAATGGAGCTGCCTGGGAAGCAATCTTTTGGCCATTTTTCAACCGAGACTTACCCGTATGACCTCCGGACACGCGTAGTGTGGACTGCCGCACGAGGTTTCCAACATGCTGCCGGCTGGCTGCAGAGAAGCCATCCCAAAGTCCGCTATCTTAATGTTATTCTTCTCGTCCAGCAGCAGGTTCTCTGGCTTCAAATCCCGATGGCTGTTAGTCAAAATAAATTTATTATTGATTGCAGTTCAAAAGGGAGTTTCCATCTAGTAGAGGGGCCTGGGACTTACCAAATCGAATGCGAGTGACAGAAATCCAGGGCGGAGATGATTTGCCTGAAGAACTTGCGCGCCTCCTTGGGCGTCAGGCGACCCTTCTTCACCAGGTAGTCGAAGAGCTCGCCGCCGGATACATGCTCCAATATCAAATACAAATACTTCTTGTTCTCGTACACATCGCTCAGGCCAAGGACGTGCGGATGATCGATTAGTTTCATTATGGCGATTTCACGTTCAACCTTCGCAGGGAGAAGAGAAAGGAGCATGCGAGCGATTTTAATCGACTTATCGACAATGTTGCCAAGTTCGCCTAAATCCCCATGCCCACACTTTGAGAAAAAATTAAGCAACTGAATTAAATAAAGTTTGAGTTAAAGCGAGGGTCTTAAATGGTCCACTGATTCTAGTGGTTACTTGTATAATAATAAATAACCCATCTAGTTTATTTTATTATCTCTTCAATTTTCTAATATCCGGAAAGAAATCTCAGATTTTTTGAAGAGTGCACTTCTCCCCACAATGCACTCAAAGTGCTTGGCCATAATAGCCCATTGTTGTCCTCCGAATGGCGTCCAATTTCTCATTGCGTGTCCCGACCAGCTGGCCCTACAACAGGACACCACACGCAATCATCGCCGGTTCTTTATCCTCATTTGCACCCCTCGACCTCACCTTGCACTTCGATTGTCCTACATGTCTGAGCTTTTGTCACCCCCAAAAGAAACTCCACCCCCTCCTGAGGGCAGTCAATTTTGTTTTACTTTGTTGTCGCACGCACTAATTTGTCCCATGTCCTTTCAATGTCCTACAAAAAGTGCACCACATTTTCGGTAGATATAGATGAGATGTTGGGGGTGGGGTAACCTTCTCTATGGTTCTATTATGACAGCAAAGAAAAGATAAATAGTTGAGCTTTGCTCTGACTTTTATTGGAAGCGAATGAATGGTGGCGGTTCTGGGAATGAATGAAATCTATTTAGAGTGTTTGCCACGAATTATAATAGACGTGGTGCGGCCTGGATTATGGCAGAAAATCGATTACGGAATGAATGAATATTTACCGCAGATAATTTGTGGTCTATTTGTAAGATAATTACAACCTGTGTGGGAGGTAATCGTACAGGTCAGATAAGCAACGGATATTTTTACCAGGTTCTTTTTAGTATTTAACTTGTTTAATTTTCAATAAGATCATAATAGGTCATAAAGATTTGGAATATTTAAAAAATCAGGGTAAATATCAACAATTTAAAAAAAATATATCGTTAAATTTGATCCATCGACTTTAATTTAAGGAATAATGGACTTAAAGTGGCTATAAACATATGGCCATAAAAATGTGCTTCCCATATATTTAGAGGATATAAAAGTCCATATGGACTTAAACCAATTTTAGTCCATGAATAGCCATGTTTAGCCAATTTTAGCCCATTGTTCCTTGAATTAAAGTCTTTAATATGTAAATGTCACCCACAAAATGCCTGAAATGTTTAAAGTCTAGTTGAAGACACAAAACATCCCTGTGACTTTCCCTGACTTTGGCACACTAAAGATCCAAAGCCGGGCAAAGCCGCAAGCCTGGGAAATCCCCAAAACCATTTCACCCCTTCCCCAACATGTAACGTAAGTCCAAAAGTCCAAATGGCTGTAAGTTTGACTGCAATGTTCCACCACTGGATCCACCCCTGCGACAGCCCCTAGACCGCGGTTCTCTTTCAAGGAACCGGGCAATAAAACAACGAACCACAAAACAAATTTTATTGTCACAGTTTTTTATGACTCGTACGCCAGGAGAAGAAGACAAACAAGAAACCAGAAAGAAATAGGAGAAGAAAGCGAAAAACAAAATCATAAACAGCGGGAAAGCCATAAACCAAAGGCAGGGAAACTTTCCATCAAGCCACGACCTTCGACCCCGGCTAACTACTTACCTTCATTAGCACCGATTCGCTGAGTTTCTCGCGATTGATTATTTTAATCGCAACCTTCTTGCCAATCACACAATGCACGCCCAACTTGACGAGACCTGCAGACGGATAAATGGAAAATCGTAATTGAAATAACTATTGTGAGTGTTGCAGATATTTCTAAGTGGTTTTTGTGTTTTGGAAAAGGAAATAACGAAGAAAACAATTAAGAAGGTAAATTACTGTAGCTATTTCAGTGACTACTTCAGATAGAGAAGATAGTCCTTATAATTGATTGGCAATAGTGATTATTGAAAAATTTCTATCAGGGCTGACATTTGTTTAAAAATATTATTCATACTTGCTGTAGGCAATTCAACTAATTTAGAAAGGTCAGTATTTTCATCACTTATTTTTAGAAATTTTGATTCACTTAACATTTTAAATGAACGAAATTTCGTGAATATGGTTAATACTTATATAAACACCCATGTATACAAATATATAAGTAAAAAATATAGAATTTTTTATTTATTTATTGAAAAGGATGCATTTGTGTAAACATCTACTTTTTAAGTGTTTAGATTATTGGTATGTCAAACTTTAAATAAATTTGAAAGCTTTCATAAAACTTTTCTAAATTATTGTCGAAGGATTCTTGACTTTTGTACTGGCATTCTAGAAATATACACAAATTAATTTAATATTCTTTTATTTTTTACACTAGTTTACAGACAAAGTAGCGATTTAACAAAATGTTGTTTAAAAAGTCTTTAAAAAATTATCCATACAAAATTGTTAGACTTCTTCTTTATGATCTAGGGGTCCCCCTCTATTAGGAACTACTATAACCCATCTTGAGGCATTTTCAAAATATTATTATTAAAATGTACTGGATTGAATAAAACCTTTTTTTACCATGTACCTATTGATTTTACGTTGCCTGGATTTTAGTACCCAAAGTATCAGCGAAACTCTTTAAAAATTCAAACTAACATCAGACAGAGGTATAATTACAGTGAATAAGATTCGAGTAAGACAACCACTTCAGCTAATAAATGTAATGATAGTTCTAGTCGATGCAGCTACCACTTAGAATCACGTATATGGTAGGAGTTCTCCGGCACTTACCCGTTTGACCCTTGCCGAGGGTTTTCTCCAGGCGATAGGGCCCCACAAATTGGCAATTCTCCGCCGTGACATTGTTCTCCTTCTGCATTTTGTTGGCCGTCGCTTGGTCCTCGTCCTCGTCGTCGTCGTCGTCGTCTTCGTCCTGCGTCCTTGGTCCCCGCGGGGCTCCTTGGTGTTAGCTGTTAGCTGTTTGCGGCTGGCAGCGTCAGCTGGCTCCTGGCCATGTACTCCTGGACTCCTGGCCCCGCCTCCTTGCCTCCTTGCCCCCAAAGCCCCCTTGCCACTCCTACCAACTTGGGTGTCGCATAGCGGCAAGTGAGGTATTGGTATGGGTGTGGGTCCTTTAATTACTTTTGTTCGACAAAAGTTTTATTGCGATTGTTAAGAATTCCTTTTTGCAGCTTGCAAATGATGCAGCATTTAATTAACTTTTGCCTATAATTGTACTGGTCGTGTTGTTGATGTCGCTGTTGTGGCTGCTATTTCCACATGACTTCATCACAAAATACTAGCTGCAATAAAAGAGAGAGACGGATATATGGTTGAGTGAAAGAGACGGAGGGAAGGAGTAAGGTCAATGTGATTACCAATGAATATTTATGTTCCCTTTGGCCAAACTGAATTTTTAATTGAAATAAATGGAAACTAACTATATTACCGGATAACTACATATTTGGATGTGTGTGTTAGATGGTGTTCGAGAGTGTGTGTGTGTTAGTCAGCAAGGTGTTCTAATTAAAACCCCTCCAGCTGTGCCTGTGTGTTTGCCTCTCGTTTTGGCCATTTCAAAAGTAAATTTATGACCAGCCAGCTTTCTACAAACAGGAAAACCATGGCAACACACACATAAACAGGTGAGAAGAATATATATTTTAGTGTGTGCCGGTTCATTTAAATTCGTAATATTCTTGGCTCTTTGAAGTGTCTCGGTTTCAATTATTTGCCCATTTAGTTTAATTAAACTTACATTCTGCTCCTAGTGGGTTTCCTTGTAAGGGATTATGATTTTGCTAATTACGGAAGTGTGCTACCAAGTGGAATTTTTGATGCATGCATCCTGATTAACCTTACTGCAATTTAAAAGATAAGTGAGATTTCAAATGCTGATTAGCCGATCAAATTTAGGGAATGCAAATTGCTGTTTTGAATACTGGGTAAACAATAATCTATTTTCAGGTCAGCGTTAAGAAAATGTAAACTAGTTTTAGACCAATCTTATTTAAATAACATAATAAATTATTGTGATTAAGAAAAGATACAAAACCCTTAAAATTCAAATATTTTTAATTTGTATATAGTATTGAACATTGCAATCAACAAAATATATTTTTTCAACTGTTTAGGGCTTAGTAATTTAAATACTTTCTAAAGTATATTTATAAATTCGTGATTCGTGTTAACCAATTAAAGGCAACCTTGTAACCATTTGTAAGTTCAAGGAGCACCGACCAAAAGATACAAATAGTTTCTGGGAATTTTCCTAGCCGTTTCTACGCAAATTTACGCTTTTCAATCTGCTGCTGGCCGTGAAGTGAGACAAAATCGTTTAAAAATTTCATTAGGAGAGCACTAAAAACACCCATAGAAGCAACAACAATTGCTCAACGGGGCGTGTTCGCATAAAAAACGAGCATTAAACTTGGCCAACTACGAATGGCTGAGAGATGGGCAGGAACAAAGACCAGCCAAGGATAGAAGACCAGGGAATCAGGCTGAATTACTAGACGAGGGGCAGGTAAGCCTTATATTTAGATGCTGACGCAGTCGCTGATAATTCTCCGAGATGACGTTGAAGTGGCAAGTCCGAGGGGCGGGTTTGAATAAGACGCCGAACTGACAGGACGATGGATGCTCACGCGCTCAAATTGAAAAATAAGTGCACATCAAAATGAAACAGTGCGCAAATGTGGGTACACAAAGGAAAATATTAAAACCCTTTGGGTGGTAAACGAAATTAGAATAATTCTACAATTTAATATTCTCTTAAGATCCCTCAATAAATTTTAATTAAATCTTAAACCCTTATTAAAATTTCAAGCAATCAAAATTAAATTGATCTAAAAATATCAAACTTATATTATTTTCTTTCTGTGCCAAGAATGATTTGGAGTGAAGGGTGTGGTTCTGGCTTGCCCCAAAACATTAAGGTTAAACGGGCAGCAGATGGTGGGTTTATGCAGGAAGCGCCGGAAGGAAGGATGCTAACAAGCCTACCGCCAAGCCCTTTCCCCTCCGCCCAAAACAATAAGAAAACTTTCACTGGGGCCAACACCATCGCACCCCTGTACTCTCACACACGCACAGCCCGACATCCTAACATCATTTCACCCAACCCCCCGCCACTGTTCTGCTAACCTAATTTGAAAAATGCGCTAAAAGTTGAAAACTGACATTGTTTGGCAAGTGCCAACACAAAAAAAATGGCAAGATAAGGCCAAATTGAAGCCACGAATGGTGGATACTCCGCATAACTTAAAGTTTCCAGGCGCATGTGATTTTTGGATTTGGTCCTTATGAATGGAATTTCATTCCTTGTGATATAGAGGTTCTGCCTTGAAATTTTCTTTTGTTAAGCAAATATCACTTATAATAATAATTATTATTAATGTTTATAGGATGTTAGCACCACATATTTCTACTGAATCATTTTTTTTTATTTCAGTCTTGTGGTTTTAATGTAAAGATTCCATCATGCTAACAATATTGAAATCTAAATATATTTCCCGTGCAACTTCTTAGGTTTTCCCAAAAAGTATGCTATGATTTTTTGTATAAAACAGCTTTCTTCTAACATTTCACGGTAAATAATGCTAAAATATGTAGACCATCTCATCAAAGGAAACTTAATGAAATAAACCAAGTGCTTGCCCATATGGGCTCATGAAGTGTAAAATGGGCGTGGCCGCCAACTGCCATAAACAAGTCATCGCCATGGGTCGCCTTTTTCCAGTTTTTTTGTAGCTTTCGCACTTAAGGCTGCGGCAAAATGTCTACACAGGCTTTATATATAAATGTACAAATTTATATATATATATATATCTTTGGATCTGAATAAGTTTGCCTTCGTGTGCGTGCAATAAAAATCATAAGCAAAACGTTTAGAGCATTTGGCGTTGATTTTGGCCAAGCCACGGGAAATTTATGCTTTTAGGTCGTGGCAACTAGGAGAATGTCACAAGGCAAAAGGAAAGCGGAAGAGGAAGAGGAATAGGAAGGACCCGGGGATTGAGGCAGGAAGAAGAAAATGGAGACGACCGGCATTGATGTAGGCCCAAAAGGACCTGGGGATGTGACCGCCTTTTATGGCTCCATGCCCCAATAAAATGCCATCGACCATAATTAAGCGATTTGCAAACAATGCACAGCCATATAAAGGCAATGAATAGTGCTGAGATAGATCGAAGCTGGAGATGGCTTGATTTCGCATAAATTACTTTATGGGGAGCATAAGAAATACGAGACAATGTATGTGACAGTCCTTAGAAGTTCGATTAATTAGTAAAATGCTTTGAGAACAAGTTTACTGTGTCATATAAGGGCCGTTTTTGTTATTGTTACAAGGACGTTTTTTTATTAATCAATATTTTTGCCAAATATTTATTAAACCAATTAACAATACCCATACAACTAACGGAATTGTTATTAAAAATTGTACTTGTTAATTAAATTTGTTACTATTGTTGAGTAATCACACCAACCCGAGGAGGAATCGAACTAAACGCCGCACTGCTGAGGCCAAAACGCCCACTCAAACACTATCGAAATTGCAATCACAAGGGCGACATTCGTTTGAAATGACTCCATGGTATTACCCTGCCATAGGGAAGAAGGGCTTCTCGCAACACCTCAACTTTGACCCTTCTGAGAGAAGCGAAGATAGGCTGCATTCACTGTGGGGGTTGTCATGGAAAAACTAGTGGTACTGGAAATGAAACTCGAACCTGATGAGCAGCTGCCGGCCGAGCAACAGAACTGGAACTAAACATCGCTCCCTTCCTTATCCGAAATCTTTATGGTCGATAAGTTCTTGAGCGACTCTGGGATTTCCTTCCTATTGCGGAGTTGTAAGGGACATATAACATCATCCCCGTCATAGGCCAGCTGGTCTTCTCCCGATTACAATTTTTCAATATAAAGATTCGGCCCCCTAACTTCGTAGGCCAGAATTAGTATTCAGTGATTAAGTTTGTTATCATGTTGTTCCGCTGAACCGATTGGCTCTTACGAAAAGTCTATCTGTCCTTTAACTTTTTTGGACAGATAGCTATGAGGGACTTTGCTAGGTACTCGAGAAACCAGCCCTTAATTATTGTGCCTTATTAAAATATTTTCATTTAAGGACTCCTAAAGTTTCCGTCATGAAAAATCTATTATCATTAGGGCTATCCATTAACATATGAATTAGGAACGAAAGTTATTCCTGCAACCAATAAAATTTTGTCATTCATAATTCACAGGGCCGAGATCCAACCCCCAATTACCAATTAAGAATCCCCCAACTCCAGACTCTTCTAGTTTTCCTCGCATTTACATCTTATTAATGTTCACTCAACGGTTTCAAAAACAATTAACAAGCCGAATCTAAAACGCAGCTGTCAGATGCTGCCCGAGCTCCACGTTCATTAGCCTTCTCACACAATTAACCCCGAGGGGCCAGGAACCCCGGAAAATAAGGAATATTCCGTAGGCAAGTGCGTTATCTAACCAGCAGCCAGCAAAAAAAAAATGAGCAGTGACTTTGATTTCTCAGGCCATCCCCATACACATTTGCATACATCTGGCTGAGACCTCGAGGGCTAAATTGCCTTTGCAGCAGCGCCAGGAAAAGACCCCAAAGTTTAACCAAGTTTTTCCTTAGGATAGGGGAGGGCAGGGAAGGTGGGGCCATCTAAAAGCCAGAAAAACTCAATTTCAAAAACGACAGTCAATAAACGCACCCAGCTCACACGCACATTTCTGAAAGGGGCTGAAAATTCACTGGAGCAGTATGCCAGCCAACGTGGCGTATGAGTGTTTTGGTTTCTCAACCCGGCGTTTTTAAAGTGCAATCAATAAAATGCTTTTGAGTTGTGAAAATTGTGCGTAAGTGGCTTTTCATCAGGCCCCCGACAAGAGTTTGCCCGGCAGTGGGTTGAGGAAATTCAGAAACAGCAACAGAAACCCAATGGGGAACAGCAAAAGGGCGTTGCTGCCAGGAGAATGATGAGAACTTGGGCACAGTGGAAAAGGGGGGTGAAAATGGGAAAAGCTTTTCCAACATTTCAAGCAGTCTCATCAAATATTTGCTAATTTTGATGAATTTTTAAAGAAATTTTAGGTGAGGTTAACACAAATAGTAAACATAAGCTTTGTATATTCAAATTTATATTCATAATATACAAGGCCGTGACATTTGTCACTAGGGTTCTGAAACAATTTTTAAATGTACTTCAAGGTGTCTAAAAGTATGCAAACATGTTTTTAAAGCCCAGAAGTTCAATTACATTTGTTAGACAGGTAAAATAACATGTAAGAGTGACTTTAAGACCCTAGTGGATTGTTTGGATATACTTTAAAAAGCCAACGTAATATTTTTACCCTAAACAAGTTACTAGCTTTGGAAATTCCTAGTAAATGTAAATTTAGGCGTCTAAAAGTATGCAACAAAATATTTTAAACTCAGAAGTACTATGAAAAACGAATATTCATTATTCACTGCATACTTTTTGACACCTAAAATGTTATTTCAAAGAGATTTTAAGCATGATCCTAAATGTCTCTGTGGAAAGCACTACGTTTCTGCAGATTTAATTGCTTAAAGTGTGGATCGTAGTGTTTTCTTACTTATGGAATAAGAAAATTAGCTTAACCACTGTGCCATTTTAAGCCATCGTGGCGTTGGCTTCTCGACCCGACTTCTCGTTGAATGCCTGTTATTGCATCCGTTCCTGCTTTTGATGTTGCCCGACACCATGTTTAATCAGAATCAGACTGCTCCACAGGCGATGGCAGCGACAGGAAATGGGGAAACAGGACTGCAACAGCTGGCTCCACATTCATCAACTAATTGCAATTATGTGGAAAATTAAAATCAATATTTAACTAACCTCCGCCCCGCGGAAGCTTCCCTCGACTGCTGTTGTCATTTGCCATTTAACATTGATTTCAATTTCATGTCAGCTCGATGCTGCTGTGTCAGCAGCAGCAAAAGATTTTGTTTACTGATTGTTTCTGTATTGGATTCATGAAATATTCGAATTCGGTGTTAACGTCCATTGAAAAATGCAGGCAGCAACCAACTTTAATGATGAATACAATGCCAACAGAATTATTGTAACATTAGAAGAAAACAACATATGTTCGGAGTTGTTATTTAAGGAAATAAATATATTGAACAAGTTTTTTCAACTATAATTAGTTTTCTAGTTATTTTTTTAGATATGTTTTGATTGATAATGATTTTTATAGAGCTTCTGTTACTTATAAAAGTGAAAGAATCAAATTAAGTTAATACCCAATTCTCAAAAGAGAAAGCATAGGTCAACTAACAATATTAACAGTAATGTTCCCTATACCATTAACTGTATCCAAGACCTAAACAAGCTGTCTTAAGTTTGTCAATTAATCATTTATAGGCAAAATCAATCAGAATATTTAATGAATTTGTCACTTTGCCACAATAGCCACCACAAGTTGATAACTACTTTTCTTTTCCCCAAAAAGAGCCGAAAAACAAACAAGTTGTCGAGAAAATCAACTGCTTGGACAAAGCAAACGAAAACAGAGCCAATAAACCGACAGACAAAGCCCTGTGCCAGCAGGATATGCCAACTTTAAGCCCCGGATTTCCAGTACGATGAAAATGAGGAATGAAACCGCCTCTCTTTTCATTATTAAATAATGGCCACCATGCTGTGGGAAATGTTAAGCAGCTTACTTGCAAATCGGGGCTAATAAACCGCTTAGATCAACACGCAAAATGCAAAAGCAGCAAACCGCAAAAAACCTTTAACCTGGACCCAGTCAACTCCTCGAAAAACACGCAGCTGGAATCAACAGCAAAAATTCGATTAAAAGCAACCGAAAACTAACACAGCTGCCGGAGGAGGAGGAGGATCCTATTGGAGGCTCCAGGACCTGGCCCGGCGCAAATTAACTCGATTCGATAGGGCCAAAAAGCCAGAAGCATCTACAGCAGCTGCTCCTGTTCACAGCAACAGGAACAAACAGCAACAAGGCACTTGGAAAAAAGGATCCTTGCAAAAAGCAACATTTAGATACATTTTTGAGAGTGTAAATTGATCGATACTATCTATGGTTTTCCTCTTTAAATTTGTTATTCCTATTCCATTTTGGGTATATTAGGTAAAGAATTTTTCTAAATATAGCTCTTTAATGCTTAAACTAAATATCTGGTCATGATCATTTAAAAAACCCCACTATAAAATGTAAATAATTTTAAATCTAAAATACATCATCAGTTACAAATAATTACAAACACATTTTAAGGCTATGGTTCAATCAACAAGAACACTTTTTCTTTAAGTGAACTACCATCGCTGTCGGCTGCCAGTTTTGCTCATCTTTTTGCGAAACGAACATCAAATCAAGTTTGTGTTTGCCTACGAAGTGTCCACCTCTCGTCCTCGAAATTTGCAAGCGGAAAACATTTGCCAGTTTATTTGCCCTGCCTTTTGGCAGGACGATTTCGATTACCAAACACACAAAACTGACTACTAACCTGGCCGGAAGCTAAAAAGATGAAATGATTAAGGTCGCAATTAGATGGCTAACATCCGCAGCGAACTCGAACCTGGCCGTTTTCGGTTCCCTGGCGGCAAAAAATGCAATTATTTCTGGCAAAAAAATTGCAAAACCAGCCAAATAAAATGCAAACGCGAAAAATAGAGAAAAAATGAAAATTGGCATCGGGATAAAAGAGAATAGTGAATGGGATGGCTGGAAATGGCAGAAACTATGCAAAAACCCAATTAAAAACGAAGGCTGCATAGTAGATTGTTCAATTCAATCACACGAGAAAGCTGTGGGAAAAGGATGATATAACGCTACTAAAATAATTTTTGAAATATTTATAAAATGATTTATCTATTTACTAAAAAAAAAAATTCCAAGAGCTCCTCAAATTTAAAGTATTATTTTTATTCCGCCTTCAAATAAATCAACAAAAACCTATATTTCTTGAATGGAACATAATAAATACCCAACAGGAAACCCAAACGATTTTCAAATTACCAAATAAATCATGACTCATCAGTACTTGACATAAGACATTTTCTTTTATATTGATTGAAGACCCACAGGAATAATTTTGAGTTTGGGGAGTGCTCCTGAAACTTCTTCCCTTATTCCGGTCACATTAAACGAAACCTCCCCCGCAAAGTGTTTTTCTTACAAAATATGGAAATCAAGTTTAGTTGTACAAATAATCCGGAACAGGAAAAAAAGAGCAGCCAAAAGAAATCCAAACAACAACCGAGAAAAACAAGGCAAAACAAGCAGGGCATTTTTCAATTTTACGCGCATCGCAGGCCACCAACCTCCAATCTCGTACATCCCCTCACCTAGCCCGGGGGCAAACAATCCGGTCTCCGGACTCCAGAGTCCACAATCCGGGGAACAAGATCTCAGGACATGAGCACGGACTTGGCAAAGCCCGCATTTGTTTGCCAAAGCCATGGGCTCTCGCCAGCCATCACCTCCAGCTGCTATCCACCGCTCCGCTACAGTCCGCTTAGAATTCAATTTGGGAGTGGGGCAGCCGGAGGAACAGGAGTATTAAGGACACTCAAAAAAAACTATCCCTCATAATATGATATATTTCGATTAATAACAGCTCAAAATGTACCAAAAAAAGTAAGATGAATTTTTTCCCTTGACTTTAAAGTGTAAGTAATCAAATAACAGCTCTATTATTGTTTTAGTATTAAGTGTTTAGTATTAAGTGTTTTAGTATTTAGTATAAATTCATTGCAATAATGATGTAACATGAAACTTTACGAAACCATTATCTCCGTTTCTTTATTAATGTAATACAATTTTATTATTTATCTTTAAGATCACATATGCCCCACATTAAAAAAATATTTCAAACCCACTTGTCATTAAAAAAAAAGTGGCAGTATTATTTTATACAGCTTTATCAAACCTATTTATATAAATCATCAAGCTCTTATTATATAAAAAAAAATTGTTTGGTATTTCAACCCAAAGCAAGCATATATGTCTTCTCGAACTTAAAAAAAAGGTATCCACATATCTATTTCGGCTTTTTTTTCCCTTAAAAAACATTAACACGAATCTTAAGTTAGGAAAACTTTTGTTAGTGCCGGAACTTCCTTGCCCGTAATGATTACTCGCAACGCGTATATTTTGCGGTTCTGCAGCCGCACTTAATTCAATTTTCGTTTACTTAGTTATGCATGCGTGTTGCCGGCGACACGCCCCCCGGCCACCGCCCCGCCCCTTTCGGCCAAGGATGCTGGCCTGGCCAATTTGCGAGTCCCAGCCTCTTGCTTTTTTTGTTGCCTTGGCATCATTTTTTCACCGGCCCAGGACGAAAGTGTTTACGCCTTTCGCGCGGCCACTTTGACGTTTTAATTCTCCGCCACTTTGTGTGTTTTAATGCAATTTCTTGGCAGGATTGGTGGGATTGACGGGGTCCAAAAGACCCAGCTGGCGGCTGGGATTGCACTCGAGATGCAGCTTAATTGGCAACCGACAGTCGACAAAACTTTTCAATTAGAATTAATGATGTTAGGGCCAGTTGGCCGAGGGCGGGAATAAATTCTGCAGAAAACTGGAAAACTTGCACTTGCCGCTTGCGGTGGGCGAGATTATTTTGCCAATTACAAGTGCAATTTTTCCACAAATGGAAAACCGGCTGACAGACAACTGAAATATGCAAATTAAATTTATGACTCGACATTCCTCGGGCAAAAACTGCAAACTGTGAAATACATTTTTCGTGTTGCATACTTTTGGTCGGGAAAAAATGCCAGCACCGAAATCACAATGTACGGCTACGACCCGAATTTAATGGCAGGCATAAGCCTTAAAGTACAAATAGTCTGGTATTCGGCCACTTTTGCTGTCAAGGATTTTGCATTTTGATGTTGGATTTTGTGTCACTTTTGTGTTACGTGTATTTCTTTTTTTGGCAGCTGAGCCATCGCATTAGGGCTAAGCAGGTGGCTCCAACCCGAGCCCGATGGAGTCTCTGATGTAAGCCGAGTTCTGTATAATTGATGACATCGGAGCGAGACCGCACAAGCAGGTCAAGGCAGGTGGCTGGGGGCCCATCCAAGGCCAGGCGGGCACGTCTTGCAGGTAACTGGGCATTTAAATCGCTCACTCTTAATTTCTTTGGGAGCAATCCTTTGAAGTCTATCACTCAAATAAGGGAAATTCTATTCAATGAGAACGTTTTTAAAGAAAAAATTACCACAATATTTACACGAAACAAAATTTAATCATTGCATATGTATAGATATCATTGTGTTCTTTCATTATTGAAGCATTTTTTATTTATAATTTATATTTTTAATAACAACACTAAATATTGTTTAGATATTTTTTTACGGTTTTCTCGAGTGTCTATTTAAGAGCTACATAACTCTGAAAAAAACTCACACTCCCCGTTAAGTATTTTCGGCTCGATAAAATAACAGCTTTTATCAGACAGCCTACTAAGATGAAATTATATAATCTAGAACATAAGCAAAACCTAACAGATGATTGATAAATCAAAGTAAGCCCTGCGTTTTCGCTTAACAGCTCAAATTTGTGCTGAACATTACTCTGTAATTGTTTATCGTTCTCATAAATAAAAGTTTACCTGGACCTTAACTTTTTCGGACATAGCTATATGTCCGAATCAGGTACTTTGTTAGGGACTCGAGAAACCGGCAATAAATAAATTATTGACTTTGTCACTTTTGAAATATACCTAATTTCGAACGTATAAACATATTTTTTTCAGTGCTGAGTTTAAACAAATGGTTTTCATCTGTTCTATAATATTTATCCCAACAATATGTATTTATCTGTAAGACACCAATCAGACTTAATAAACATTCCAAATGTGTAAGCTAACCACACAGGTTGATTCGTAGTTTAGCTTTTATGCATTAAATGCATTTCAGTTCCCCTTTCTGATCCCTAGCACATTTTAAATAATCCCTAACAGGCCGATGTAAAATAATAATCATTGTAAAATACCTATGGCTCAGACTCTGGCACTAGACATGTCCTTGAAGCCGTGTACAATTTCCCAATTCGCAGATAACCGATTTCACGCCAATGCCAGATTGAATTCCCTTCGGTCAGCTCTGAACGTAGCAAAAATCGATTTCGGGGACACTGAATGGAACCCGCTCCACTGCTCCATCGCTCCTTCTGGCTCCACTCGTGCAGGCAATAAAGCATTCCCAGGACCCATAATATTTGGCCAAACAAATGCCTCGGTCCCTGCATCGGAAAACCCCTCCGGCGGATACTGGCTTAACCTATGACAACAAGCAGCGGACAAACATTGCCAAGCGCAAGGACGACGGCAAAGGCATTCCCCATGCTAAAATTTATGCGGTCGGTCGCATAAACAAATTTCAACTTTAAAACAAGCCCAACAAAAATTGCAAGCTGGCGCAAGCTGAAAAACCAATTCGATTTCGCCATATGCAATGTAAATCCCCCAAGGATTTTAGAGGGGGAGTACGTAGGGATATGCGGCACATGCTCGAAGCCCAGAAGTTGAAAGAAAAAATGCGGAAGAAGCGGAAAAAAACGTTTGCATATGCTTTAATCAAAGGCAATGACGTACGGGAATGTGGTTCATTCTTAAAAACGTAGCCAGAATTCCGGAGAGGGCTATCGGGTGTTGGGGTTACGTGGTTTGGGGTTTGGGGTTCGGGGTTCGGGGCTTCGAGAGAGGGCTTCCTTCAGAAACGGAACTGTTGACAAAGCCATGCGGGTAGCTGCTCAGCCAGGATTCCGAATGGACATTTGTGATTGTCCGCTGGCAAGCCCAGCGCAGGCGCAAGGGTTAAACAAAAGAGCGGAGAGTGGAGAGTGGAGAAAGGAGAGCGGTGAACGGTGGACGGAGAGCGCAGAGAGCTTGCCACTCTCTTTCTCTGCCGCCCTTTCTGCGGCTTACACGCCCCACTGGGTGGTTGTTGTTCTCTCGGCAGGGTTGCTTTTGACATTCTGTTTGCCATGTGCCCCACTGTAAGACGGATATACACTGAGGAATATATTCGCTTTCGAAGATTTTAAAAAATAATATTAGAGAATCTTTGTGATTCAGTTAATAATTATGTTAATGTGCTCTTATAATCTCAAGTACTAGTTTTCCCATTACCATGGCAATTTATTCCAGATTGTATACAATTTTTACTTGTGTTCAATATATATCGGTTGGTTAAGAATTGGACACATTTTTTTGTACATTTTAAGTATTTCAACTTAGATCCACGTAAGTCGCGTGCATTTCTGAGAAAGGTAAAATCTCCAAACATCACTTTAACTTTTATACTAAATTAAAAAAATGGGATTTTATTGCATAAAAACATGCATCATCATCTTACACATTAAATTCTCTTATTTTTTGCTCTACTTGAGACACTTTAAAATCCAGATTGAGCATACAGATTTCTTGCAGTGTACCCTCCCCGCTGCCCCATTTTTCCGCCACGCAACCCCTCGTTTCTTGGTTGCCGCTTATAGCTTTTTAATTACAAATAGAAACTGTTAACATTTTTGTTTACGTTTATTAAACTAATTGGATGAGGCAATGTCGCTGCATAGTTTACATCCTGGTCACCTGGCCTTTGTTGGGGATTTTGGGGCTGCAGGAACGCCCACGGTTAGGGGAGTCCCGACTTTGTCTACAGCGGTAATCCCCCGGGTCATTAAGGCGTCTACGTGTCTGCAACAGCAGCATCAGCAGCTTCAGCAGCAGGATGCTTCCAGCCAGGACGTTGTCGCCTGCCGATTGTCGCATGTTTTATTCAGTTCTGCGACGTTCTCCTCATCGCCGCCATCAGGTTGTAAATATTGAACAACACCAACAACAGCGTTGGAACAACAACCGAGGACAGAAATCCACCGGAAGCCAAAATGGTGCTCATATTTTAAGATGTTGCATTTTTGATCTGACGCGACAGTTTCTTTTATTGCCCAAGACGAAGGAAACCTTAATTGTTTGCCGGAAAAAGGATAAAAGCCAAAAGACGGGGGTGCGAAAATTGCAAGAAGCTCTGGGGGACATGTCATTGGATTTGAAATAGAAATGGAAAAAATAATAGAAAAAAGATAGTAGCAAAGATGGTGATAGAAATTGAGTTAGAAGTGGAGATGGAAACCGAGATAGGGATGGAAAAAATGACATGAAAGCCACTGGAGCTTAACTGAGCTAAACATTTTGGCATTTTTATCGATAAGCCATATTTTGCCTGCCTCGTATCTTTGAAATATGAGAACTTCCATGGACCTGCATTTGATTGATAAAAAGTTTGACGTTGCAAATGCCTGATGAAAGTTTGCAAGTTGTAAACCGAAAGTTCGAAAAGAAAATGTCACAAGCAAGTTGCATAAAATGTAGCACAAATGTTTCACTGCAGGACATTTGAAATATTCTTTCATCTGACAGTTGCTAGATTACCACACTAATTGGTAAATTTATAGATTAACATATGGGTTTCCAAATTGCAATAATTTTTACAACGAATTCTGTCATACCATTTTCTTAAATTCTCATACATTGAATTTCAAAAGCAATAATTTTACCCTTGCTCCCTAAGAACAATATCCTGTCATTTATCGACTTTTTCATTGTTGCATGGATTTATTTTTTGGTTCGCCCGAGAGTAGAGTAGTTCATTAGGACAGTGCAATGTTGACAACAACATTTTGAGGGTTGAACTTGGCTATAAATACGAAACTATAATGCTCCCAAAAGAAACTAAGCTGACAAAAACAGACAACAAGACAGGGGATCACGGCTTGGGGTTGAAAATGGACGGGAAATATTCATGAACTCACGTTCTTAAGTATTTCTGGATAGGTCTGCGGTGACGTCATTGCCGCAGAAATGCTATTGCAATCTATCGGGGATACTTGGACGTACACAAAAAATGACATCAATCAATTTCGAATATTTACCATCTTAAGTAAGCAATACGCCGCCCCGTTTGTATATCAATATTTTGTGCGAAGACAGTTTGATAACGAAGACGTTTAGCCATTTGCAGGGCCAACTTCAGGCGCACAAGTGTCTCCTTCATTTTCCAGACCGCCCTCATCGCCCCGCCCCCCTTTCGGCCCCTTGATTAATGCCCTTACTGTCAGGCCAAACACCTCAAGTGCCCATTGAGGCCCGGCTCCTCATCCACCTTTCCTCGAAGCTCGCAGGTGAGCACTCGTAAAACTCAAAAGCCACATCCGCCCGCCATATTAAATTCTGCAATTCAACTTCGTTTTCGTGCAAAAACAAAAAAACTGTCTATAAATACTGTTAAATGAGTGAGGTGAAGACTCCTGCGTACAAGGACACTGAGGGAAAAGATACCATCTGTGGGGTATTTTGGGTAAAAAAGTTAGGCTTTAATAAATGTAGTCTCGGCATATTTCGGTATAAAAATGAAATATGATACATACATTTGATATCAGGTAGCAGACACTTTTGATTCAAGAAATTGTTTCTAATTTTATTAGTATTATTCGATGAATTTCAAGTGCATCTAAAAGCTATCAGATTGTATTTAAAACTAAACTCTTTAAATGTGATAACAAAACCATTCATAATAGAACCATATCCTATAATATGCTGACTTCTAAGTTCTTGAACCCTTTTTTCTCTGTATGTGTGTAGCCATACGTAGTTGCGGTTGCTTGTGGTTTCCCCCTGAAATAATTGTGGGTGTATGGGTGTTCGTGTGTTTGTGTGTGGGGACGCACGGATGGATGGTTCGATGTTGTTTCCCAGTTGTTTTCGGTTGAAAATCGATAGGAACAAAAAATCCATAAAAACAAAACAGTAACAAACAAGAAAATATGTGAAAAATGCATAACATCGCAGAAAAATATTCGTTCTCTGTATGCCAAATATTTTGCTTGTGGTGGACAAAAAATCGAAATGAAAGCAGACGGAAAAGTATCAACGATTTGTAAGCCATTTTATTTTATTAATTGATGTTAAATTATAATATTCAAACATATTTACAGAATATTTGTAAAGTCGAATCATTTAAAAATTAATCCAACTTAATTCAAAAAAACCTTAAGTCAGGTTTTATAAAAATTAAATCAACAATAGAACGATTTGTATGCTAAGAAAATACAAAAACATCTATAAAAGGCGTTTGAATGTGAATGGGAACGGTAAAACCGATGAACGGATCTAAAAAAAAGTAAAATGAAAGATAACAAACCAACTGTTAAAATTGGTTCGGTTCCTAAAAGTTCCTAAAACAAGTCGGTAACAATATGGGAAAAATGCAAGCCTGCTATGGATAATGTATGGGCTCTACGTACCAACTATTTCCGTTTGGGTGTAAAATTTCAGAGGCTTTCGGCCTTATACAAATCACTTCCGGGATGAACCGTTCACGTTGTTGCACCCACAGTGCACACATACAGGCGCCCACTGCCGCTCACACACACAGAGACAGCTGGCCACGAGACACCAACACACGGCCACACTCGCCAACACCTACACGCACACACACACACACGCGCGAAGAAAAGGAAGAGGAGCTGCAACCTTTGCCTTTCTTTGTATTTGCCAAAAAAATACTTTTCGCTTATTTCCTCGTGCCGCTCCTTAATTATATAATTTCGTTTCACTTAATGCACTTTATGATTTTACGCAATTGGCGCACATTCGTCGCATGATTTGCATAAACATTTTACTGATTTTTCCCACAGCACACACACACGCGCGCGGTCTGTGACGTACGCACACACACACACAGGCGTACTTATTTTTCCTCCTTTTTTGTTGCCTATAATCGCGCTGCCGTTTACAGTTGGAAATGATGTTTCAACTAAAATAGTGTTTGTCCGTTCTTTTTTGGCCACGGCAAACGTTGTCTACAAACTGAATGATTTTATGGAGCGAAGCTCGCGAAAAGCCGCGCTCTGTATAACTGTAAAAGCGTGCCATAAGGCAGAGAGCGAGTGTGAGAGAAAGCCTGCGAGAGCGGAAGCACTTGCCATGTTTGTTGTTGTTGCTATTGTTGTTGCTACTGGTGGTAGTTTGGCCGCCACAGGGTGATTCTCACTCGCAGTGGGCACCCTGTGGGAGAGACACCATGCGCGTCGCACAGTGGGCCTATCAAGAGGCGGGGGTGAAATTTGAATTTCCAAACAAGTTGAAATACCCAAGACAAGGATTATCTTACGTGTGTTGAGATATCCCTAAATATTCTTAAAAACTCAGAATTAGTAATTTTAGAAGACATTTTTATAGCATACTTTTACGGGTCTCGGTAGTTTTGTTGTTGTACGATAAAATGTAACGCAAGCAAATCCTTTAAAAATTTTCAAGTAAAGTAAGGTAAGTTCCTGATAACAATGATAATAACAATTTTTTTTGCAATTCAAAACCTTTTATTTTTATCTTACTCATTTCGTTTTTAAAATTCCCGCAACTCTTATCGATTGCCATCGCTTCTTCACTTTGCCGCTATCCGATACACAAACCGGAAATGCGGTGAAATTTGAGTCCAAATAAGTGGTGAAGGTGGTGTACAACAATTTTAAACAGCAATAGTACAGATATTGCGAAAATTTTAGAAACTGTATTTAATTAGTCAACCGTATTATCGTTACAAAAGTTAATATCAGAACTTTTGTATGATAAACGTGCCCTCGTCAATAGTTTTTTTCAGCGTCAAGTGGTACTCGAGGTCATTAGCCGCGACTATCATAATACCAACTTATCAGTTATTTATAATATTTTTAAAGAAATTAAAAATCATTTTAAGTTTTTAATTTGTCAAAAAATCTAGTTCTTAAGTAACCTTATCTTCAAAGACCGAAAAGACTGTTGAGATTGAAAAACAATATATTGAAAAAAAGAAAAAGGAAACTTATTCAAATTTTGAAAAGACCAAGAAAGTTATTTTAAACATCAAATAAAATAATAGAACTGGACCGAAATAATTTGGAATATATAAAACCAAACGTCAAACAGAGATCACGCTCGTCACGCCCTCAGCAAGTTGACTCGTGTTCAAAATGTGACAGATTTACGGATCCAAAACTAATCCCCCGAAAGTAAAGAAATATAGTCGAAATGAAAACACAAAGACCAAACAGAATTTCAATTTGTATCACTTTATTCAACGTTTTACGTTAATATTTTTTTGTTCTTTAATAATATATTCTTTACTGTACTTTAGCTGTACTCTTATAGGGTTTTCTTTTTGGGTTTGGGGACTGCTCGCAATTTGAACATTTAAACAATTAAATATATATAAATAATTATAGACGTCACTTGCTAGACATAACATTACGGGTATAAACTTAGCTTACTATGTATGGGTGTATGTTTTTATGTATAGTCGTACATTATAATATAGTTTATGTATAGATATATGTACCGTTACATATCATTGCATTAGCACAGCACTTTAAACACTTAATTGCAGGTATAAATAATGAATGTTCTTGCTGTCGCAAATTATAACAATTTTCAACAGAAAACAAAAAACGACAATTTCTCGGCTCTTATTTAGAAATCATTGAAGTACTGCAAATCTCTTTGGTCTACTGCCTTGGCGGGTTTCCAATCCTTCTCGGGATAATCATCAAAATTTTTGGTATCACCGTCGTGATGTACATCGGGCAAAATGGGTGGCTGCAAGCGAAATAAATTTGAAAAATGATCATTTTGATGTGGATATATTATATTTTTCCTAATTGTTGAATATTTATGGGTGTTTTAATGCGAGCAAAATAGTGTTCAATTAAACTGTATGTTACAGATCTGGGAAACAAAGCTTATTAAATCTAAAAAAATATAAGGCAAATTCTGAAATGAACCTAGGGCATTTCCATTTCCAAAATCACATAAAACATACGTGATTAGCGGGCAAAAAGTGAGAAATGTGTGCAAAATTCAGCACGTTTGTAACAATCATTTCTGACGCATTTAACCCATTGTCTCCCGCCTGGGCGGGGGCGTTCGTTCATGTGGGCAATTAACACCTTCTCCTTCAGATGCGAAATGCCCCCTTTTGTTACATTTCACTCGCACTTGGACCAGCTGGGCTGGCCAGGGAGAATCCGGAGATTTATGGGTCTAACACCCACCAGCACGGCCGAAATAGACGCTGCGGTCATTAACTAAAGGCACAGCTAATTTGAAAAACTGATTTGTTTATTTGCTTTTAATTACGAGAACGTATGAAAATACACATTGGTAGACTGACAAAAGCCCCACCAAAAAAAATTTGTGTGACGCAAAAATCCTCGCAAAGTAATAACCTCATTTACTACTAATTAAAATGAACTATTTTCCGAAGCTGGAACCCTTGAACTCACCTTTAGTTTCTTGCTGTAGACGTCATTCCAATTCAAGTGCTTGAACCAGCGATGCCTCTTCACGTCATCGGCGCCATTCTGAGAGGTCGAGGGAGGTATTCCGAGATGGGGGACGAACATAGAATGAAATACAAAATATTGGACATAAATAACGTTCTGCACTTGGATAGCTCGTGTTGCAAAAACGCGCGACAAATCTATTAAAAAAAGCAACCGTGGCGAAAACAAAATTCGCACGTATAAGAAAAATGATTTTGAGGAAAATGTATTAGGCTAACTGACAACGAGCATGTGCAGATCTATTTGCGATGGCCAACAATTAATTTTTGATATATGCGATGCAATTTTTAATGCCAGCAACAAAATCTGACCATCCAACTGTGACAAGTGTAAACAATTCTCTATAAATATGGTGCCTAATAAGCCGGAAAATGTTAACGAAAAGCTTGCCAAGTATTTTTATGGATGGCTATCTAAGGAAAGGGTGGAAGTGCTCGAAGGGGCGGAATAAATAAATAAACTTTGACAGGGCTAATTTTACTAATCATTAAAAGATATTCAATGAAAGAAACAGGAAACTTGATGGATAGTCCGGCAGCTGAACAAACTTTATGCTTCCAAATATTTGTTTATTTATTCCAGTGCCATGTTAGATCTCTGAGACTTTCTATAATTTTATTTTTAAAAATTCAACATCTGATTGCCGATGATGCTCACCTTCATGTTGCCCAGTCGCTTGGTTCTATCATTCACCAGCAGCTTTTTGATCAAGTCTTTGGCAATGGGATCCATATGACGCTCCCACTCAATTTTACCGCTCAATATCTTCTCGTAGATGCCGAAGGGCTGTTCATCGTAGAAAGGTGGATAGCCCACGAGCATTTCGTAGATGAGAACTCCTGAAAATGAGTAGTATTAGTATTTTCCCGATCTTTAAGATTACTGCGGAGAGTCTCACCCAATGCCCACCAGTCCACGGCCTTATTATGGCCCTTGGACTGAATTATCTCAGGTGCTATATACTCGGGCGTTCCGCACAATGTCCAAGTGCGATCCCTCAGTTTTTTGGCAAATCCAAAGTCTGTTATTTTTAAATGGCCATCCCGATTGATCAGCAGATTCTCTGGCTTCAGATCGCGGTACACAATTTGCAGTGAGTGCAGGTATTCCAAAGCACTGACGATTTCGGCCGCGTAGAAGTTGGCTAAAATATGAGTAATACCCATTGATTTGGAGTTCTTGTTTTACAGAATGGTTACCTACAGGTTTGACTAGTGAATTTTCCCGCATTTCGCAGATATGTGAACAGCTCTCCGCCGCAGACATAGTCGAAGATCATATACAGATTTGAGTCATCCTTTGTGGACCATTCCCTTTGTAAAAGAAAAAGTAAATATATTTATTAAATAAATAAACAAAAATATTACCATACATTAAATATTTGTGTATTTTTATACCCGTTACTCGTAGAGTAAAAGGGTATACTAGATTCGTCGGAAAGTATGTAACAGGCAGAAGGAAGCGTTTCCGACCCCATAAAGTATATATATTCTTGATCAGGATCACTAGCCGAGTCGATCTAGCCATGTCCGTCTGTCCGTCTGTCCGTCTGTCTGTCCGTCCGGATGAACGCTGAGATCTCGGAAACTATGAGAGCTAGGCTATTGAGATTTGGCGTACAGATTCCTGAGCTTCTTACGCAGCGCAAGTTTGTTTCAGTAGACTGCCACGCCCACTCTAACGCCCACAAACCGCCCAAAACTGTAACTCCTACAGTTTTGATGCTAGATAGAAAATTTTAACTGAAATGTATTGTTCTCATCAATACCTATCGATTGACCTAAAAAAAAGTTTGCCACGCCCACTTAAACGCCCACCAACCGCGAAAACCTGTGACGCCCACAATTTGCATGCTAGATAAAAAATTTTAACTGAAATGTATTGGTGTCGTCAATACCTATCGATTGATCCAAAAATAATTTTGCCACGCCCACTCTAACGCCCATAACGCTTAAATCTGTCTACCGCCGGTAGGTGGCGCATTTTAATTTCGCTTTGCTGCTTGCATATCTCCATTTCCCTTTGAGTAACGGGTATCTGATAGTCGATGTACTCGACTATAGCGTTCTTCCTTGTTCAAATTGTAATTGACCTTTGAGGTTTTTGATGAATACAAAAGAAAGGAACAATTTTGTTTAATTTTGTAACAAATCAATAAAGAATTTTTAAATAAATTATAATGTATTCTTTGAACATTTCTTTTTTAAGATACAACAAAATATTATGATGCAGCTGACAACAATATAAAAATTCCTCAAATTATATTTTGAGACCTTTTGTTTTTTCAAACTTTTTAAGGAAGTTATTTTTATAAAATATGGTATATTCTTCATATGGTTTTACTTACAGACTGATGACAAACGGATGTCGTATTTCCCGCAATATATTCCGCTCGTTCTTAACGTGTTCAATCTGTTTGAGACGAATGACTTCGGTCATGGCCAAAATCTTCATGGCACAGTACTTCTCCGAAATGCGATCGCGACACAAGCACACGCGTCCAAAGGTGCCAGTGCCTGAAAGGGAAAAGAAGGGGTAATGTAGGGTATCGTATTATCGAGTGCAGCGAGGCCAAAACCGCAAACAACATTCTTAAATATCGGGGCATGCCCCATTAAAGTGTTTGCAAACGATATGGCAAAGGTCTCGGCTTACCCCGAAACAGACGAGGTGGAAAAAATAAAGCCAAGAAATTAAATGTATTTATTATTATTACGCATTCAATATAAACCTTTCTAGGTTGCTTTACATTTTTGTGTAATTGATTTGATTTTATTCTGTGTTCTTTTGAAAAAGATTAAGATTAGGGGTATTGAAAATGAATATCACTTATTCCCCCCATCGTATACACCATTAAAAGGGTGTTATTCAAAAATAATTACTTCCATTTATGTAAGCCATTTTTAGCACCACTTTTGGAACCCCAGCTGTAAAGTGCATATGTGCGGAGGGTGCATAATTACTGTTTTCACTGCCGAGCACGTTTTGAGGTTACAAAAGCAAGCTTGCTTTTACTACCACCTGGTAACATGGCCGGCAAGTTGGGTGCTGGGTGCTGGGTGTTGGGTGTTGGCTTACACGCCCGGCCGAGATTTTCTCAACCTTGAGTTTTTAATTGGGCTAACGTCCGACTCGCTGGGCACTCGGCGGGCGAACGAGTGGCTGAGTGACTAACCGGCAGGAAAGGAAACACGGAGCGTGTGAGCCTCTCGGATTTCACATAAACACTTTGGCCAGATACACTTAAGGCCAAGAGCGACGTCGGAAAATTTCTTTTCGTTTCGTTTCGTTTTCTGTGTTTTGTTTTCCATGGCCTGCCAAAACAACAAAACGGCTACAAATTGATTTGTCTTATAAATCAAAAGCCGAAACGCAATCATTTCAGATTCGAAGAGGCCGGGGGGTAGTGGGAAAAGTTTTACTTTCTGCAGCTGCTTTTAGTTTTTCAGCACGTTTTCCCTGTGTGCTCGATGCTCGGTGTTCCCGATCATGCCAACAATAATTAGCCGTGATTTTCAATGTAATAAAGCAAAAGTGAACAGATTATTGAACTCGACCACAATTATTTGCCACGTGCGTTCCTCCCAGAAAATTAAACAAAAACTTGCAAGCAACGTGCCAGAATAGTCGGCTCCATACAGCAGAGGTAACCAAAATAAGGAAATTTAATTATCTAAATATTTCATTTTAACAAAACATTAGATTAGTTGATTGGTAAACTGTGTTTTAAGTAGCCCGTTTTTGTTAAGACCATTTCTTTGTTATTGAAAACAATTTTTCCTACAAACAAAAAAACTTGTAGGTAAATACCCATCAAAAATACCCGTCAAATTGTCAATTTGACCAACGAAATAGTTATTCTCCCAACAAAAAAACACACAAATCTAACCATTCTATGGTACTTTTACTGTTTAGTAACCAAAGCTAAAATAGAATACGAGTCACTATATTTAATAATTGCTAACCTTTTTGAAGAGTTAGGCTCGTAACAGACGAAGTACTTAAAGAAAACGAATTCTAATTACTAAATTTTTTAAGTCACACGTAAAATTAATAAGTCCAAAAGAATTCTTTAAGTGCCAATTTTATAGTATTATAGTTCTTCATGTTTGAACTCTCAACACTATTATTTTGGCTTCCACAGTGCGTGGGCGTAGTTGGGTGGGCGTGCCCTCCCCATATGGGTGCACCTGGAGGGGGAGAGCATTACACGTGCAAATCAAAATATAAACCCCGACATTGTAATTAATGAATTGTTCTTTTTGCTGTACACAATTAGGTTTTTCGTTTACGTAGTTTCAATGATTCAGCAAGACAATGGGATTATATAAGTTTTGAAGTGGGCATGAAAAAGCGTGGAAACCGAGAACCTCGTTGATAAATCCCAGAGGCATTAATGAGCCAATAACAATCTTCCCAAATGAGTAGAAATTCATGCTTTCAAATAGCAAATATCCACATGTCCAGAACTTCCAAAAAAATGTTCCCTAAGAGCCAATCAAATTGGCCTCCCAAATAAATTCCAGAATATTTAAAACATTTTTATAGACACATTGCTCGAGTGCAAACAAACTCAAACAAGAGGAACCCCCAAAATCGAACTTTGAACACCCCTACTAAAAGAAGCAATAACTAATTAAACCATCATAAATAAACAGCTTATAGAACATGCATTTGTGGAAAATCTTTCTAAGATATAGACGATGTTTAGCAATCGCCATGGCATCCAAAATTTGAAATTTGGATAAACGGAAAATAAACATTGAAAATATGCCAGACGGAATAAATCAAGCAGATATAACTACAACCAATGATGGATTGGATGATTTTATGGTTAGAATTCGAATTCGGGGGCGCAGATGCAGACACCGGCACATTGCATGCGATTGTGATTACGAGGCGTGAAGAAAACAACAAATTGCGGGAAATAATTAAAAGTATTGGGGGAAAAAGTATTGAAAAAACTGAAAGTTCTGGCTGGCAATCAGTTGCATGAAAAAATTCGAGCGAGGCTGGCAACAGGAATTCGGCTGCGCTCGGGAGAGAATAGTTTTTTAAATATTTACATGTTAGGTACATGTCTTAATAAAGGAAAATTCCATCGAACGCTTTTCATAATTTCTGATTGGGAAAGTGAAAGGCTTTGTTTGAATTTCTAGAATTTCTAGTGCAGTTGGTAAACTTTTCGAGTATTTATCCGCCAATGTTTACTTGAACCACGTAAGGAAATGGCTCTTAGATTTCCTGGAGATGATGGAATAAGTTAATGAAAAACTTTCAACTCAGGACAATACTATATTATTTCCAATTTCTATTCCAAATTCTAGAATTTCCAGTGCAGTCGATAAACTTTTCGAGTATTTATCTGCCAATGTTTACTTGAACCACGTAAGGAAATGGTTCTTAGATTTCCTGGAGATGTTGGAATGAGTTAATGAAAAACTTTCAACTCAGAACAGTACAAAAGAATTTCCAATTTCTAAGTTTTTAAACATGTAATAAATATAAAATTCAAATTTAAACGTAATTGAAAAAATAAATCTTTCATAATTGTCAGCTTATTTTTACTTTCAGTGGATCTTTACCCCAACTTAATGTTGTTTATGTCAAGTACAATGACTGTATGAATACTTCATTCCATCTCTTAGTTTCAAATGCTTTTCAAACACGCTTTTCAAAAGAAGCGGCATCTTCGCACTCAGCAAACATTTAAACTGATCTCTTAGCACCTCGTATTCGAACCACTCCACCTCAAGTTGATCTCGTCTAGTGCAAAGGAAAGTGCTTTTACCGATGTTTTAACTACCACTTCCACTTCCATTTCCACTGCCTCAACCGGCAACTGCCCGCCGGCTGCTCCTAAATGTCTGGTCGAAGTGAAATTGTGACAGCTGGAGAGCAGACGAAACCGAGACTGAAGGTTGCACTGAAAACAATCACCAGGACTAAAATCATTTAATTAAATAATTTTGAAAATTAAAGTAAAAATGTGTACGTCAGCTTATGTAAAGTGTTCTTGTTAATTAAATAATAATTTAATTTATTATAACCAACAGTCTTATAACTTTTAAGTTTGGACTAACGGTCTAGATTTATTTTAAAAAAAAGTCATGACAACCTATACTAAAATTTCATTTGTATATTAAGTCATATCATCATATTTTCAGTTATGCTGTAGGCTGCAATGAATAAATCGAGTGTTATATGGTCATGATTAAACTTTGCCTGGACTAAATTATTTTAATAAGTTTTAAAACTTGCCTAACAAAATCAAAAACATTTTTTTTTTTAATTCCATTGTTAGCTTATACCAATTACCATTTAGTATAAATCCTGCAGTAGTAGATACATATTTTTTACAATTTTTAAAGTGACACAATCGTGAACTAAACGTACTACCTTCATATTTCTAATAAAATGTATATTTTGTTTATTGAATCATAGTATATATTATAGTTTAATTTCTTTCAGTGCAAGCTCAGTCTTCAGACGAAGCCGCAGACGGCCGAGCCGATAGTCGGGCGCAATTAAAGTCTGGCCGAGATGTGGCCAAACCTGTTGGCGGTGGCAGACGGAGCACATAAGTTGCAGAGATGCAACTGCAAAAAGTGCGTGAAAAAAGGCGAAGCATATTTTACATAATACGCGAAACTTTCTATTTGACGAAGCGATGCCATAAACTGTCCAGTGAAATTGCCATCCCATGGATGCAGTCCGTCCGTCAGTCAGTCAGTCGGCATCTGACGGATGGATGGATGCCTTTCATTTGCGCTGGCAAATAAAAATCATTGCAGTTGGGCGCGTTTCTGTTTCTGTTTTTAATAAATTATGTGTGCCAAAAGTCAAAATACTGTAAAAAAAGATTTCGAACATCGCAGCATGTAAATGCGAATATAAACTTGGCACCATTTGCAATTCTCGCCAGCTGGCGTACCAAGTTAAATAAAGTTAATTGCGTTTTATGCAGTTCGTCGAAGCAAAGTTTGTTTAAAGATGCATAAATAAAGGAAGACGACTGAGAGACTCGAAGCCATGGAGGCCAGGGTAAAAATATTCTGGCCTGATCTTACACATTTCCAAATAGGCATTAAAATCAGATATTTAAGCTGTTGTAAATAATAATAAACAAGTTGTATTTAGGTCACTTGATAATTGTTGACTGACTGAACTCATTTAGTTCGCCGCTGGGAACTTGTTGTTGATTTTGCAATTTGTACTTTCGAGATGCAATCTTGTCGGCTTTCAGTTATTTAACTTGCTGTTTTTTGTGGCAGGTTAAATATTGTTTTCGAACTGACTCATTTATTGATTGAGTAATTATAACAATTAAGAAGTTTTTCTATTTGCTTTTAATATTATACTTCTATTCTAGTTTAATTAAGTATTGATGTATTGGAAATAACGAAAATATTAGCCAGTCATATTTGCACTTGATAGTCTTCTAATAAATCATTTTTCAAATAAATAGATTTAATTTTTAAAAATTCTTGAAATCACTTGACCAGCTACTGACCATAAACCCAATTCGTAGAACTCATTTATAAAATGGCTGTCAAAATATTTTCATATGCAAAACAAATATAGAATTATTTTTATTAGTTTGAATCTAAACCAATTCCTGGGAAAACATTTCGATTTTTAAGCACTTATAAGTAAATTTTAAGATTAAAATAGTATATTAAAAAGGGATTGTACCCCTTTGTTTAATAAACTTCCAGTTGTGTTTATAGATATACAGCTTTATTGACCAATAATTGGATATATCTGTGTGGGAGTCACCCAATGAACCACACACCTTGCCCAATCACCATTCCATTGGCGACATCCCGTTCTAACTTAAGCGATTTATGACACTTTCAAAGCAGATGTTTATCATTTACCACATAGCATATACGCCGTAGACATTAGCCCACCTGCCCCTGCCTGTCGATGAGAATTCACATTTGTCAAGTTTTTACAGAATGTACCTAACAATTTACAAGACCACAAAGTGGTGGGAGGCTCGATCGAACATAAATTTGATGTTGAAATATAAAAAAAGGGGGAAAATCATTCCGCGTTTATTTCTGGTAATGGGTGCAGTTTAATTTGTCTATATTTGCCAGATGCAAAGTGCATTTTTAGGTCACCTTTATAAATAAGACACAACAGAGGCGAAAAAGTGTGCTTATAACGCAGTTTTATATGCTCGTTTAATGTTTGAAAGAGGCGGAGGTGGGTCTCGATTTGGATCCGAACTGGGTCCCCAAAGAGGAGGCGATTCTACCAGCCGAAGAGCGGACGAGGGGTCTTTGGTTTTCGGCACAGTGCCAAATAATAATTTCTATATTATACGTTGGCTCGATGTTGTTGAAATAAAATTCACATTTTCCTCGGGCTTCACACAGTTTACAGAGATCGGGCGAGGCGAATTCAAATTTTCCATGCGATCGTAAATTTCCCGTTGACTGATTTTGTCTTTTCATGCGGCGAACACAGCCAAAAATTGTTATTACTTATACAGAATATATAGATACATTCTGTCCGAGCACTTAGCACGCAACAAAAAACGAGTCGAACGGGAGGTTTTCCAATTTCCATTTCCATTTGAACTATGAGTTATACTTTGCAGACGCAACGTCGACACACAACTTGTTGTTCTACACGGCAACAACCACTGGGACATGTGTTCGCTATCCGACAGATACATTTAGCCGCTCGAAATTTGATTGCCTTTTATTATTTAAAAATCAATTTATGCTAAAAGCACAAAAGACGGCCCGATAGGAATCCCCGCCACACACGCAGTCTGACACTCGGCGATTTCAATTCGATTTCAATTGGCAAACGGCAACGCGCTCTCGTGTTTTGGCCAATTTTATGTCCCAGCTGAATTGTGTTTCCGAGAATCGTGCGTAAATATTTATCTTTGGAAAAATCCATCAATCAATGGGCAGACTAAAAGGATTGTCTGCCCCCAGGTCTTTCCGCATTTCGAAATCGGTGCACGATCCACTGAGAAGACACCCCCCACAGGGAAAATTTGTCAAGTTGATAAATTAGCTGTGGGGACTTAGGGAAACAGAAGGTCAGCACCTCAATTGTCAGAGATTTCCGCATTAGTTCTACTTAGTCGAAAAAGTGGGCCACCGAACGAAATGTATAACTCTTTCGTCGCTAATTGATGGGGTTATTGATCCTTTCCGAAAATCTGGCGCACTTTTACCACACTTTATACAATTTTAGAGCAATAGGCACATTTGGGCATTTTTAATAAGCCAATTGATCGCCCGAGAACACATTTCACGTTTCCAAAGTAATGTCTATCAGGCCGTTTTGAGTTTTTCATTTTAAAATGTCGGACTTTGGGTTGGCCGAATTTTTGGGATTTTAGTTTACGATCCGTAAAAGGTCATTAATTTAGTAATACTTTAAATAGGAAAGTGGTTAGTACCTGGTTTATTATCAGAAAATTATAAAATTTATATTTGAAAATATATTTGACTAGACTATTCCTTGTATATTCTATTTCTAATCTGTTTCCACAATTCAAGGCTTTTGGCTCTGAGTGATAGACCTTTTATTTCTTTCTCTTTATATCTCCCCTGGAAGATCCTGGTTTGGCTTTACAAAACAATAAAAACTTTCTTCCCGGACACTTAATGATAAGACATGGACTTTCACTCAAATAAAACTCTGGCCAAGACAGGCAGACTTCAATCCAGTTTCCCGAGGCGAACATTTCCTTTTCGAGTTACAACCGCAGTCCATTTCACCGCGGTGTTAATTGCAATTCAACTGTTGAATTGACAGGTTTAAGGCCAAAGCTAATGGCATTTTCTGGTTGTTGATCCATCGCATCACATGCACCCAGAACGTGCACAAATAAAAACATGTTTTGTTTGTTTCCCAAAAGCAAAACAAAAGTTCCTCTGTTGTTTGCGGAATTTTAAAAACATTTCTTGGGAAATGTTCTAGCAGGAAAATCCCCTTTTTAGTTTAAATCATTCGTAGGAGACCTGTGGTCGTCAATGGGATTTTGAAACAACCAGCCAAATGAACTATCAATATTTATAGTAAATCTTGAGGGGCACATGTTTAGAGTTGGCAATGTTTTCGTTTCGGTCCAGTGTGGTTTTTCTTCATATTTTCATGCCGTATTGTTTTCAGCATCCACTGGCTTTTCCGCAATTACGGCGATGATGCTCGCTTGCCCATAGCCGCATCTCCTATCCATCGGCTGTTATTGTTATTATCGAAGATATGAGGGGAGGAAACTAGAACGGCTGATTATCCGTATGCCCTAATAGAAGCGTGACTCACTGGCATTCATTCCCCAGCAGCCCATTCCCATTTTCACATGGGATACCATGCGTGTGCATGGCATGATATCCGCTCTGTTTTATTTACTTTTAACGGATTTTTCTCGAAAATCGCACTCAATACCTTTTGGGCAGTGCGATGTTCTGGCAATTGTTTGGAATCCATGCTAGATTACTCATACGGCGTGTGGTGTGCGCCAATTCAGGTATGAACACCACTGGATTTTTGAAAGCAAATACGGAAAGGAGCTCGGCGGAATTACTCATTCAGCGGAATAGGTGTTAACTGGGGTATTTTAAACAATGGCCGAGAACCGGAAAGGCCACGGCACGTCGTCCCCTTGACATAGGGCAAGATCTATAAGGTAAATACTATAAATCATCCTCCAAAAACATGTTTTTGACTCTTATTTACAATTAATCAGTTACTCCCATAGTAAAAATATATTATATTAAATACAATTTTGGTTTCTAATGAATTGGAATCTTCAAGTTTAAAAAATAATTTCAAGGAAAAGGGGTATTCCAAACAAAATATTCTATGGGAAAGCCCAACTTAATCCACCAACTAATTTTGAAGACTTATAGCCACAATTAATGTCATCTCCAAAATACAAATAATCTTCTTTCAAGTTATTTGCCTAGAAACAATCAAGAAACCCTTGCCATAGGAATTAATATATTCCAAGAACCAATTTAAACTCCCACACTGGATTCAAGTAACGCAAATGTAGCTGTAATTAATCTATTGAAAAAAAACCTAGACCATAAAACCATTTAGAAGGTAATTGTAGTCCAAAGAAAAGCCATTACTTACTCCCACAATATTTTCGCGATTGTTTGAGTTGGCTCGAACAGTTTGGAGCCGAAACGATCGGTGCATAAATGTTTTTAAATGATTTTGATAGCACAAAGAAAGACCAAATTGATCACACGTGTAGTAAAGCAAATGTTGTGGTAATAAATCAGGAAAATGCTCTGAACTTGCCTCAACCGCAAGTAAATATTTATGCCACAAGGCTTAATGAGTGTTTGAATTGTATACTAAATTTAGTTCGGTACTAAAATCGGCTGCTTTGCTCACACCGAAGACGTCAAAATGGGGAAACAAATCAAAATATTATGGGCATTAATTGGTTGAGCGTCTATGAGAGTACGTAAGACCCATTGATGATCCTAAGCAGAGTCCAAGAATAGATAAACGTACGTAAGCGGACTCACTTTAAGTATTGTCTAAATTAAATTTTACGCAATCCAGATCGCTGTGCAGCAATGAAAACAATTGCCCTGCCCGCTGTGGTGCGAAAAGCTCATAATCATCATAATACGAGCATCTAGTCTTCGCTGCCCCATTCAATTTGCGTAATCAATAAGAATTTATTTATGCATAAAGCCAATAAAAAGCAATAGAAAACCGAAGCTGATGCTGGTCTGTGAGGAGCTCACACACACCGAGGTGCTTAAAAAATGAGGTAATAAATATTTGAAATTAAATCGTTGAGCGAAATCAAAGAATAGCAAACAAAAAGCAGCGAAAATGTGAGTCGATGGTATTTGAATACATTTTTTCATTTGGCAGATGAAACAACTGGAGATGAAAACGAAATGATTGAACAGGTGAGAAAACTCTTTTAATTAAATCGAATAGTCAAAGTAAAGAAAGATTTGAAATGTGTGCGGGGGTGTGCCAGTTTGATTTTTTTGACAGAAATAAACGTGTTTCCTATGAATTTTGTCCGAATTTTTTCGGTAGCTATCTGGCTTTTTACTTTTGTGTTTTTAAAAAGAACACA
Organism: Drosophila suzukii; assembly: GCF_043229965.1. Lineage (NCBI taxonomy): Eukaryota > Metazoa > Arthropoda > Insecta > Diptera > Drosophilidae > Drosophila > Drosophila suzukii. The sequence goes on along the minus strand of NC_092082.1, from coordinate 21,602,699 downwards.
GAAAATGAGTGGATAATTGTATGTTTTAATTTATATTTTCAATAGCCAATTTTTTCTGGCTAAGATTTTAAAGTTAGCCTATTTTTGGCTACCTATCTACTGTGAAAGAAGATTTTAGCTGACTTACAGTCAAGTGCCATGGTGTCTTTTAGGTATATAGGATATCATATACAATTAGAAATCAATACCACAAGGAAAAGCCGCAAGATACCACCATTACTTATGAGGTAATCAAATAAATACTGAGCATTTAGGGTGAAGATAACCTCCATCAATTCCCCAATGACCTCATCTAGCCCTGACTTCCGAACCGACCTAGAAGCAGAGCAGTTTTGATGGCATCAGTCTAAACAGTTTCCCGGGTAAACCAACAAACAATCGAGAATCGATCGGATCCAAATAGTACACTATCTATCTAAACCAAGCGACAAGTTGAAGGCTGAAAGGCTGAAAGGCGTGGGACCTTCGCATCAATCATACGCCCCGTGGGCCAGTGTAAACAGCATCCGACTTACCAACTGTTTTGATTATCTGGTAGTCGTCCAAGTGGTATTTGCGCACTCCCTTCGCGGTCTGGACACTGCTGCTCTCCTCGGACTCGTCGTCGTCCTCCTCGTCGTCGGTCTCATTGCCATCGTCCTCCTCGATGCTCTCGCTGGAATCGTGGGTGGCCTCATCGGCGTCCCGCCCATTACCCTCCTCCTCATCCTCGTCATCCTCCTCCTCCTCGTCGACGTCATTGTCATGGTCAGCGGAACTGGTGGTGGTGGTGGTGGCGGTGCTGCTGCTCCGGCTGTTGGTCGCTGGGTCTGGCTTGCGCTGCTCCTGCTCCGCATCCTCCTCGCTGTAGTCGGACTCCAGCGGATCGGATGACTCACTAGAGGCCACGTTGCTGCTGCTCCGCCCGTTCGAGCGGCCCAATTTGAATGTGAATGTTGTCTCTGTGTTGCTGCTGTCATTTGCTGCTGCTGCTGCTGTTGTTGTGCTGCTGTTTGATGGAATCTTCTTCTTGTAGGATGACGTCATCGTGCTGCCGCTTCCGTTTCCGGTTGTCAATTTTGATGTGGATCCTGCCGTGCCGGAAGTCAAAGGCGTGCAGAAGCGGGCACAAGTCGCCATGGACATCTCTGTCGCAATCCTCGCCTGCGATTCCCCGAGTGTCCTCGCCGGAGTTCCTGTCTCTCCTTTTCCTCCTGTCGATTTCCCTGCAATCGAATGGAATGGAAATGAATTGTCTGGTTATATTTGGATAACAAAGCAAATAGCCAGCGAGATTGATTGAAAAGGGTTACAATCGCTGTAATTACAAGCCGGTAACGTTTCCCTCTCAATGTAATCTTTTATATAACAATCTAAGCACCATTAAGTTGTCATATAAAATTAACTACATCATAAATATGCTATGTAAATTCTTAATTTTTATCAGTTAAAAAATGAACTTAATAATTGCATAGTACATATAAAAGAATATAATTTTTGAGGTTTTCGCCTTTCTTTAAATTATTTTTTTTTTATTAAAGGTATATCTTATAAATTGGTTGAGCCCGAACAACTTTTAATTTTATGTATGGTATTAAATGTAATATTTATTTGCCTAAGAAAGTAATGATTTAATTTTTTTATCAAAAAAGAGGTATAAATTTGGGTTATCGGGGTATCGTATATAAAGATCTTCATAATCTTCAAATAATACATTTTTAAATAATCTTAAAAGTCCTGTGAAAATTTGTATAAAGAATTGAATAAAATTTAGAGATTTAACGAACATTTCAGTACCAAATTAAATTTTAAAAAATCCTCAAAGGGGAAGCATTAAAATCCATACCTATGTTCCAACCCCTTAACTTTTAGGGAAGCAACTGCCGTAATTACAACGGCTACTATAAACTTGCATTCTTTCCATTTACTTCCCGTTCTTTGAGTTCGGTTCACATATCCATTAAAAGCCCAGAGCTCTTAGTTAAATGCCGCCTCCATTGTTCTCCCAAATTGCCTTGGGGTGTATTTATACGCCGAATCCCACAATCCCGTCCAATCCGCTCCCATTGCCAGACCATGGTCGTTTAATTAACCAGCCGAGGATAGTGCTGATGGCTTTGTGTTTAGGCCCGGTCGGGCCATCGTGGTGTTCGTAGATTGAAAGTGAAATGGAATGGCCGCCGGTCAGAGGGACTATGTGTACGCCAGTGCATCCAGCAACAAGTGTCTGTCCCGGGTCTTATCAACACACACAGACTGACAGGCGCCCCGACAAAAGGCATTATAGACTGACAGCCCGGGAAAATTGAGTTCGCATGCCAAAGGGTTTTCACCGCCACAACAAAGGAGGCTGCAGTCCAGTTAATATCACATACTAATATTATTAATAACAATGACTGCAGTCTTGATTCAATTTGCTGCCTGCCTGCCTGCCAACAAAAGGAAAGCCCAGTGTCCCCAGACACAAAGCCAATTTCCTGAGGTTCGCCTTAATGCACAGATGCATTTAACTCAAGACATAATAATGGCGATAAAGAGGTATTGGGGTCGGTCCACCCGAAATGCAAAATCGAGATGGATGCATGCGGCCATAAAATCAATATCCATCTATATGGCGCCTCTGCCCGTATATTCTTGGCTGGCCTGAGTGGCTTTTATTGTTTAAGCGGGTGCTGGGGCAATCTAGGCCAGTCGGCCCATAGAAGAGCATTCGATTGATTCGAGGATTGTACAAAAAGCCAACCGAAATGCGGACTGGAGGGCAGGGATTGATGCGCATCATTAACTACAGCTTTGGCAGGTCGAAGGCCAAGAAGATGACAATAGATTAGTCAGGCGTGGCATTTGACTGAGGAACATCGAAAGGGTTTATGGCAAAATTCGGTGAAAAGGCATATTTTAAAATTGCAAAAGTTTGATGAACAGAAGCTAATACTTTCAATGGAAGTAAATGGTTTTTTCTTCTACATGTCATCAAAAACATCAGTTTAATTATACGTCTTCTGAAATATCATAAATGTTTATTATTTTTTCAACAATTAAGTTCTGCTTAGTGTTATCACTTTAATTTACTACCTTTTTGCTTACTATCATTACTATCTTTTCTATTAAAAATACATTTTATGATTAAGTATAAATTACCCTGGACTAAAGATAGCCCTACAAAAAAAATCTAACGAATCATTATGAGGAACCTGAATTAATTGAGCGAGAACTAAATTAAAAATCTATACCTAATTTCATCATTACGAAATGTTGTTCGGTTAGAGAACCCGTATGGTTTACTTCGAATTCAGGTGATTTGTTTTATTAAAAATTTTTTTCCTTCTAATTTGGAAACTTTGTATCATCTTGTCTAGTTTCCAAACTAGAATATATTACTCACGAAACAAATACCCCTCAATGCAATCGACACACCTCACGCTCTAATGAAAAAGGCAACCCCTGATAAAAATGGATTTACGTAAATCTGTTTAACTACGCCTCAAGGAAAATAAAACCTACGTATATGCATATCTATATTGTTTTATTGAGGTGAACCTTGTCGTAGTAGGACGTTTTGTTATTTACGAAAAATACCATCCAACGATTTCTTGGAATATTTTCTTTGGCTTTTGTTTGGTTTTTTTTTATTATTATTACACACATATTAATTTTATGAACGACTGTCACTCAAGATTATTTACGTACGCGTTAAAAATTTGTGCACTTTTTCGGTGGGGATGATGAAAATAAAACGCCAACGCAATAAAAGTGCGGAAATATAAATTAAAGTTGTCTAAGGCAAAGTGCATGGATTGTTTTGAGAATAATTTCTCAAAAATTATTGTAGACAATCACTCGGGCTGTAAATTAGCCAAGCAGCAGCAGCAAGAACCAAGAAACACAAACAACCGATCTCGATCGGCGGGTCCTACGAACATATATCCATATATCCACTCACACTCACTCTGAAGAGCGGCCCCATTCACCTTGGCGGCTGCCAAATTTGAAATTGGAAATGGAAATTGGGGTCGTCGCTGCCAGCCAAATGTTAAAATGTTGAATAATCTTCCGGTGGCCAGCACTCTTTTTCTGCTCTTGTTGCCGCTTCCACTTTTCGTGAATGGAAAACGCAATAAAAAGTATATACTATATGCTACGTACAAAAGTTAAGCGCTAGAATTAGTGCCTACGAGATAAGGTGGAAAGATCAGGTGAATGAAGTGAGAGATTGCGAAATATCTTGGCTATCAATTTCTAGAGAATAATTAAGGCGGTTTACAAACTCTGATTACAAGGTGGAATTTTGGGAACAGTCAACAAATAACAAAGCAAATTTCTTTTAACATATATATTCAATCCGATACTTTTTGAAAAATGGTTTCTTCATATGTGAATTATAATTAAAGGAAAGTTCTTTATTGGGACCTATCAAAAATTTAACAATTTTTATTTGAAATAAAAATAATTTATGTTTCTTTTCAACTCGTTCAAAGTTCCCCCTTAATAATATTTTACATATAATACTCAGACTCAATTTATCTTGACTGTCTTATAAATTATTTGGAAGCATTTTCTTGTTCGAGAAGATTTCCTGAGAAAAATTATGAAACTCATCCCATGGGTCTTAGCTCACCTCGCATTAAGACACTTTGATTTATTCAGAATATTAGCAATATGTTTCAATAAGCGGACCAAAAAAGAGATTTCCTAATTTTGTGACTGCAGGCCACTTGACCTCTGATTCGGGAAATTAAATTTACGTGCAATGTTTGCAACATTTATTAATTCGTTGGGCTACCCGGGGCATAAGTTATGATATCAATTAATTAAAAGCAACGTGAGGCGGTTTGTTTAAAAATATATGCTCGGTTTGTATAAAAAGAAAGCGTCTCATATTAATATCATCGTCATCGGTGTATTTTCGAAATTTCCAAACGGCAGAAGAGAATTTGCCGTAGGCGTTGGCATTATTAATATTTTTCGTTTGCCAGGAATGTAATTATCTGAATATAAGTGCACAGGTTTGAATTAATGATCTGGGGTATTACAAAAACGAGGATTCATTGGTCGTTTTCGGTTGACAAAATAACGATTTTCACCCCACTCCCTGTCTGCTTTTGGGCAATAAACCCCAAATGGTAATAATCGTCAAAAATAATGCCGGCTAAAAGTAATCATAACATAAATACACATAACAGCCTGCGCCACGCTCTTTATTTTATCTGGGAGGGTTTCTCGAACTCGCTTAAGGGCGAAACAGATTTATGGTCTTGGATTTGTTTTTATAGAGCAAGTATTTCCGTTGTCCTTGTGCTAGTTCCTCACTCACTGTATTTGGCTATGAGAATATATGGTACTTTTATGCGTAAGAGGAAGTTGGGGAATAGATTTGGAAAGTCCTTGGCTGAGTTTGTGGAGAGTTATTGGAGCGGTACATGAAGAAGGGCTATTTAAATGGGGTCAACTAAATGGAAATAGTTGCTAGATTTCGAAAGCGAGGGAACAATAACAAAAAAAATTGTATAGGACTTTTGCCATGTATTTGGGAATCAGTTTTGGGTGTATGAAAACACATAAATCAGGGATATATGAATATTTCTGATATATACAATTTGTCGCAAGAGAATCCAATGATCTATAAATCTTTCAATAATTAAAAAAATTAAAATTTTACGTTTAAGTAAAATATGTACAATAATAATAATAATTGTGTGAATATATATACGTTGTAGGCTTCAATGAAATACATTTTTAGGATATCATTTTGGAGCAATAATTTTTTAAACCGTAAAGATGTTTTATTTTAATATTTTTTTGACTGTTTAAATTAACAAGGTAAGAAGAACTTGTTGAGGGTTCTAACGTTTTGATGCATCATATTTTTGTTACATGCTTAACAAAATGTTTTAAAGATTATTATTACATATATTTTTCGCCCTACTTCAGGAACTGTGTCAAAAAGATTATCGTTTAGCAAATTAATGTTAATTCACCACAATGCAAACTTAATGAAGTTAATCGCTACATTACCCAGATCTCGGAAGTCTCCGTGAGACAAAGCAAAAAAAGCACATTAACTTCAAACTTTTTTTTATATCTTTTCCACTCCAAATATTAAGATTTAACTCTCCATATGAGGTGTAATTAGCTAATTGCGCTAATTAAATCGGCTCGCCTAATTATAGCACTCAAAGCTTAATCATCAAAGCGAATTTATCTCCACTTTTTGTTTCTATTTTGGAAAGCAAGCATTTATGATATGTGGCTGGCTGCTGGCTGCTGCTTTTTACACTACTAACGATTACTCACCAAACTAAATTTTAAGAGCCAAAATTGCCGGCCGTCGTTGCCGCTGTTTTGGTTTTTCTTAACGATCGCCCCGCCGATCTATTTATTGTTGTTGTTCTGGTTGTTCTGGTTGCGATTGTCTGGTTTCTGAGTTCTGATTTTTTTGCTGGAGCAAAATTTGAACGCTTGCGAAATTTTTAAAAATAAATATGTTACTTTAAGAGCGCACGATTTTCCACGACTAGCCGTCGACGATTTTTCCTTCGTTTTTGGCCAGCAATAATAACAAAAAAAGCGAAAAACCGCTGAAGCCGACACAGAAACAGAAATAAACTCAACACTCAGCGTTCCCCGGGGGGCTATAGGTATGGATATTATTATACGGGGGTATGGCTATGGGTATGGGTATTATAGGTACCAGATCGACTGGACACACCGATCGCGCTTTGCTTTATTTGTGTCACTTTTTTCGTGGGTTTTCCAACGTTTATTTCGCTTGATTTTTTGTGGCAAAAAGTGCCGCTTTGTTTGGTTTGTTTTGTTTATATGCTGGGATCGTGAGATCCGAGAGATCTAGAATTTCCGGTTTTCTGCAGCGCAACTTGCAGTTTTTGCTTTGTTTTTCGTTAGTCTCCGTTTAGCCAGCACAATGCAAACGACTGCAACTAACCGTAATTAATCAAAACTAACGTTCGGGCAATTTGAATAATTTTTTTGTCTTGTCTGAAGAACCTCTAGCGTCGAGTTTTCCAATTTTCTTTAGCTGATTTTGTGTTCTGTGGTGTTTTTCTTGGGTTGACCAGCCGCTTCCACGTTTTGCACGAAACTGAAACGTAAAATCTGCGAATCGCTTGCCACAGCTCTCGACGTCGACGTCGCAGTCGGCGCCGCAGTCGTGGTCGCTCGGAAAAGGGGGCGGCACAGACTGAGGGGGCGGGGCAGCGGCCAATGATGATGACGACGATGATGATAATGGCCAAGTGGAGATGGCTTCGGGATGCTCGGATAGTCACAGGCGGATGTGTTTGTGTTTGTGTTGGCCCTCCATGTGTGCGCGCTGTTTGGTTTTGGCCAAGTGTCTCGAGTGTTGGTCCATTTGAGGGCCTAAACGGTTTGGCGGCAACAGGATCATCGCCACAGGATGGCGCGGGCGTCCTAATCAACGAAGGCGATAAGCCAGCTAATTGACAGCAGCCTCACGGAACAGGAAGTCTTTATAGTACACTTATAATATATTATTTGGAATACACATGGACCAAATGAGGTATTTTTGAAGTCAAATTGGGGGAAAAGGGTTATCACTTTCTTTAACCTAATTTAATCTGTTATGTTCGACTCATCACTCCTGGAAAAAACGATCAAAAAAGGTCTAATGAAGACAATTTATTACTCTCTTCAGCAGAAGTAGTTTTGAAAAGATTTTAAAAATGTTATTTTAATTTTTCTTAATAATATTGGTGGAGCCATTTTTTCACATATACTTTAAAAAATATCTTTCTAGGTTGAACCATGAATAGCTTTAAACTTTAAAGTTTAAAGACATGCAACCGAAAAGGAATATAGGATTGGTAAGAAAACTTTTCTCCCTGAGTAAATATAATTATTGGAAATACAGTCGTAAAAATTTATTGAGGCAAGAAGTTTATACCTGCATTAAAGTAACGCATTTCCCGCAATCGATTAGTTGGGACTTTTATAAGCATGTATGGTTTTCCCACAGTGTTAGGTTTTTCTGGTAGACATTTCGTTAGAAGCGAATTTGGGAAATAATGTGTATTTTTTATCCGTATAAGTTTCCCTCAAAAATAGATTATTTTATGTAGTTCTAATATTGCAGAAGCTCAAGATGGAAATAGAACACAATTAAATGTATATGATTATTACCTTACAGGTTTTGTTGGTCAGAAGTTTTCGGGTAGTTTTTGTAGGCATCTGTTAGATATATTTTGCCTAGGAATTAGAAACATATGGCAAGAACTTAATAAACTTTTAGGTAACGATTAAATTGTAAAAACATATTTTAGATATAAGCCTTAAAGTAATTAATTAATGTGATTCAAAGTGGGCGTACAAAAAAACAATCAATAAGTTTTAGCGTGATCTATAAGAAGGGTGTTTTTCCCCAGTGTTTTGTTTGTTTTCAGTAGACATTGGGGCAGCGGCGCTGGTGAAAAATCTGGGAAATATGTTTTGTGTATTTACGAGCCCTCCTCTGCCAGTGTAAGCAAACAGCGAGAGCGCCTCTTTAACGCTTTTTCGGGTGTTGCGTTTGCATGTTTATGTATGTTGATTTTGCTGGCCGTTGCTATAAAGGCCAACAAGGTCAGGTGCAAACGAATGTGCGAGCGACGCCTGCGTGCCAGAGTCACATTTCAGGTGTCGCACACACAATTGCCGTGTGCATTTCAATTTGATGTTATAATTAAGCGGAGGCAGGCACGAGATGTCAGCATGCTTTGGGTTTAGTTTCTGTTTGGCTGTTTTTCCACTGCGGCTGCTGCAGCAGCAGTCCGGTGTTGTCAAGGGCAAGGACATTGTTCACTCACCTCCTTGAGTGGGCGGAGAGGGCGTGGCAGGTCCTGTCCGCAGACCGGAAGCCTTGTCATGGTCACGCCAGTCTGTCAGCCATAATTATTTAAATTTCTTGCGCACTTCAAATACATAAGTACCCGACTCACCTTGCCTCCAGCAGGAATATAATTTAAGGCCTAATTTGGCGAATACGCATGAACTTATTCTGTAAACTACTAAAATAGGGTCAAAAATTTTCCCGACCTCCATAGGACCAAAATATTACTTGTTTCACACAAACACTTTTTGAATTTTCCCTCCCGATAGTTCGATAAATTTTTTGTGTGGCGCTGCCAGATATCAGGGGACTATGTCTGTAACAGATGGCGCCACTTTTTATAAGTTGATAAAAAGGTTCGAGTCATAAACTAAATTAAATTGAAGACTCAAGCCGGTGGCTTGTGTCCCGGGTATTTATTATATTTTTTCCCGCGCTATAATTTGAATAGCAGTTACAAATTTTAAAACCCGGAAAGAATCGATAGAATTACTTAATTCGTGGATTTCTTTATTCCGATATATATCGTATCTGGACATATGCACGTCGTGCGACCATCACTATCAGCAATTGAAAAAAAAGGTTTATTATTACGCGCAAGGAACAAACATCTCACCTTTTAAAGGAAATAATAATCAAAAGAAAGCAAACATGCAGTTCTCCTGGATGAAGGTGGCCATTTATCTTTTAACGTTCCTCACCTACGCCTATTCCGGCTATGGATCCAGCACAATAGTTCATGTGAGATACTTTTTAGGGAATCTGTAAAAGATAGTATCTGAATTCCTGCATCTTCTCTTCTCCCCGGATTTCAGCTAAGGGATGCCATTATTGCGGCGGAGGCAATATTTGGTGACGTGTTCAAGAACCTGATAGTTCTGGTGCGCAAATTTCGCACGGTTCATGAGGTCTTCGATGCGGCAGTGGACGAAAATTGCGTTTACCAATGCCCCGCTCCGGATAGCGGAGGGCCAGGTGCGTGACGCAAATCGAATTATGTAAATTGCCCGGCATCTATGAACATGTTTTCTTCTTGCAGCCCCTCGAGCGGTGCAGAACAAGTTTTATACCCCCACCTCCGATGGCTGTGGCTCCCTAGGTCTGCGGATCAGTACGGATTACCTGCCGGCCAAGGAGATGGAGACCTGTTGCAATGACCACGACATCTGCTACGACACCTGCAATAGCGATAAGGAGTTGTGTGACCTCGATTTCAAGAGGTGCCTCTACAAACACTGTGATAGCTACGAGAAGTCCATAGCCAGCGATCTTATGGTGAAGGGCTGCAAAGCGGCAGCCAAGATGCTATTTACCGGAACTTTGACCCTGGGATGCCGGTCTTACTTGGACTCCCAGCAACGATCCTGCTACTGCGCTCCTGCGAGGAGCTCCTCCTACAATGGCAACAAACAGGGCACCAGCAGGGAGAGACAACAGCGCCAGAAGTATGGCTGGAAGGATCGGACCGAGATATAGTACAGGATCACTCCTTATGAGGGTGTGGGACACGAGGGGTATCTGAATAAGTGCGCGTTGAATGTTTTCGTTAACCTGTTTTGTCTTAGTTTATGAATGGGAGTTCATATCCTTCTCCCGATTCGACGAATTTCATAGTTGTATACCAAATAGTGGCATGTCCAGACTGTTGAATAAACTGATATTTTTACCATTTATAAAGTTGTCTTATTTTTAAATCGTATAGTCATATACGATGCTGACGTGGTCTTTAAGAAGGGATATACTGTAGGGCAATTGTTTTGGGCGCGGAAAATTGAAGAAGACTTTTATTAATGCTTACGTCCAATTTCCCCGAATTTCTGACGAAGAGATTCCTGTGTCAATCCAAATATTTAGTTTTTAAATGAAGCTAATTTGTACAACACTGTCAGATGTATCATCCATTTTAGAATAAAGAGATTAAATAAAAATTAATTGAACGGATATACGTAGATATATCGCTTTTCGTTGCATGTCACCAAGCTTGCGAAAATAAGGTGAATTGGTTGATCAAATATTATTTGCCTACGACAAAAATACATCATAAATATTAAAAAATCTGCCTAAAATGCTTTTAATTTTAGCCGCTTAAAAGTGAGCAGCCCTGGTTAATATTACTTAATCGACAATAAATCGACTTTTCAGACTTTAAACGAGTAGTTTTCCTCCCTCGGCTCGTCTTCAAGATGTCCTGATTTGTTGCCCTTAAACTGTAAGTCAACGCAATAACTTTCAAATTAGAAACGGGGCATTACTTCATAACTCGATTGTAGTGTAAGCGAGGCCTAACACGAGTTACCTATCGATAACGGAGTAAACCCAATAACTCAATTGATTAGCTGTTAGCTGTGGACTCAAGGAAGTTGTTATTAAATTGGGAAATGGAGGAATTGGATGGAATCGAGTTATTAATAAACACTGCAGTGGTGAAACGTTAGGCAACCGTAGTGAAATTCGTTGATTTGGCAGCGATATCGGCAACAACCTTTCAGGAATTGCAACACTTGGCGGAGGTTCCTTGAAGGCTTAGGACCTTTGTAAGTACTTTAAGGATACTCATTTTTATTTAAAATTTAATTTAAATTAAAATAGCCCCGGCTCGGATCTTTTTGGGAGGAGGATATTCGTAAAAATTCATATGCGTTTTTCAAAATAAATTTCCGATTGGATCGAACTACGTTTACTGTAAATAGCGATTGCCTTATATACGTTGGGATCCTCTTCGGACTATAGGTAATCTGTTTGGCGACTTTCTACCATAAGAGTAGTCAAAAACGCCTTTGGTCACCTTAAGGCACGATTTCAAAGAATCGAAAAAGGACTGGACAACAATAAAAAAAACGCTACCCTAATAATTGCTTGCTGCTGCATTCTCCACGATTTTGTATTACTCACAACTGATCCATTGGCGGAAACTGGCTGACATCAGTAGACCAGCAGCAGAAGAAATAAGTTTGTATAAACAATACAAATAAAAGAGCAGAACTCATTCGGCAAGCTTTGGGACAACAACTCAGGAGTACAAACTAAAAAAAAAATTCCGAAAAATTCTTATATACATAGTTTTTATTATAGATGTAACTAAAATTTCTTACATTTTGTAACGCCTTTCCAGGATTTCCAGCAGGCGGTTCTGAAATTTTGAGGAGTCCTCAGCCATTTTTTCCATTGCCGCGTCCTTTTTTTCCTCCGCCTCAACCAACCTCTCGGTCAAGTCAGAGGGACTCTTTTTAGGTGGAAGGCCCGAGGGCTCCTCAAAGGAATTTTCGGTGGGAAAAGAAGAGTTGCTTGCTTCTGAGCACTCGATATCGCAACTGGCCTCCGCGAATTTTAAGAACTCTGCATGACATGTTTTGAAAACGTGCTAAACACTACTGGTGCTATTATGGTATTACCTTTGCTGTCGGCAGGATTATCATAAACTCTATTTGTGGCCTCAAGAATGTAACCCAATCGGTCAAAGTGCTCCCATGACGAGGATCTTCCCCTTGACGGATCCACCTTGGCCAGCTCCCTTCTAGATATTGAAATGATTACTTGTATTTTGAAAATGGGCTTATTCATGAATGCTTTTATTTTACCTTTATCTCTTTACCATATTTTCCATTTTCTTTTTTACTTCCATATGATTGGGACCGAAATCCTTCAGTTTTTCGGAAATTTCTTTATAGATATGTGTATTTTTGCGGTCCCCTCGAAGCCCATCCAAATTATCCTCCCATAGCTCGAAGAGCGATTCGCTCCATATCGCTCCAAGTAAATCTAGTATCTGCAATGGAGTAGAATGAAGATATACGGTTTCTAGTTAATTTTTTTAATTTACATTTCTCTGTGGAGCTTATAACTATAGTTTGTGGGTGCTGGTGACCGATAGGCTGGAGACTCCACTGAAACGCACCTTTTTCCCATCACTAGGTGCTATTCCAAACCAGTGCAAGGCCGCGTTTCCATTATGGAATCGTTTAACGCTGGTCAAATATTTCTAAAAATTTTTGTCGAGAAAAATCAAAGCAACATTTGATGTATACAAATTTTTAGATACATTTTGAGTTTTAAATAATAATAAAATAATAAAGTGATTTTTGTTTCAAAAATTATACCCCATACGGTCCCTTTTGCTTACACTAAAAAAAGCCAAATCTGGCGATATATAGCTGACGCGCCACCACCACTACCCAACATACACAGTGTTGTGAAACACAACACACACGAAACAAGCGCAGCGATTTTGCAATCCGCAGAAAAAACTTATTAATAAATAGTTTATTTATGCTGATGGCCAGCAAACTGAGGACCTAAGATGGGCTACGATGTGAATCGCTTTCAGGGGGAGGTGGACGAGGAGCTCACCTGTCCTATCTGTTCGGGGGTGCTGGAAGATCCGCTGCAGGTTTGTTTTGTTTGCAGTCGTGCAAAGTACACATACGCTATGTATACACATATGTACTGAATATATTTACCGATTTAGGCCGTGATGTGTGAGCACGCCTTCTGTCGCGGATGCATTAACGAGTGGCTAACCCGCCAGCCCACTTGCCCTGTGGATCGCAACGCCCTGACGACCGCCAACCTGCGGGCAGTGCCTCGCATATTGCGCAACCTACTGTCCAGGTGAGAACCACCCAAGGCCTCCTCCTCCTCCTCCTCGTGAGCCACAATCTAATCTCCCACTCCTGCCAACCAGACTGTCAATTACGTGTGACAATTCGCCATATGGCTGCACGGCTGTCCTAAAGCTAGATGCCTACAATTCCCATCTGGAGGAGTGCATCCACAATCCAAAGCGTCCGTTTCCCTGTGAGAAGGGCTGCGGCTTCGACATACCCAAGGACGAGCTGAAGGATCACAACTGCGTCCGGGAGCTGCGCACCTTGATTGTTAAGCAAACAGAGAAGATGGGCGAGCTCAAGTCGGAGCTCACTGACCAGCAGCTAACCATTAACGAACTGAAGCGGGAGCTGCAGCTATTTAAGGACTTTATGCGTGCCATGCGCGTCTCCAATCCTGCGATGCGGGCAATAGCCGATCAGATGGAGCGCGACGAGGTGATCCGCTGGAGCAGCACGTTGCCACGGGCCAGGGTCACGCGCTGGGGGGGAATGATCTCTACGCCCGACGATGCACTGCAGGTGAAGCCTTGGATATACGATCGCTGAAACATTAACTTACTTCCCGTTTAACAGCTCATGATCAAGCGCGCCTTGTCCGAGTCGGGTTGTCCGCCACACATCCTGGATAGCCTTATGGAGTTTTGCCACGAACGACGCTGGCCACGCGGACTCAGTTCGTTGGAGACGCGACAGACCAACCGTAGAATCTACGACAACTACGTGTGTCGACGCATTCCAGGTGACTAGGATAAATCCTGAAACCAACGGGCACGCATTTAATACAAACTATTCCACAGGCAAGCAGGCTGTGCTCGTTTTGAGCTGCGATAACCTTCACATGACTGAGGACGTCATGATCGATCCCGGCCTGGTCATGATCTTCGCCCATGGCATCGAGTAAGCACACGCCGCTGCTTAACCACTTATCCTAGGTTAACTGCTAACTATATCGAACAGTGCTCAGTTTTGTTGATTCCTTAACTTAAGTTTAAGAATTAAAAGCAATAGTATAAGAATAATCTCTAAAATCAAACCATTCAATCGCCTCATGACGACTTTCAAGTTGTACAAAAAATTATACATTTATTTCGAATCTTCATTTAGTTCGTAAACAATTTTTCATATTCCATTAAAAGTCGCATACCTAATATTACATGTTTGATTAAGCGATCTCAACAAATGTCCCTTTGTTATCGTTCACTTCATCCTCATTTTGATGGAAGAATGCTGTGAGTGTCTTAATTCGTGTTTCAATTCTTAAAATTCTGAAATATTTGTCAATACTCTTAGAATAAAATTGGAACAAGTAATAAAAATGTATTTAACTTACGTATATCATAAATTTGTTATTCAATATGGTGCCAATTCTTAACTCTCTTAATTCTCTTTCTGAAAGTTTATACTTTTAATAAAATTGTTTATTCGAGTGATCCAGCCTCTTATCAGCTGAAAGGGTAGACAATCGGCTGCATTTAGAAATCTCAGACAGAAGTTCACTGGGATGCCCTCCACTCACAGACACCAACACATCGCAGAGATCACTCCGCCTCCGCCCATGGCACCCGTAAAAGTTCTGGGCAACATCTGTTTCCCGAAAAGGAAATCCAAAAGCAACAAAAACCGGGCACCGCCGAGTTAAAAAATAAACAAAAGAAATCCAAACTAGTTCCTCCACGAGCTTTAGATGCTAACCGGTTTCGGCTTTTGTACACCCGTTTTGTTTTTTTCATAATACAACATTATTAAATGTTTGCATCTGTTACATGTGCCAAAAATCGTTTGATTATACAAGCCAGTTTTTGTCCAATTTTTTTTTCGTATTTGCCGAAACATCTTGAATATTGATAGAAGCAATTAGCGCCATCGGACAAAGGGGAAGGCCCCCCGTGGCGATTGAAAAGTGAGAGTTGATCGGCCGATCGGAAAGGCTGCGATCCAACAGTTGATCGTGAAGAGGCCTAGCTAGCGGACGTGTCCAGCTGCGAGTCCCAGAAGAAAACTAATCGAAGAATACGCAATGAATCTGTCAGTTCCGGTGCTAATCGTGGCCCTCATCTGTCTGGAGGCTGCGGCGGCGTTTCCCCAACTGAGGCAGCGAAACGAGAAGCAGGTCCAGACCGGGGAGGATGATTTCCGTAAGTTGTTGCTTCAGCAGCGTTAAAGTTAATTAATAGATTCAATGACTTGAAAATATTGGCGGGGGAGTTCGCTATATTAATTTCATTTTTATGAACATAAAAGTAAAAATTTGATGCGTATAAAGAAAACAAAAATGTATTTTTAAAATAAATAATACCTATTTTTTGTTGCGTAAATGGAAAGTTAAGACTAACTGAAACTGGTAATGTACCTTATACTTACAAAATAGTTTTTTTGGACTTCGCGGTTTGGTGGAATGGGAACGCAAGGTGTAAATCAAATAAAACAATAAATCAATTTTAAAACAACATATAAGTAAATAATATAGCTGACAAAAAAAAGTAGTCGTTCTCCATTTTATCATTTAAAAAATAATCCTATAAAAAAAAATATCTTTAATAACTTTCGAGTAATTTATATCTTAGAATCTAATAAATGTTGAACTTTGTCGTTTTACAGCATCCAAGGGCGCCTTAATCGAGGAAGTAGTGGTGGAATCCGCCTTGTACATCAAGCCGAAGTCTAACCCACAGGTGCGTCGCGTGCGTTCTATTTTGGACCAAGTCTCCGGAATAACCCACAAGCGAGTAAAGCGTCAGTTTGGTCGTCAGTTCGGTAATCAGTATGCGGGAAATCCCGGCTTCGGCGGTGGTTTCGGTGGAAGCCCCGGATTTGAAGGGGGATTCGGTGGTAACCAAGGCTTCGGTGGCAATCAAGGATTCGGAGGCAATCAAGGATTCGGTGGCAATCAAGGATTCGGTGGCAATCAAGGGTTCGGCGGAAAGCAGCAACTTGGTGGAAAAGTGCAGGCAGGCACATCGGCCGGGGCTGGAGGAACCAAAGCGGGCGTTGATGTTGGAGCCGGACCAGATGGCGGCAATGCCAACGCAAATGTCGAGTTGAATCCTCTGGGACCACTCGGCCCCAATGGCTACAACCAGGAGCAAGCCGCATCCAACGGAGCTGCCAACAGTCACTACAACAATGGACTTGACTCTGGTTCCTCGGCAGCTAGTGGACAAGCCCAAGGTTTCCAAACGCAGAGCGCTAATGGATCATTCGGTGCCTCATCCGCCAGCACGGCTACTCAGTCCCAGAATTCCAGCCCCTTTGGAAATAATAATGCGGCCGGTGCGTCGTTGAGTCAGGTGTACCACCTGCCAAATGGACAAACCATCAACTTTAGCTCCACGAACAGCTTCGCTAATGGAGGTGCCAACCATGGCAGTAGCCACGGTTCTGCTGTTTCCGTCAGTCGTTAAAAACAAGTTGTATTTCACACGGAAAATACCTCCAAGTTAATCTGTTGGTCAGCAATCCTATGTGCAAATGTCTAAAATATGCAAATAAATATTTATGATTGAATCTAAGATATGTTGAAATAGTTAAAATGGGAAAAAAGGGAAGGATCATGGCAAAATAGTGTCGCCTATTGAAAATTTGTAAAAATATAATTAAATTATTTGCCTTTATATATATGGTTATTATTTTCTTCTGAAAGTGCAGTCGATTTTAAATATGAACCTATTCATTTCTTCAACATTCGATTTCTAGTAATTCTTGTATTGGTTTCAATTTTTGTTTTTATAAAATCCTATTTAATATTAAAATTAATACAATAATTGGTGATTACAAATATTTGTTCATAAAATCCTACTCGTAGTTTTTGGTGATTTGTCAATAATTGTTTTTATTCATTTTTTACGGTCTGATAAAAATAATAAAATAATTTTCCCCAGCATTGCATTTACAAATTTGTGCTACTCGCAGGTAATTTAAGAATCGATTAAAAATTATTGCCACAATTATTGGGATTAAATTGTAAAATGGTTGATCTTTATTTGCGCGACTACGCCCAACTGATGTTCCTTAAGATAACTAATCTGACTCGCTCTCGCTTTCAGACTGGAAATCGCCCACTTCAATCGAAAACTTGTACTCCTGATCGCAGCCCAAGTAGGAATCGCTCATGTAGTACAGAGTGTAGTCGTGTTTGCCCGGACTAGGGGCCACAAAGTCAAGCTTGACCTTTGCCTTCTGCTGCAGCGTGAGCCGTTTGATGGAAAGCAGGGAATTGGTCTTGGGATCACCGATGACAACCCACCATCCTTCCTCGCGTTTCTGCGGGAAAAAGGGAGCGATGACTGGGCCGGTAACCTCATCCTCACGCTCAAGTTGAACCACCACATTGACGGTTGACCCGGAGTTAATACGATCTTTGTCCACCACCTCGTAGTTCAGCTCAATGTTGGGATACCGGTTACAGAAACGGGCCACATCGGCCATTTGTAAATCAGAGAGCTGCAGCAGGCGGGTACGATCCTCATCCTCCAGTTCCATGATATCAAAGACGGTTTCGATTTTCTGAGAAACACGAGCGAAACTCCATTAGAAAAGTTGTAAATTATAAAATTGTCTAAGAGCTTACCTTTTCTGTGCACCGCTTGACAATCTCAGGACTAAAGTGTGGCAACTGTTTCAAATACGAGTCCTTGCTCCACATGGCTTGTGTGACCATCTGGGCCAGCTCCATGGCAGCCACAGCCGGCGAGAGCCAGCCGTTCGAACTCAGCACATCCACACAGGCCTGAATGAGGCGGATGGCCTTGCTCAGAATCTGTTCAGTATCGCCCTGCAGTTCAGGCCCCAACTGCAATCTTGAAAGATGAGCCTGGAGCAGCAAATTGGTCTTGATGTGGGGATCATTGAATCTAAAATTTGATTGGTTATGATTTCTGGTATAATTGGTGTATGGCTAGCTTACTTTGGAGCCGTTTCATTGGGTCCGGTCAGCTTGTTTGGCAAGCGCTGCGAAAGAGTGCGCAGGACCTGCTCCTCATGATGCCTAACCACCACATCCTCGTACTCAGCTGCCGATGAAATAATCTCCAGCAGGCCACGCACTTTCGTTTTGCTGTTAAGGGACAAACTGAAGAGTTCTAAGGGAAACAAAATAAAAGGAAATATAGATGATATTTACTTTAACCTCATAGTTATGCTTCTTACCGATCGTTGTGTAGTTAATGTAATAGTATGCTGCAATCATGCCCAGATTAAGTGGAAGGGTGTCCATATCGTCCTCAACGCTGATACATTTTGACTGCTCCAAATCGCTCAGCGTATTCTCCACCAACTCCGAAAGATGATCGGAAAGATGGCGATGCGTGACCCCCTGTAGATTATAGTAATTGGGATTTTGGGTTAATCTCCTGTATAGGAATGTCCAGGTAAGATAATCCACTGCATCCTGCTTGTTTTCGATCGTCTTCGTCACCACTTCGGCGTTAAAGTGGTCGTGCATTCGATGGTCCAAATGACTTTCGATGGGCAGCGGTTCGTTGATGAACTTCTTGAAGAAATCCTTCTTGCTGCTCTGGCACATCAACACACACTTGGCATCCGCATCCTCGTTGGGCCGATTGGCTCGTCCAATCATCTGCAGCACATCCGTAATGGGGTAATCCTCATAGGAATGATTCTTGCCGTTGTAGAATTGCGTGTCCATGATGATCACCAAGTGGGCAGAGATGCTCATGCCCCAGCAGAGGTCCCTGGAGACAACGGCTACTTGCACAGCGCCGGAGTCAAAGAGTTGCTCCACAAGGCGATGATCGGAGGCGGATAGTCCCTCATGCAGATAGGCCACTCCTTGGGCTAGAGTCTCCTTCAAAGTTTTATCCGTCATTCTCTCTAGGAACGGCTTGATATCCTCCTCCTCGGCATGGAAGAACCGATTCGGTTGCAAGTCCGAGGCGGCGTAGGTCAGAACATCAATTGCTGTGAGCCTGGCCTGCTTTCTGGACGAGACGAAAACAATCACTGGCTTGTGGGCGCTGTACTTGAGAATGGCATTGTAAACCGGCTTGGACATCGTGGCTATCCTGGTGGCGTTGTGAGTGACATTGAATCCTTGGATGTGCAGCTCCAGCGGAATGGGTCGCACACTTGGATGGAAGTTAAAGGTGGCATTGGGATTACAGCCCAACCACTGGGCCACATCTCTGGCATCAGTAAGAGAAGCGGACAGGGCCACTATCCTGATCTGCTTCTCAATCTGCGAACTTATGTATCGCATCCTAGAGCACACAATCTCCAGCACAGGTCCATCCTCGCCGCCCACCAACTGCAGTTCGTCCACAATGAACAGGTTCACCAATTGCACGTTCTTCCTTTGCTTCCATCGGCGGGACAACACATCCCACTTGTCCGCAGTTGTAATGACCAGCTGACCCTTGGCTATCAGCTTCAGATCAGTTCCAGTTTCTCCAGTCAATTTAACCACTTTTATGTCCAGTGCACCAAACTTACTATGCCAATCCGCAAAGACAAGATCTGCCAGAGCCTCTTGCGAAACCAAATAGACACATCTGGCATCCGATTGAGTGGTGAACAACCGCATAATGGCAAACTCAGCAATTGTCATCTTTCCGGATCCAGTTGGAGCTCCAACAAAGACATTTTCATCACTGTTGTAAACCGCGTTGAAGACCTGAGTCTGGATGGGATTGAACTGCGGGAAGCGTTGCGAATAAAACGATTCAAACTTTGGCTGCCGCAACGCACTAATTGGAAGTGGTTGCAGATCCAGCAGCTCAGTGGGTGGCATATTCTTTTCCGGCAAAATCAAGTGTCGGAACGAGACGGGCAATTGGGTTTCTGCTCCTATCCAGCGATCCGAGACAATTCGGAGGAAGTATTGCGGAGGCAAGGGTTCAAAAACGGGCACAAAGAACTTCAGCTGATGCTCATCCTGGGAATACTTCTGCTTTAACAAGAAGAACTCGTGATGGAGAATGAGTTCCGAGTCCACATCTTCGATCAACACCCAGAAACCTTCAGACGCTCCATGCACCTTCTCATCCCATTGGAAATCCGGTGTGATCGTGAGTTCCACTCTTAGAGTTCCCCTTGTTATGGGTTGAATGTGCGTGGAGAGCTCCAACTTGGGAAACTGGTGCACAAACTTATGGATAGTTTTACCCAGCTTGGGCACTCTGATCAGCTCACCCAGTTCATGGGGCTCCAAGTCGTAAAGCCTTCCCCATGGGAAGTGCTTTTTCTCCAGCTTCTTGGCAATCTCGTCGGGCATCTTCTTGAACTGCCTCAGTGGAGTCATCGATTGCCACATCCTCCTATCGATCATTTTACAAAGCGTCAACGTTTTGTCCGCCAATTGAGCCCACCCGCGTGTCAGGACAATCTCGAAGATAGCCCTCATTAGACGGGCTGCGGATTGAGTGATAAACACCATGTCCGACATCAAGGCAAAGCCCTCCAGCTTCAATTGGGAGATATAGGCTTGCAGCAGAACATTCACCTTGGCGCTGTGCTCCTCAATGGACTCCTTAATGGGAATGGGCACTCGTTCCATTAGCTTCTGCAGCTCCAACTTTTCCTCTTCTCGGACGGAAATGTGTCGGAACTCCGAGGACAGGGAGAAAACGCGAAACAGCTCGATCTCACTAAGAGTTTGCTTGAGAAGCTGGTTGTAGGTCAACATGGTTTCGTGGGTGAGGTAGTAGTGGGAGGCAATGCGCCCGAGATCCGTCACCTGGAAGTGTCCCGTCTTTCGATCGTATTTAACAAGACCACTCCTCTCTAGACAGCAGGCTGCGGTATGCAAGAGATCAGCCCGATGCTGCTCCAACAAAGGATCCGCCTTTATGGCATCGTGGGATACGCCATACAAAGTTGGGTTCCTCAGCATCCTGATGTACAGGTAAGTATAGCCCAACCAGTTCACTGCGTCCTGTAGATGTTGCACCGTCCCCAGCACAATCTCTGCATTCAGCATGTCAGGGAGCTTGGAGATGAATTGCGACTCAATGGGCAATTGCTGGTTGAGCAGGGAGAGATAGAACTGCAGTTCACTGTGATTGGTAATGAGAATACCCTCACCCTTGGTGTCATACTGCGGTCTTCCAGCACGACCCAACATCTGCAGGACATCCAAAGCACTCAGCTCCACCCAGCGACCTTTTTCCGGGTTGTAGACCTGCGTTCCCTTGATGATAACCGTATGAGCTGGAAGATTCACACCCCAAGCCAACGTGGCGGTGGAAACTAGCACCTGAATGTGCCGATCTGCGAAAAGATCCTCCACCAGAGTTCGATCGACACGGGTCATTCCTGCATGATGGATTGCAAATCCGTAGGGTAGCAGCTCCTTTAGCTCTGTGTTCTTCACTTGCTCTGCTTCAGTGCGGAGCACCTCCATGCTAGCTGATCCCTCCCTTAGGAAGCTTCCAAGGGTGTCTTGCTCCAGGCACATGTCCCTAACGGCCCTCGCCGTTTTTCCAGTCTCCTTACGCGAGTGTACGAAAACGAGCACCTGATTCCGTCCGGCATGCTCCATGGTCTTTTCGTATACAATCTCGTTCATCACCTGGAAGCGCTTCAGAGCCTTCTTCTCCGTCACGCCGATGTACTGCTGCTCAAGGGACACCGGCCGATAGCTGTTGTCAAAGTAGAAGAGGCCTTTATCGGGTTTCACTCGTAAGAAAGTGGCCACATCCTGGTAGTTTGGAAGTGTGGCCGATAAACCCACCAGTCGCACCTCCTCCTGGGTGGTCTCAATATTCCTAATGGTACGCGCCACCAGGGCTTCCAGCACTGGACCTCGTTCGTCGTGAAGCAGGTGGATCTCATCTATAATTACCAATCGCACTAGGCTCACGAATGTACGCTCTCCGCCCTTTCGAGTGATAATATCCCACTTTTCCGGTGTGCACACAATCACCTGGGTGGCAGCAATCTGTTCCCTGGTCAGCTGGTGATCTCCGGTCAATTCGGAGACCGTCAGATTATAGCAGGCGAGGCGTCGTCCAAAATTGCCCACCATTTCCTGTACCAGTGACTTCATGGGAGCCACGTAAATGATCTTGAAATCCTGCGCATTGATGGTGCCATCTTCGTTGATGTGCTTACCAATCTCCCGCATCATGGTTAGCAGCGCAACATTGGTTTTACCCGCTCCAGTGGGGGCACACAGCAGCATATTCTCGTCACTGTCCAACGCGGCCTTGTACAGACGACTTTGTATGCGATTGAGGGTCTTAAAACCCTCGAACACGGGCTGTACGTATTTCGGGAGCTTGTCCACCGGCTGAAGCTCCTCGTTGTCATCGAAGGGTACTGGTTTCAGGGCAGGCACGTGCACCTCTTCGTAGCCCTTGCGCTGTTTCCGGTAGGAACCATCGGGCAGTTGACAGCGTTTGTTGGCCATAAAGTGCGATCCCTGAGTGAAAGCCATCTCGTCCAATTCAAGTAGTTGCCGCACACCGGCCACCTGACCTGCAGCTGCCGCTCCTCCATCCTCTGCATCCCCTTTGCCACGCTTACTGCCACGAGATTCGCCCTCGTCCTGCTCCTCTGCCTTTCCCGTGTCCAACTGCCGGAGAATCTTGGCTAGCGCGGAATTCCCGCGCATTTTCTCGCGAATCCTTTGTCTCTCGCTGTCAGTTTGAGCTGACGCCAGCATGGTGCAGTACAGGACCATTTGGCGATTAAGCTTCAGCTGCTTGATGAAATCAAAGCAATCGTATCCCAGAAGCAGCACCAATTGGTTTTCGCAATCGCGATCGTCGGCGGCATCTTTGAGGATCTTAAGCACATCGGCGGCCTTGCTTTGCGACACCATGGCATCCTTGTAGAACTTGCTCAGGCAACGCTGCAACCAGTAGGCATCTATGTCCAAAGGATGCAAAGAGCGCTCTTTTTTAACATTATTGGCGGCTTCCTCGTTGGCCAGCTGTGAAAGGGGAACGAAATATGAATTATAAAGAGGATTCCCAATTTTACTTGTATAACTCACATTCTCCGCATGCAGGGTGTGATCAATGCGCGCCTCTTCGCCCTCGTCCTGGGCATCATCATCACGAATCTCGCCATACATGTCGTTGTCGCTCTCCTCCTCGGATTCCTCAAACTGCACATTGATGCCGTAGGTTTCATCGATCTGCTCCTCGTTGTTGGGAGCAGCAGTCAATGCGTTCACGGCATCGCTGCCGAAGTCTGTAATCTTCTTACCCAGGTTAACCAACAGGGCAAAGCGCTCGTCGGTGACTGCACCCAGCAAACTGTCCACGTCCCTCTTTCGCTCCCGATCCTTTAGGCGATCGTTCTTCAGCACAGCCAGGATCTCGTCGGCGGCACCGCACAGGATGTCCCTGGGCTGGTCGCCCAGAGCTTCCTGAATGAAACTGAGCAGAACCTCGTAGGTCTGGCGGGTTTCCTGCGTCTTGGGTCGATAGACAATACCGACCATCTCGTCGATGCCCTCGGAGAGCAGTGTGGCGCCCTTCATCCGCTCGAAATCGTACTGAGCCTCATCTCGCTTCTGGCGCTTCACCTTGCGCTCCTCCGTTTTCTCCGGCTTCGTCCGCTGGTAGCGATCGCCCATCCGGGTTCCGTCAAGCTTTCCCACCAAGGAGCACACCTCGCCGGTGGCCTCATCGCGCCGCGGACGTTCGATGAGTCGTACATCGGCTTGCAGCACAAGATTGGAGTTCTGAAATAAGGAAAACACATTTAATACATATGTTTGTGAAATTCTGCGGAGACGCCGCATGGAATGGGGAAACTTTTTCCGGCCTGGATTCCGAGGTTCCGCACTTACCGCCTTGTACTCGTACTGCAGCTGACGAGCTGCGGCATCCGCCATGTCTGTTGAGTTGGTTTTACGGTTGTTATTTACTTAAATTAACCTATTTTAATAGATTTTTCAATAATTTTAAAGTGAAAAGCCGCTGTTTGTGGTTGGCCACCACAGAGTTGCATTTAAGTTGTTCCATTCACACAAAAGTGTCATTCACACAATGCGTACGATTTCTACCATTTGGTATATATTCAAAAATTTAAATTAGTTTTTAATCATAACAAATTGTTTGCTTATAATTATATTTATTATTATAATTACTAATAGCAAATTATTTTATTTGTTGAGTAATCACAAATTTGAATATAATAGTTAAAAATATAATAGTTATTTATTTTTATAACGACAATATAGAAATTTTAAGTTAAATCGTTGTATAAAGAGCTTACGTAAAAGATTGAAATTACATCTAAACACCACCAGTAATTTGTTAAAATAAACATAACTAGTATTTTTAGCATATTTCCCGTTCTGAATCATGCAGTGTGACCTTACTCTGATGACGACGTCGGCAGCGACGCTGGCGTCTATTTACAACGCATCGTTTTTGTTTATTGTTCATTTCAGTCAGTTTTTTTTCGAATAGGTCACAAGCTTATATATGAGGCTGCAGCTGGTTTAACTGGAAACACTTGTGGTCCGCCGACTGTTCGAGATCATTGCACACGACTGTCACAAGTCATTAGTGTCGAGGAAACCAGAGATTCTAAGGGAAACCAGTGAGGAGCCAGTGCCAGCATGCTGCTGCCACCGCACCAGGAAGCCTGCAATCCCGGCTTCTGCGATTGCCCGTTCCCCAACTCCATCGAGGTCACCAACCACAAGGGTCACATACCCGACCTGGTGAGGTGCCGTTGCGGAGAGGATGAGCTCGGCAACGTGAGTCCCTGGCGGTGGCACGCCACAGACGAATCGGATGCCATTGTGACCGACAGGGACATCATCTTCCACCCCACCTACAGTCAGGGCACGGCGATTGTGAGGGGGGAACGGGCCCTTAAGCCAGGCATGGTCCACTTCTGGGAGATGCGCGTCATCACGACTCTGGCCGGCACAGATGTGGTGAGTTATCAGCCCGGCTTGGCAACTAGTTGGGATGCTCCGCGAGATGAATGTCAGTCAAAGTCGCCGCCTTAAAATAGATCACTGCCTGCTAGGCATCTGGTGTGCCCGATTCAATTGGTTACGACTTGATTGTTCGCTTCATTGTACTACTGATTACGGATTACAAGGCGGCGATAAGATAACAGACGCAGCGGGTGGGGAAAATCTCGGCAGACAGCCCAACTAGATGATAAGCCAGCAAAAGTTCAATGTAAACAATGTGTTCTTAATAATCGCCTTCCCTTTTCTCCTTCTAGATGTTCGGCATCGGCACGGAGAGCGTTAATCTAGGGCAGTTTAAGTTCCACTTTGTCTCGGCTCTGGGTACCAATGCCCAGTCCTGGGGCTTTTCGTATTCCGGTCGCATACAGCACTGCGGCGAGCAGCTGCCCTACGGCCAGAAGTTCTCGCAGGGATGCCTGATTGGAGTCTGCCTGGATCGAACGCGGGGACACTTAGAGTTCTATCTGAACCGCCGGTCGTTGGGAGTGGCCTACACCAACGTTCCCACAGATCCGGATGTCAACATATATCCTATGGTCTGCTCCACGGCGGCGAAATCTGTTATAAGGCTAATTAACTGCACGTCGCAACCGGTGACGCTGCAGCTGCGATCCTTCCAAGCTTTGTCCAGGCAGCCCCTCAAGTTGGCCGAACTGCGTCAGATGCCGGGTCTGAAGGGTATCCTGCAGTCGTACTGGTTCCTGGCGCCGCCAATTCGTTACTCCCGGAACTCTCGGGAAAACGAATTGGACTTGGGCGACGAGGCGGTGCTCTCCAGTTCCAAGTTGAGGCTGGGACGCAAACAAAAGTACCGAGGTGAGATCATTCTGTTACTTCCTATTTTCCACCCATCTAATCGCTGCTTCCACAATTTCCAATAATAGAAACTGACGATGCGGCCGTTGACGAGGACGACTTGTACGCCAATGCACATAAGATCACACTACGGAGTAGTGATAGCGGCGACGAAGAGCACACCGCCTCCGTCCACGAGATGTGCGACGAGTATTTCCACTATTTGCTGTAGCTAGCACCTAAAAACCATATCAAAATACTGAATTATGCATTTATTTGAAGGAGCCTAATTATGAATGTATTAAGTAGAATTGTTAAAGAAGCGTTTAATTTATGTTTAGTCTTGTTAATATCAACAAATACAGACATTCTAAGGGCCGTTTTCTCGAGTCCCAGTTAACATTTCTCGGAGAGATGAACCTGAAAAAATTGTTTTTCTCGTTCCTGTGAGACTTAACTCTTACTGCCCGTTTCTTATTCAGATAAATTATTTTTATATCTGGTAGTTAATTTTATCAATGTCATGTTAACTTTTGTAATTGACTTAAATAGTGGTTTCGGAAAAGTTAAATATCTCAATGACACGATGTCTTATTTAACTGGATACACTTAACTAGAAGCCAAGTTCTAGTTAAATTTCGCGTGATAATGGGCTCTGCCCAGATATATCATTTGTAAAACGAACTTCACAATGAGAAAACGAATTTTCTCTGAGAGGTAACAAACTGGATCCTTAACATGCGTTGAGAAATTGGCCCTTAGAAAATAAAAGAAATTATTTGTTAGTTTTACTTGTCTTTATTTTGACGTCTTATTTCGACTTCAACATCGTACAGGATCTTTTGTGAGAACCGAAAATTTCATTTCTATTATCATCTTACCAGGCTTCAGTCACAAATCCGAGAAGTTTTCAAACCCCCGATAAAAATACAAGTACAAAGACCTTATTTGGTGCATCTGCAAACAGCATTGACATGGCTCATGGATTCAGCGACTGCTGGGTCCCTACTGACCCCGACGTAGAGCATGATGGAGGCCACACACACAACCAAGTCTGGTGTCGATGCGCACATAGTGAAGGCGGCCACGGTTATTCCTGGCAATGGGAGGCCACAGGACAGTCGGATGCTTTGGTCACTGATAGGAACATCCTTTTTCATTCTACCGGTAGAAATTACACTACCATTGTAAAAGGAAAACAGTCCCTGGAACCGGGCATGGTGCATTATTGGGAGATGTGTGTTACGTCTCGTATATTCCGCCCAGATGTGGTAAGTCGATTCGGGCTATCACCGTTTTTCAATCGCAGCTCTGTTTTACTGATAAGATGGATAAACCAACTTCAATCAGTCCTATCTTTGAATTGCAACCAGCTTTTAATTTCCTCTTTTCAGGTGCTTGGTATCGGTACGCAGAACGTTAGCCTTGGACAGTGTGCCATCAGAAATGTTTCGGCTTTGGGTAGCAATGATCATTCCTGGGGTCTCACGTTTTCCGGACGGATTCAACACTGCGGCGAGCAGCTGCCCTACTGGCAAAATATCCCCCATGGCTGTCTAATTGGAGTCTACTTGGATCGTTCTCGAGGCCACTTGGAGTTTTACCTAAACCGAAAGGGATTAGGAGTGGCCTACACCAATGTGCCCGTGGATCCGAGCGTAAAGATATATCCAATGGTTTGCTCCACGGGACCGATAACTGCGATAAGGCTTAACAACTGCACGTCAGTGCACGATACCTTACAGCTTCGATCCTTTCAGGCATTGGCAAAGAAGCAACCGGATCAGGTCTCCATACTTCGCCAAATTCCGGGATTCAGGGCGATCCTTAAATCCTACTGGTTTCTGTATCTCTTATTTCATTACTTCGAATAACCTGGATTTTCTTCAAAGAAAATGTACCTTAAATCTAAAAAATCCGTCCCACAACTTATCCTGTATTGTATACGGTTAATTTATGTTATGTATGCATTTATTTTAAAGCACGTAATTATACAATCAAAAGAATTTGGAGAAATAATGGTTGTGTGCGTAAATAATTGAAATTGAACTTAAGACGAAAACCTACAACTAGGAAAGATAGATATATAAAAGTGATAGCCTGATAGGGAGGTTAGATGGTTAAGGAAACCCTTAAGTTAGGGTTGCAATAAGCATCGTCCTCGAAAGTGTTTGAACTTAAACTAACTAAAAATCAATTGCCCATGCCTTCGACATCCGACGATCCGCGCTTGAAGATCACTCCCAACGGTAGCTAGTCCATGTCATCGTCGTCGTCGTCTGAAATAGTGTATTTCTTCTGAGACCGCTTGCGACGCGTCTGTTTCTTTGAAGTGGTGGCCGCTCCGCTGCCCACATTTGAAGATGATTGCGTGGGCGTGGCCGGGGCACTGGCCAGAGATTTGTTTAGTTTGAGCTTCATTTTAACAGCAGCCGCTGAAGTGGTGGCAATCTCCTCGTCGTCGGAGCCGTCATCCCCGCCATCGTCGTCGTCATTGTCCGAGTTATCCGAGCCCCCGCCGTTTCCATGTGCTTCCCCCGTATTTTCTCCTGCCGCCACTGCGGCTGCATCCGCCGCAGATGTTACCCTCTGCCTGGCGCCAACGAATACCTTTTGCAAGGCAATCGAATCTAGGTAGATCAGGGAGGCCTCTTCGTTGTAGATCTGTGCATTCTGGCACAGCTGCATAAAGTCCTTCTCCAGCTCGTTGAGATCGGCATACTTGCAGTCCTCGATGCGCTGCAGGATTTTCTTGATGTCCACTGGTCGCTTGATGATCTCGTAGTAATCGGGCAACCGCTGGCGCGACGGCAACTTCATGAATGGCTCTGACAGGGTGCGTCCATCCTGGTTGTGCTTAATTACCGCGCTCATAATCTTGTGCATCTGCTTCTTAGATCGCTTGTCCAGGTTCTGGCGTCGGCGCCGCTTCAGGATCATCGAATCGTCGTCTGACTCCTCCTTTCGATTCTTTCGCTTTCGTCGCTTCCGCTTGGAATCGTCTTCCTCCTCCTCCTCGTCGAACTCGGCGCCATCGTCGATAGCTTTCAGCCATTCCTTCTCCGTCAAGCTGTCCGTGTAGTCCACCTCCTTTCGCTGCCGGGAACCTCGGCCTAGATTAAAATAGTTCCACGGTTAGATAACGTTTTGAACAAATGAAAGCACTAAAACTCACCCAGAATGGTATCCTCGTCGTACTGATAGTGAAAACGCTCTACCTCGTCGTCGTCCTTTGTCAACCAGTCTGGTAACTCGGACTCATCGATAAGACGTTCCCTCCCCGGATGGATCTCCTCATCTTCCTTCTTGCGCTCCACATCCATTCGCTTAAAGATCTCGATCTCCTCCTCGCTGCGAGCAATCATCATGTTGATCATTTCATCATCCGGCACCTCATTTTCCTCCTCCTCTTCGTTGTCGTCCTGATGCAGAATCGTTTGGAGGAACTGCTGCCGCTCGCTACCCGTCGACTTTTGATCGAACATACCAGCTTGAATAACCTTCTCGTCCATGTTCAGCTTGTATCTGGCGGCAGCCAGGATCCGCTCTTCCACGGAGTTGACTGTCATTAGACGGAGAACGCGAACCTCGTTCCGCTGACCAATACGATGGGCACGATCCTGCGCCTGCAGATCCTGGTGAGGATTCCAATCGGAGTCGAAGATTACGACAGTATCGGCGGTCTGTAGATTAAGACCCAAACCACCGGCTCGTGTGGATAGCAGAAAGACGAAAACGTCCGACCCCTTGGCGTTGAACTTGCGCAGCAGTTCGCCACGATCCTCGGCCTTGGTGGTACCGTCCAGTCGAAGATAGCCGAATTGGCGCCATCCCAGGTAGTCTTCGATGATGGTCATGCACTGGGTCATCTGACAGAAGAGCAGCACGCGATGGTTGGTGGCCTTCAGCTTGGGCAGGATGCGGTCGAGCAACTCGAATTTTCCAGAGACGCGATACAGATCGGGTCCTGAAATCAAAAATTAGACTTTATTGATAAACCATTCAAGTTCTAACCCAAAAAGAAAATTTAAAGAACATAATTAATAACTATAATATAGCAATCAATATCTTCAAGTGTTATAGTTAAAAAGCATACCTATAATTATTGCATTGCATAACATTTTAAAATGAATAAGAGCAACTTACCAGACACCACTCCATGGCCTCCAGTGTGGTCGCAGTACTTCTCCTCGATGTGCTGGAACATAAACGGATGGTTGCACAGCTTGCGCAGTTGGACGATCGTGTTCATCAACGCCTTGGCGCCGCCCTTGCCATGCTTGCCCTTTTCGGATCCGTCGGTGAGCAGGACGCCCTTGCTCTGCATGTGCTTGTAGAGAACCCGCTGCAGGGCGGACATGTCGCACTTGATGATGTACTCCACCTTGTCGGGCAGCTGGTGCTCCACCTCCTTTTTGAGACGTCGCAGCAGGAAGGGACGCAGCACCTTGTGCAGACGGCGAATGATAAGGATGGTCTCCTCCTCGTTGAGCTCGACTTTCTCGCCCGTGGTGGCAAACGGGGCATTGAACCACTGCTCAAACGTGGAGCAGGACTTGAAGATTGAGGGCAGCAGGAAATTAAGTAGCGCCCACAACTCGGGTAGTTTGTTTTGAAGAGGCGTACCCGTAAGTAGCAACCGATACGGAGCAATGTAGTGCGTATTCAGAACCTGGGTGAGTTTGCAATGGTGGTTTTTCATGCGGTGACCCTCGTCGATGATCATGTACTTCCACTGGATCTTGGCTAGCACTGCTTTGTCCTTGATCACGTACTCGTAGGTGGTCAACAGCACATTAAACTTGGTGGCTCGCATTTGGTTTTGCAGCAGTCGCCTGCCTTGCGGACTGCCCTTGTAGCTGACCACGCCCACTGCCGGCGCCCACTTCTCGAATTCCAGCACCCAATTGGGCAAGGTCGAAAGTGGAACGATAATCAAGTAGGGACCCATAACCTTTTTCCGATCCATCAGGTAGGTCACCAGCGAAATCGTCTGAATGGTTTTGCCCAAACCCATTTCATCGGCCAGAATGCCATTCAGATTGTTGTTGTAAAGCGAAACCAGCCACTCCAGGCCCTTGATCTGGTACTCCTTGAGCGAACCGTTTACCATGATGCTGGCCTGCTCGACAACCTTTTCGTGAATTGTGTGAGCGATGCTGTAGTATGTCTGCTCCTCCGTTCTGTACTCATCGTCCTCCACCTTGGCCTTAGTAATCAGATCCTTGGGATCATCATCGCTGCCCGTCGCCGCCGCCTTGTCGGTGACATCCTCCGTGGTCATTGGCTGCTCCTCCACCTTGGGTTTATGGTCCTCATTGCTGCCGCAGCTATCCTCTTCGTCGTCGATCCAATCCCAGCCGGGATGCATGTTCAGCCAGCGGTGCAAGTGCTTCAGCATGGGAGCATCATCGCCGGTGAGCTTCTTGCCCGTACATTGCTCCACCACATGCACACGCATATCGGCAACAATGCTGCCCTCGTCAATGCCTATGTACTCGCCGCTCATCAGCAGCTCCTTTTTGAACAGTAGCAGACGCTTGCCCTCCTCCTCTTTCTTCTTCATCTGGTCATCCTTGTGCTGCTTTACCATCTGAGTGAGGTTGCTAATGTACTCATCCGTCTGAGACAGCAGGAAGGCCAATCGCTTGTCCTTCTTCTGATCAATCAGCTTTCGGTAACCCTCCTCATCCTCGGCCATCAGGCGTCGCATACGTTCCTTCTCGATGCGCTCTTGTTCCTTCTTCTGCTCGCGCTCCGCATTCGCGTGGTGGTTCATTACTGCCTTATTCATCCTGGCAAGCTGGGCCTGGTGGAGAGAATTCATTAGTTATCTCTCTCGTAACTTAATTGTAGTCCACTTACCTTGTTATTCCTGTGGAACTCCCTTAGATCCTTGCCGTGCTGAAGCACCGCGGCCAAGAACTCCAGATGCTTTTGCCGGCGTTTCCGTTCGGCCTCAAGTTTCTGTTGCTTCTCCAGCTTCTCAGTGGCTCGCGCCTCTCGCAGACCCTGCCGCTTGGTCCTCTTGTAGAACTTAATGTTTAGCGCCGTCTCCAACGTGGTATCTCTTCTCGTGCACTGGACAAACTCCATTCGCAGCTGTCGCTGGAAATTTAAAACCCTTAGGGCCCTCAACTCGATGGCTGCTTGCAGACGCAGATCCTCCGACATGGTGGCCGGCAGACGCTGTAACTCCTGCATGCGCAACGAAATCCTGGCTGCTATTCGGTTCTCCCTTTCCTGCAGCAATGTGATGGGATCCAGACCCACGGGCTTGGCCACCGTTGTAATGCGATTGGGTTTGGGCATGGGCATACCGGCGGGTGGCACCTGTCGCGGAGGACCTCCTCCCGGTTGAGGGACCTGACTGCCAGGCGGCATTCCTGGCAGTGCACCCCTCACTTGCGGCTGCATTGGCGAGGCTGGTATCAATGGCTGTACTCCGGCGGATCCCATGCTCAGGGGTTTGCCTCCGTTTGGCAACTGATGCTGCAGTTGCTCCGGTGGCGGGGGCTGCGGTTGCTGTTGTTGCTGTTGCGGCGGCTGTTGCTGCTGCGGTATGGGCGGTGGTCCTCCCACCTGAGGCGGCTGTGGTGGCAAAGGCTGTCCCTGCTGCATGTGTGGCGGCGGTGGAGCTACCTGCATTTTCTGACCAGGAACTGGCGGCCCATAAGGACTGCTGGCAGGTGGCGTGGAGCACTGAGGCGGTGTTCCTGCTGATGGAGGCGGTTGTTGCTGTTGTTGCGGCTGCACGGGAGGCTGACCTGGATGTTGGCCACCCGGCGGCGGTCCTCCTGGTGCTCCAGGTGGCCCAATCGGAGGTCCTGGCGGTGGCTGTTGCTGTGCCGCCTGCAGAGCCTGTTGCATCTGCATGGATATCGGCTTGTTCCTCGCCAGCAACCGATAGGCAGTGATCTGTGTGCGCAACAGGTTCACCTGATTGCCGTTGAGGTGCTGGTGCTTAGAGGTTGCCCGCATCGCCAGAAGCTGGGAGTAGCGAGGATCTTCCTGCAGGCCCTTCTCCTCCATCGAATCAATGGCTCGCTGGAGTGCATGAAGGTTTTCCTGACTGGAGCGCTCTGGAGGCGGAGGCCCACCGGGTGGGCCACCAGGCGACACTATGCAGGGTTGCGTGGGAGCCTGAAAAGAGGAAAGCATTTATAAGAATTTTATTAAGGTGCTATCAATTGTAAATGATTTTATCATGAAGTTTCAACAAAATTAACAAAATTAATAAAACCAAAATTGTGATATTTTATTGTAGATGGTATGATGAAATCTGCATGGCTAAAGGTCTTGGCCAGACTTCCCAATTTAAATTATGTAAGTTCTAAGATAAATCACTGCGATTTCCATTCTGTACAAAAGCTAACTTCATGAGCAAATAATTTAAAAAAGCTCCCAGAATCTCAGTTAGAGAATGTCAGTCAGTGAACCTAGTTACTGGGCAAAAAACCCGTTCCACTGTTGACTGTGCTCAGTACTTGATTCAGTCAAGACGAAATCGGTATAGACGCAATATACGGCATATAGCATATAGTGAGATAGCAAAGATAAGTGAAGCGAAAAAAGAACAGAGATGGAAGTCAGCAAATCACAGATCGAAGAGCTCTACGACTTCATTTATCCGCTGGCCGTAAGAGCTGGGGAAATCCTGCTGGAGGGATATCAAAATGCAGGAAAGAAGGTGGACCTCAAGGACGGAGAATTCTTCAATGTAGTGACTTCCTATGACAACCAGATCGAAGAGTTTCTCATGGAGAAGATACTGGCCAGCTATCCGGATCACAAGTTTATTGGAGAGGAGGATACCCACAAAAATAACAATGTGACCAAAGAGCTGACCGACGCTCCCACATGGATCATAGATCCCATCGATGGTACCTCCAACTTCATCAAACAAATTCCTCACGTCTCGGTTTCAATTGGATTGTCCATTCAGAAACAGATTGTCTTGGGTGTGGTCAACAATCCGACCCAGAATAAGCTGTATACGGCGAAATTGGGACAGGGAGCCTTCTGCAACGGCAAACCCATCCAGGTGAGCAGCTGTGAACACATCAATGATGCCAATGTGGCATATGAGGTCTGTTTGCTGCACGCTCCAAAGATCCGGAATAAACACATCAAGAGAATCTACCATGTGGGATCCAATGCCAGGAGGTGGTTTAACAAGTATAAAACTGTTGCTCCATTTCATTTATTTCGAAAATCCTTTTCAGACTCCTGGCCTATTCAGCTGTGGTGGATTCCCTTTGCATGGTGGCTGCTGGAAATTTGGATGCCTTTCACATCGAGGACATGTATCCATGGGATTGTGCAGCTGGTTACTTGCTCATCCGTGAGGCCGGTGGAGTGGTCACTCATCCATATGGCGGACCCTTCGATATCATGAAGCCGGATTTGATCTGCGCCGGAACCGAGACATTGAGAGCTGAGATAGAGCAACTCATTCGAAAGGCTGATCAGGAGAAGCATGTGGGTGGAGAGTGAGTTTGTAAATCTAAAGAGCTTTTGCAAACAAGAATATAACCTTTATATTACCAACATAAAAATGAGTCTTATTTAGAGGAGGTACCGAGGTCATCATGCAAAAACAACTAGACCTTCTATATCCGTCGTGTTAGCAGGGGGAAAAGTTTGTAGGGGTAAAGATAAAGCACCTGAAATTCAACATTCATAAGCAACTGGATCGTCTAGATCTGTTGTGTTAGCTCTACGTTTTGAATGATAATTAAAAATAAAAATTAAAAAAAAGTAAATTCGGCAACTTATCAAACACTTTATACACCAACAATGCTTATATTTATCATTACATTGCTTATGTATATAAAACTACAATACTTGTATGAAAAAAAATTATATTAGAATTCTCCTGTTGATTTATGAATGTATTTCCTACATTGCCTATTAAAACTTTTAACACTTACCTTAACCTTATTTTTTATAAGTTTGGGAAATACCAAAGTTCATATTCATGTATATGATTCTTATCACCATGATATGATTCACAAGCATTCTTGATTTTTAATCAATAACATTTTAATTGATTCTCTAAGAAATATGTGATTCATAACATATAACTATATTCCCACAGGAATACTTTGATTATAATTATATATAAATTTGTTTCGGGAAATAGTGTTATGTATAGCACTACAATTTTCTTAATTTTTAAATAAAACATATCAGGTTATCATCAGTTGCTTGGAATGGGAAATGGTGAATGTTAAAATTTTCTACTGCGATTTTTGATTTTAAACGTCAAACTTAACGCTCTCCTTACCCTGGACCAAAAACAATAAACTAATTTGAACAAATAAATACTATATTTACGGTAGACTAATTGGTTAAGAAATTCCTAGTAGTTTACTTAAAATAAAAATAATAATATTAATTTGCGTTTGCTTCTATTTTGTTGTCCACCGTTGTATTAACACTCCCACGAATCCGAAACAATAGGAACTCTATCGCACTCTCCGATATGTCCAAAGTTCTATTGCACCGAAGAAAGCTTCGGTCGAAAGCTCTCCTCTCGCGACGCATTTTCTACAGCTGATTTGCTATTCGCATTCAGTTCTACCTCTCAGTTGGCAATCAACAGAAACAGCGATGAGTTCCCCGGTCAGCGAGTCCAAGCTCAAGGAGTACTACGATGTGGCCATGAAACTGGTCCTCAAGTGCGGACCTCTGATGCAGGAGGGCTACCAGAAGCCCAAGACGGACTACAAGGTCAAGGCGGACTTCTACGACCTGGTCACCGTTTATGACAAACAGATTGAGGATATCCTAACCGAGGGATTGGTGGCGGCCTTTCCCGAATCTCTAATCATTGGCGAGGAGGAGTCGGCAGCCTCGCACCGCCAGGCGGAACTGACGGACGCGCCCACCTGGATCATTGATCCCATCGATGGCACCACCAATTTCATCCACCGCATTCCACATTGCTGCATTTCCGTGGGTCTGGCCATCAACAAGGAGCTGGTGGTGGGCATCATCTACAACCCGCCGGCAAATGAGCTGTTCTCCGCCTACAAGGGCCATGGAGCCTATCTAAATGGCCAGCCCATCCACACATCCAAAGTGACGACGGTAAGAGAGTGCTTATATAATCCGGGAGCAACAAAAAATAGCGACAAACAAGATAAACGAAATTTAACAAATAACCGTGCATGTCATTTTGCCTGCACTCAGGTTTATGTGCACGGTGGAAAAATACGGGTTTATCTTAAATGGACATTTCGATAAGAAGTGATTTGACATATCCGTTACACGGAAAATGCTCTGTCATATTTTATGAAGTAAATATGTTAAAAATAATATTTTATCAGAATCATAATTTATCTTTTTTTTAAGACTTGAAAGTATTCCATGATATACCAACCACACCTCTAAATATTTTTATACCAACAACTTTCCTATTTTTTTATAAGGCAAAATTGTTTTATCTACACACAGTGTAGAACATATACATATGTCCAAAACATGGTAAAAAAAAATTCGATTTCCTTATACATTTTATTGTCTGTATCCGGGAGAATAGTATTTATTAGCATTCCCCTATATACAATGCTCTTCTTAAACCGCTCCCGCTCAATTAAATTCCCCTTTTCAGATCAACCAGGCGGTGATTGCCTACGAAATCTCCCTGATCCACGCCGCTGGAGTGAGAGACAAGAATGTGAAGCGACTGTACAAGATGGCCTCGAGTGCCACGGGAACCCGCTGCTTTGGAAGTGCAGCCCTGACCCTTTGCTACGTGGCCACTGGCCAGTGCGACGCCTATCATGTAGAGGACCTAAAACCCTGGGACATTGCTGCCGGAGCCATTATCCTGACCGAAGCCGGCGGCACTGTTTGTCACACCAGCGGATCCAAGTTCGATGTGATGAAACCCGATTGTGTATGCGCCTCCACGTCGGAGTTGGCCAAGAATGTGATTAGCCTTATCGAAGAGGCCGGCCAGATTACTGAGTACACATTCAAGTAAGGATTTTAACTGCTTATATCAGTATGCAAAGTCAGTATCTACATTTATCATTTGCAAATCAGCTGTAAACTATTGTAATCGTGAGAGATTAAACAGAATATTCCAGTATATAAAAACAATAAAAACGACTCATATCTCAGAGCAGAGAACCACTATATCTGGATAAAGCTCGCAAAAAAAGCTTTGCCATAATCATTTCACAGCTGATTCGGGAAAAATTGTAGTTCCCGAACTGATCAGTCGATAGTCGGAACATGAGTTATAAAATTGGGGAAGAAAAACTTCGCGAATACTACCAGGTATGCCTGGAACTGGTAAGGAAGTGCGGCCCTCTCTTCTTGGAGGGTTTCCAGAAACCAAAAACGGATTACGAAGTGAAGTCGGCTTTTTATGATTTGGTCACGGTGTACGACAGGCAGATAGAAGCAACTCTAACTGAAGGTCTGCTTAACGCCTTTCCGGAATCAAAAATAATAGGCGAGGAAGCTTTGGCAGACGCCACAACCCAACCGGAACTGACCGATGCCCCCACTTGGATCATAGACCCCATTGATGGAACTAACAACTACGTGCGAAAGATCCCCCATTGCTGTATCTCCGTGGGTCTCACCATTAACAAAGAGCTGGTGCTGGGGATTGTGTACAATCCACCGGCAAACGAGTTGTATTCAGCTTGGCAAGGTCACGGAGCTTTTTTAAATGACCAGCCTATTGAAGTTTCTAACGTAAAGGAGGTATGTGTGGGAAGAGTGATGAAATAAACTCATAATCTCTTAAAACTGATAAGATACGCTCTGATTAATAAGAGGTTGGACATGTTTTATAAACTACAACTGTTTTGTTTAGAAGTAATGTTAAAATCAACCAACTATAAATGTATTTGTCAAAACAAACACGTAGTACCAAAAAAAACATTCATTTTCCTTAAAAAG
Source organism: Drosophila suzukii (assembly GCF_043229965.1). NCBI lineage: Eukaryota > Metazoa > Arthropoda > Insecta > Diptera > Drosophilidae > Drosophila > Drosophila suzukii. The sequence continues at coordinate 21,564,649 of NC_092082.1, read as the reverse complement.
TTATATGTATCAATGACAAACGTTTTTTCCTACTGGACTTGAGAAAGTAACCCACGTGATATTTTAAATATTATAGAGATCACATTTGATATAATTTTCTTACGTATTTTCTAATAAACCAATTAAAAATCTAAAACCAATAAATTGTTCTTAGCTTTCAAACTGATAGCAGATTGGCAACCTAACTCTTGGAATAAATAAACATTAAAAAAGCATTTTTCAGAAATAATATAGACAAGTTCAATTACAGATAAACCAAGCTGTGGTAGGCTATGAGATCTCCCTAATCGTGGTGTCCAATGGGCGGGACAAAAACGTGAAGCGCCTCTACAAGCTGGCCTCAAATGCCACTGGGTGAGTGACCCACAGAACTCTGATCTTTTCCTCATAATTTACACTGCATTCGGCTATCAGCACTCGCAGCTTTGGGTGTGCAGCTCTCACGATCTGCTACATAGCAGCCGGTCGATGCGACGCCTATCATGTGGAGAATCTTAAACCCTGGGATCTGGCTGGTGGTGCCGTAATCCTCAGGGAAGCTGGTGGTATCGTCTACCACACCAGCGGAGCAAAGTTTGATGTGATGAAGCCCGACTGCGTGTGCACCTGTTCTGAAGGATTGGCCAAAAATGTAATCCAATTAATAGAGGAGGCGGACCAGATCGTAGACTATACTATCGAATAAAAAGGAACTACCTAGGATTTGATAGAACGAAGTGTACAATTGTCTATTAACAAAAATAAAGGTAGTAAATTAACCCTAGTCCAATAAAAATGAACAGATGAACCTTTTGTGTTTGATTCAATGGGTTGAAAAGTTTAAAAAAAAAAAAGATACAAAAACATACAGAACAAAAATATTTATGAATAAATTTCATATTTCCTCAAATGAACACAAAAACCAGATTTTATTGTTACATTGATCAAATGTAGGCTTAATAAGCGGAAGTCCAAAGGGAATACGACAAACGTACCGATAAATTTTAGCACAAAACCCCGCTTGCAAGGTCTTTTTGACAATAATAACTTGCAGACCGATATTATAAATCACACAACAAGGACTGGAAGCGGGGAAAAATGCTGATAAAAACCGGTTTACAACTATTTGACTACACCGGCTGCCTGGTGAGATAAAGACTCTGTCTATTTGTGTACATCAAACAAATTTAGATAAAACAGAGGAAGGCTGCCAGGTGAGATGCCAATTTTAGTACCGGCTATGGGGCGCTGTCGCCGCGATCATAAAACGAGATGCAGGCAAACAACAATCAGAGAACGAACGTATTGCTGAATGTAACCAAATCGAAGCAAAGCTCCAGCGCCAGCCAGACGAAACAACCGGAGCGAGGAACTACTTCCAGACGGGCACAATTTCTATCTGATTAGTTGGCACCGCGAGCTGAGCAACAACGGATCGTTTTTGCCGAAGGTATTCGCACAGAAGCAACATGGCAGAAGTAACTCAAGCGGAAATCGAGGAGCTGTACAGCTTCATCCATCCCCTTGCTATCGAGGCGGGCGAGATCCTAATGGAGGGCTATGAGATGGCCAGCAAGAACGTCTCCATCAAGGGGGATTTCTATGATGTGGTCACCGACTATGACAACAAGATCGAAGACTTTCTCATGGCCAAGATATTGGCCAGCTATCCTGGTCACAAGTTCATCGGTGAGGAGGCGACGGCCAAGAACAACAATGTGTCCGGGGAACTGACGGATGCTCCCACCTGGATCATAGATCCCATTGATGGAACTTCAAATTTCATCAAGCAGATCCCACACGTTTGTGTATCGATTGGTTTGTCCATCAACAAAAAGATTGTGGTGGGGGTGATTAACAATCCTGTCCAGAAAAAGCTCTTCACAACCAAATTGGGCCAAGGAGCCTTTTGCAATGGTAAGCCCATCCATGTGAGCAACTGTGAGAGCGTCAAGGATGCCAATGTGGCCTACGAAGTGTCCCTGCTGCACGTCCACTCGGTGGCCAACAAGCACATCAAGAGGATCTACCATGTGGGATTAAACGCTAGACGGTGAGTGATAAATGTTTTTAATTACTTATGTCTTAGATGGGGAAAACAATGTGTGCATAGCTTTTATATGGCCCAAAAAGTTCAAGTTATATCTTAAAAATAAAATGTCAAAACTCGACTCACAAAAAAAACAATTGCGAAAACAAAAAAATAAATAGGAGTACAAAACAATTAACCTGTTCAAGCTCTCTATAAAGCTTCAATCGTATGTGGTTCCAATTTAATTAAAAGAGTCATGCAAAGTGTATATCTATAATTTGCATGCATACGAGTATACACAGCTGCGATCAAAATATTAGGCGTATTTAAACGATATATAAAAATACATTAAAGAAATAAAATAGGAATCTTTTCCAGCATCCTTGTTTAAGTAAAATATTTAAATATTTTTTGAATTAAAATTATAAAATTTTTTAATATTGAAATATTATTTTTACGTGTTATACAAAACTAAAGAGATATTAAAAAACTATAATAACGTGTTATGCCTATCGAACCACTCCTACGCGTTCTATTTCTTTAAATGATCCTGGAAATATTTTTAAATTAATCCTGTACTGTAACTCCCATTTACCCCCAGGCTTGTGGCCTATTCCTGTGTGGTGGACGAGCTGTGCATGGTGGCTGCTGGCAATTTGGACGCCTTCTACATCGAGGACATGTATCCCTGGGATTGCGCAGCCGGATCCCTGCTAGTGACTGAGGCGGGGGGCGTGGTAACGCATCCCTTTGGCGGACCCTTCGACATAATGAAACCAGATCTCATCTGCGCCGGAACCGAGAAGTTGCGCAAAGAGATCGAGGACCTGTTGCGCAAAGCCGACCAGGAGGAGTCGGTGGGGGGCAAGCCAGTGCAGAAGTAATTAGAAACCTAATAACTAACCTTGGCAAAAACGATCCAAAATAAAAAGCTTGAGTTCTGGGTAACCATCACTTTATCTTTAGAAGCTTTGCGAATGGAAAGCTTTTAGATATCACCCCCCACTTTGATCGCCGGCAGCTGGTAGACACGACACAAAAAAAAAGGCGGGAAAGCAAATGACTCTCAGTTCTGCCTTTCAAAAACATTCTGTTATGATAAAGCATTTTGTTACCATAATTTTTAGCCTTAGGCTGCCAAATAAATCAAAATAAATATGAAGATGATCAATTACTTCTCAACGATTCTAGTTTCATATGTATATTCTTTTTAAAATAATTAAAACCATTTTGATATTTATATTATTTGAAGATTTTCATTAAAGGTACAAGTAAAAGATGTAAGAAGTAATAGCTTAGTTGCGGTAGTAATCACGGGTTTTAAAAAACCTTTTTGACATGTATCTAAGTAAACAAATTAATATCGATTTTAATGACATTTTTACAAAAGCAGTAATTTTGCCATTAATGAATATATTCAAATAAATCTATCTACTCCAATTTTATACCTTTGTCTTGGGCTCATTTTCTCGTCCTAGAAATCTACAACCTAGTCAACACAAAAAACTAAGTTTGAATCGTATTGAGCATAAGGACGATAAATAGACGTTAGAGCTTAACAGTTTCCTTTTTTGAAAAGCGAGGATAGAAGTATTTAGGAAGTATAATTGGTCTAGAATAAAATTGTGGGTTAGTCTGTCCCGACCAATTTAAAATGGGACTTTAGATAGCTAAATATTGAAATGTACTTTCTGTTCCAAAGTCTATGACTTGGTGTCACTTACATTGGGAGGCATTCCGTGGGTTTGGTATCCAATGGGGGACATATTCGGACCCGTCGGCGGCATCTGCATTCCCATGTGCGGACCTTTTGAGAAAACTACGGATAATTACGTGCGACTGAGGGATTTGGGGTGGGTTAGCTGAGGAACATACTCATCCCCTGGTGGTGCGGCGGCATATGGTGGCCGGGAGGACCTTGCCCAGGCGGTCCGTGCTGCATGGGGTGTCCGTAGGCGCCGGGATGGCCAGGTGGCGGAGGTCCTTGCAGCGGACCCGGCTGCTGGTGGGGATAGGGGCTGTGCGGCGAGGGGGCGGGACTCTGCGAGGGCGGGGCCATCGGACTGGGCGCCTGTGGCGGGGGCATGGGACTGTTCGCCGGAGAGGGCGAGGCCATATCTTAGCTCTTGTTCCTCCGCTTTATCCTGGGAATCCTTCGATTAATATCCGACCAACTGGCGCGGCTTTGTCTGCAAATGGAACCCACGTCAATGCACTGTATTTAAAAACAATATAGAACCCATAGCCACGATATGTAATCCAAGCACTCTTTTTGTATGCGTTTTTTTGGCACACTTTTTTGCGCAGTCCGTTGCAAACACAAAATAAACAGCCAAAGACGCGCCAAAACGGTTAAATTTAACGTCGCGCTTATCGCGCACGAAGAACGCAATAGTATTGCCCTGTTTGGGACCATAAGTATTACCTATTAGCACTGTTTTTTGAAGGTTTTCCTCACTTTTTTCAACGCGACGCGACAGCAAAACTCTAATGGCGGCCGTCTCTATAACAAAAGTCACGCAATGGTGGCAACTCTGCCAACCGGCAATAAAAGTGGGCACCTTCACCGCAGATCACTAAAATTATTTTTTAAATGTTACTTTTTAAAGTCTTTAAAAATGTTAATTAATTTGATGTAGTATAATTAAATTATCACGTTTTAAAAGTTATTTAATTTTTTTTTATTTTTAAAATATTTGTCCGATGAACGTACACTGTGACACGTCATGTTCGCGTGACCTGTGAATGGCAAAGACGAAACCATTCTCTCTGCCCAAAAAAAAGTGAAAACAAGATTATTTCGATTTTGTATTAATTGTAGCACCAAATACAATTAATTAGGTTTACACTTAAGCATTTGGAGGCAGCGCCAGCACTAGACAAAGTTCAGCCGTAATCATGGGTTTGTAGACTCCAGGAATGGAACCTCCCACTCCAGCGACACCCGGTGACGATGTCTGGTCATAAAAATCGTACGTTCTTCCTCCAGGTGGGGTGCTCAGCTACTTTCGCGGATTGCTCGGCTCCCGGGAGATGCGCATCTTGATCCTGGGCCTGGACGGCGCTGGAAAGACCACCATCCTCTACAGACTGCAGGTGGGCGAGGTGGTCACCACGATACCCACCATTGGCTTCAACGTGGAGCAGGTCACCTACAAGAACCTCAAGTTCCAGGTCTGGGATTTGGGCGGACAAACAAGTATTAGGTGAGTGGGGGATTCTGGGGGAGGGGGTTTTCATAATCTGATAGGTAAGACATGCATATAATTAGGTTACACATATTTAGAAGCCCTACGGTGATTTGTTTGTCTTTCAATTTTTAATTTAAACTTTTTGAGAAGCAAAGTTCATGTTGTTGCATATTATTTCAACCACAGATTCGACTCAAGCCTTTCTGGCTTTTAATAAGTCATTCTTATATTATGTGAGTCAGCACAGAGGACCAAAAGATAAGGGAATATGATTTGTTTGGCGTGTTTTGATAACTTTTCTTAAAAATTAGGTTCATTTTACTTATTCTTTTTCACTTCCATTTTCGTAAGTTTTCAATATTATTTACATGTGTATGTACAAGAGGCTCTTATCATTTCCAAGTAATCTTGCTTTAGTAAAATTAATAAAGTAAAAATTTCCAAATATTTGTTTAAAAAAAAACAAAAACTAACTTCAAAGCCAAAGCGTAGAAAATAAATAATCGGTTTACAATCTCTAAATCCATTCCAGACCATACTGGCGTTGCTACTACAGCAACACAGACGCCATCATCTACGTGGTGGACTCGGCGGACCGGGACCGTATAGGCATTTCCAAAGATGAGCTGCTGTATATGCTGCGGGAGGAGGAGCTGGCCGGCGCGATACTGGTCGTCCTGGCGAACAAGCAGGACATGGACGGATGCATGACCGTCGCCGAGGTGCATCACGCGTTAGGGCTGGAGAACCTTAAGAACCGCACATTTCAAATATTCAAAACGTCGGCCACCAAGGGCGAGGGACTCGACCAGGCCATGGACTGGCTGTCCAACACCCTGCAAAGTCGCAAGTAGATCCTTAGCCAGTCCCCAGCAACCCCAGTCCCCTGTGTAAAAATGTGTGTCCAAAGCATCGCCAGCTAGGAATCGTCAACAGCTTTTTCAAATTGCAAATTGCGCAAAAATCCACGAACCGAAAGAAACTTTGTAATAACTTCTAGTAATATAATTAATAAATTATAGGATTAAACAATTCAGTAATTCATGCATTGGTTACCACTCGGCCAGGCCGAATCGCATCACCCGCTTCTCCTGATTGTCCAGATCCATGCGCACCTTTTGTCGCATGTAGAAGATGGGACAATCTCTGTTGGAGCAGATCACCTCCTCGTGCAAGGATTCCTGGCATCGCTGGCACTCCGTCCACAAGCGCGAGAAGGTCTCCTCCAGTTCCCTTTTGGCCCCCACCTCTTTCTGATAAAGCTCACTCATCCGGGGCTCGCAATGTGGACACAGGCAGGCCTGCTCGTAACCTTTAGGCATCAGGGATTTGCAGCCCAAGCAGGCGGTTTTCTTCGTCATAAAACCAGCTAGTCCACCCACTTTGGATGTTACCACAGTTCGCGTGCGAGTGTGCTCTCCCTTCAACAAAATGGACTCTGCATTATCCCCCAAGATAGGTTCGAAGATTCTCAGCAGCGGCTTGGACAACTGTTGCTCCAGATAGTAGGTGGCATCGATGGGAACGCTGTTCTCCAGCACATACAGCGGATCCTCAGCCTTTTGGTAAGCTGGTGTATTCTTAGCTGCCGCACAGATCACATAAGGAACTCGATCCCCCAGCTTGGGTGCCGTGCCAGGATCTCTTTTCTTCATCTTGGCGGCCAACTCAACGTGTGCCTGTTTGGCAGCGTAGTCCGTTTTGGCCAGCTCCTTTGTTATGACCAGATGAGAGATGTCTATGCGATTACAGAGAAGATCGGCTATCACCTGCTTTACATAGGCCACTGCGCCATCAGGGTCCCTTTCGATGAGTAGTTTCTGCAGGCAGGAGTTCATCAGGTTGGCCACCAGTGGTGAGTTATCTCTCCTCACGGTTTCGATGCCCTTGCAGTCCATTTTATCGTAGGTATCCGGTCGGGTAAAATACAATCCCGCATAGCGCTTCTTGTTGATCAGGAGGTACGGATAATAGACCTTCTCGAACTCAAGTTTGATAGGATGCACGAACTTGGAACTGACCAGCTCCGCTGCTTCGCGACCTAGCTCCATACTGCGCTCCAGGGTTTTTACTCCGAAATTAACCATCACGGAGTCTGTGTCTCCGTAGATAACCACTGCATTGTTTTCGTAACCATTGGCCTGCGTGTAGTGCGACTCCACTTCGTTTTTGGTCAACTCTATCATGGTGCGGCCGTATGCAGTAACGCTGCCAGAGATTTCCAGACAGGGCAACTTTCCCACCTGAGCACCAGTGAATCCGTACACTGAATTAGCTGAAATCTTCAAAGCCAGCTGCCTACCGTCCAAAACCTTGCGTTTGAAAGGATCTGTCTCCACTTTGAGGTCATTTTTGGCGCGCTTTCTGGCTGCCAAAAGGGACTCTAGGATCTCAGGCAGCAGGCCACGACGCACCTCAGATTTCACAAAATAGTTATTGGCAGGCGTGCGCTCCACTTGGTCGTCCTGGAGGTTCTCCTGCTCCCGCAGCTTCTCGCGAGTTCCACCTAAAACCAAGGTGGTGTAGCACAAGTTGTGCGCCATCATTATACTTGGATACAGGGAGGCGAAATCCAGCGTCGAGATGGGATCGGCATAGTAGCCCCTTTTTGGTTCAATCACAGTGGCCCCTTCGTACTGTTCATCCGATCCTTGAGATGTGTAGGAGGGCATGATGAATCCCTTGGTTTTAGCCTTGCGCAGCAGTTGACTCAAAACCTTGATCTGTTGTCCACGGGTGAGCAGGGATTCCAGCGGCACTCCTGTCACCCTGGCCATTTCCATGTAGTTAACAATGGCCATCAGCTTTTCAAGCAACCTTAACGGCAGGTAGGCGTCCTTGAGGCAGTACATCGCCAAGCGGCGACGTGTCTGCTCGTCTCCGTTCTGAAGATCGGTAATGATGCTGTGATGCACATCCTCCTTTTGCTCTTGCAGGAAATGATAACTCACAGCGTTGAGTGTATAGGAGCGAAGTTTGTAGTCGCGCAGCAACACAAACAGGAGATCGAAGGGAACTCTACCCTCAAAGTTCACATACTGATTCTCTCGGCGACCCATCTGCTTGGACTGCAGCATCTGTTCCTTGATCACCGAGCGAATGTTCTTGATTCTGCCAAGATATTCGAAGTTCTTAACCTTCAAATGCGCTGCTCGATTGATCAAGTAGGGAAAGTCAAAGTTGTTAATATTATAGCCGGTCAAAATGTCCGGATCGACTTCACGGACAAATGCAGCCCACTTGTCCAGCATCTGAGTCTCCTTATCGTGGCACAGCACCTGGCTTCCTATAATGGGAGCACACTCATTCAGGGTAAAAACATTCCTGATGAAGGGCTCTCGTTCTCCCTGCCGGATCACCATATTGGCTATCTGAATGACCGGATCCATTTTGGCCTCGGGAAAGATTCCCTTGCGACCAGCGCACTCTATGTCGAACGAGAGGATGCGGAAGGGAGCCACCTTGGACCATTCGCCCTCTGGCTCGTGGGAGATGAACCTGTCGAAAGCAATATCAACTTCGATCTGGCATCGGGATTCAGGCAGAGGCTTGCTCCGGCTGTTCCTCATTCGCCAGTGCCCTTTCGGAAGCTCAATCCAATTGCAGCCCACCACTCCCGTGTCCACCATGAAGCGGATGTCAAAGTCAATGTTGTTTTCGAAGGCGCGACAGTCCTGGAAGTCGATCTCCGACATGATAACCTCCTTTTTCAGCAGACGCGAGGCGGCGGCCACGAACCTTGGCAGTGTAACGGAGATTTTGATGTATCTCTGCTTCTTGTCTCCGTTGTAACCGTGTATATTCAGCTTCTCCACCAGTTCTACCATTAACACACCCTCCTGAACATTATCCTTGTTGTTGCGGATATCGGCAATGACTTTTTGATCCAAAGCTTTCTGTAGTTTTTCGCAGTGGTGCTCCTCGAACTGCCTGGGTGCTTCTATGTAGAAGTACGGACAGAAGCCGTGAACATGGCAGCACACGGAGTTGCCCTCCATGGTGACGCCAAACATGCGGACCACCGGCACGGGTCCTATTTGGGCACCTGGCATTCCCGGCAAAGGCTGTCCCAAGTAGTTTTCCACATCCAGCTGCTGGAACTCCAAACTATCCCTTGACGGGTCAAGTTCTGGGGGCGGTGGACGGGACCAACGCTCGCTGGTCTGCTGGTTCTCGGGACCGTCGCCCATTAGCAAGGTCTGGTCCATCTCCTCTGAGTTCTCAAAGGCGGCCAGCTCCGCCTCAAAGCCCATTTCCTCATCGTCGTCTGGGTTCCTGAGGGGTAAAACTTGTAATGCCTGGATTAAACTTGTAAAGGTTTTCCTACCTGGGCTTTTTGGCCTGGCCATTAGATGTTCCATTAAACTTGCGCTTGGCGTCCATTCTGGGTACTCAAATGTCGCAAAAATCGCAAAAACATGAGACAAGATGTGCTGATGCCAAAAAAATTAGGCGCGCTTTTGCAGGTGGTTAAAGTGTTACCACTTTTGCTTAAAAAAATATACCATAAATTGCAAAACAACGGTTTGTGAAATTTGATTTACAAATATATCTTTCTTTTATAAATTAATTATTGCTGTCATTATATATAAAACTAGTGCAAAGGTCATAGTCAAACGTCGTATAGCTCTTAAGAAATTAAAATAAATATAAAGAAACCGGCATAAAAGAAATTTAACTTTTTATATTTTATGAATTGTATTGTTAATGTATTTATTTTTTTTTAGATAGTATAAATGGTTCGAACTTAAGTTAAAAAAAAGCTAATTCAATCCGTTAAAAATAATTAACATAAAATTGGTTCCTAAAATGTCTTAAAAATACCACAGCTGCACTTTAAAAAATACCGAAAGAGTTGTGAAATTCCCCGTGGCAGTGCTGGAAAACGCGCCATTCAGTGCTATCAGCTTGTATCGTACCACCAAAATCGCTTGTAGTCCTCCTGAATTGGCAGGTAAAACGCATTAAACTGATTACCGCGATAGCCGTGCCGTCACCTGGAGATCCTTCCGAGAAAGGTGTCCCGCGATACGGAGGAGAACGCAGCTGCCGAGGAAACCTGCGGTGAAAATGACAAACCTGTGAATTGCCCGAAACAGTGCCTGGTGGGGGTGTCTCTCCTGCTCTCTCCCTCTCTCTCTCGCCATCCGCTCGACTCAACTCGCCTCACCCCTCTCGCTTGCTCGCCCGCTGGAAGGAGGGGGATGGACGGTTAATGTTACGACGAGCACATCGCAGTGTGAATCACGTTTGGACGACCCCAAGGGAACGGGAACCCAGAGAAGCCAGCGATGTACCAGAGTGCCTGCCAGGCGGCCACCACGGGCTCCTGTGTCCCGGGAACCGGCCAGCAGCCGGACAACGAGCGACAGTCGGCGCTGATCGCCCAACAACCCCCCACCGCGCCCGTGGAGCCCGACTATAGTGGCTTCGATATCGTTAAGGCCACCCAGTACGGGGCCATTGCCCGCGTCCGGGAGCTGGTCGAGTCCGGGTGGGATGTCAATCAGCCGGACAGCGAAACGGTCACCCTGCTCCACTGGGCGGCCATCAACAATCGACGGGACATCATCCGGTACTTCCTTGAGAAGGGCGCCACCGTGGACGCCGTGGGCGGGGAGCTGAACGCCACGCCCCTGCACTGGGCCACCCGACAGGGACATCTCGGTGCCGTCGTCCTGCTCATGGCCGCTGGCGCAGATCCGAGGATCAGGGATGCGGAGGGCTGCTCCTGCATACACATCGCCGCCCAGTTCGCGCACACTGCTCTGGTGGCCTACTTTATAGCGAAGGGCGTAGACCCTGATCTCCAGGATCGAGGCGGAATGACGGCGCTGATGTGGGCAGCATGGAAGGTGAGTTTGTTTCTGGGAACGCTGATACCACACTTTTAAGTGGTACATATTACGAATTTGTAAAACACATTCCTCTTTTGGTTTATCATTTAATCTATAAACATCTGGAATAATAAGAAAGTCTTGAATGGCACAGTTTAACTGAACTCTTTTATTCATTTGGGAGATTGATTAATGTATAATTATTCTAGGAAATACGCAATGAATGTGTAATATAAGATAAGAATTCAAAAATAAAATGCCATAGAAATTATGTTGAAAATGTCAAATTCTAAAAGAATGAATAAGCCATAAGTTTTTGTTTAGAAAGCTATATGTACGCATATTTTAGACAGAGGAAGTCTTTCTTAAAGCCCTATTTCTAAATGATGTTAGCTTAAGATATTTTAAATATTCGGCGTTACTAATGATCTAATTTTTAAAGGTTTGTGCTCTGGATCCCGTGCGCTTGCTGCTGACCCTCGGAGCCAACCCCGCCATGGTTGATTATACGCATGGAAACACGGCCTTGCATTGGGCCATCCTGGCACGCAATGCCACGGCCATTTCCACACTGGTGCTCAAGTCGAAGGCCTCGCTGGATGTGCCCAATCTGCGGGGCGAGACGCCGCTCTCGATGCTGGAATCCCAGACGGGAGCAATTTGGATAGGGGCCAAGGTGATGGACCGCGTGAAAGAGGCGGCGCTCACCTCGCAGCAACGGCGATCGCTGGTCTCCAAGCTGCGGCACGACAAGCGCCTGAGGTGGTGGTCCATGGTGGCATGTCCCTTCACTGCTTTCTATCTGGCTGGCATCGTGTTCACCGTGAACACGCTGTACATCATCAAGTTTTTCCTACTGGGCTGTTTGTACGCCATATTCCACACGATTGGCAAAGCCCTGTTTGATGAGCACCTGATGGCCCTACTGCCCCTGAGCGTTTACCTGGCCACCAAGGCCTGGTTCTATGTCACCTGGCTGATGTATATCGACGATGCTGTGCCGTTCACGGCCACCGTTTGCTTCCTGATCTCCTCGCTAGTCTTGTGGGTGTGCTTTCTCAAGTCATGGAAGGGAGATCCGGGCATTATTCGGCCGACCAGGGAGCAGCGATTTAAGGTAAGCACACTCTTCTTTGTTAATTAGATTAAATATGTCATTCTTATGAATAACTTAAGAGTAGTTCAATATATGTGACAACTTATTTTCCCCCATAGACCATCATAGAGCTTTCGGAGCGAGGTGGAATCGGCTTTGAGCCCGCCTCCTTCTGCTCCGGTTGCCTGGTGCGCCGCCCTATTCGGTCAAAACACTGCTCCGTGTGCGATCGCTGTGTGGCGAGATTCGATCACCACTGCCCTTGGGTGGGCAATTGCATCGGGCTAAAGAACCATAGCTACTTCATGGGATTCCTCTGGATGCTGCTGATTATGTGCGTCTGGATGCTGTATGGCGGCTCCAAGTACTATGTGAACCAGTGCAATGTGCAATTTGATGGTGAGTTAATCGGTTGATCCTCTTATGAATCCTTCTTATGTGCGAGTCACCCGCAGATTTTCTCGGTGCCATGCGGGCCATTGGCAACTGCGACGCCTGGGTAGGCTGGGTAATGGGTAACGCCCTGCTGCACATGTCCTGGGTGATCCTGTTGACGATCTGCCAGACATATCAGGTGATTTGCCTGGGAATGACCACCAATGAGCGCATGAACCGCGGACGGTATCGCCACTTCCAGGCCAAGGGCGGCCACAGCCCCTTCACACGCGGTCCCATCCAGAACCTCGTGGACTTCCTCGAGTGCAGCTGCTTCGGATTGGTTCAGCCAAAGCGGGTGGACTGGATGAACTACTATGACTACGATGCCCAGACGCATCAGACCATCGAGAAGGAGCCGCTGCTGAGCGTGGACTGCCCAGATGGAATGGCTGGCGAGCACCAGTACGTGTAGGATAAGTCCTATCGGGATGCGAAGACGCTTCAGATGCCCATCGCGCATGTTTAACAACCGACACCAAACGCTTTAGATAGTCCGCTAATGCTTTTTCTCTTTCCCAAAAAACCCACCCGTTTCATTTCCCTCAACCATTTTAATTGGTCCCGCTGATCTGCTGCAAAAATATATAAACCACGATTCGCGAAGAAGAATTCAACACAGCCAAGACAGAAGCGTCATCGCTGACCGATATCGGATGGACGAGTTGGGGTCCGGGCCAAGTACGGCTACCCTTCACTTAAGTACATATTATGCATGTATTACTGTAATTACTCTGTACATTTCTGCGTATTTCTTACTCTTCGATCATAAGCCGAAAGTACACAAAACGTTTTTGTCCTTTAAAGTATTTGTATACCAAAAACCTAAATGCAATCGTAAGCAAATGAACACCGAACAAATTTACCAATGCAACCATAATCAAAACCAGAGTTTGTTTAAGCGTGCAATATTCAAGATTCTATTTCACGTACTGAGATATTAACAAATTGTAAAGCGCACACAACAAAAGAGAACACCAAATTGAAACTGTCAACGTTTTAAGGTACTTGCATGGGGTGGACTCTGAGCGAAGTTTCTCCTAGATGGAATGGATAATCCGGCATTATGTATTACAGAAAGGCAAAATTAAAGTGAAAATTCAGGAATACGTACTAATTTACGTACTTTGAGACGCTACCAGCTCTCTAGGATCGAAAACTTCGCTTCAGCAACAGCACGCAAAGACCCTTAACATTTTAACATGGCAAATACAGCGAAGACAAAAATTAACCAATCGATCCCAAGCACTAGCATACTTAAACAAATAATGAATAAATTCTAATGCGATCCAATTCTAATTATGCACTAGTCTAGTCAGAAAATCATTTAAGTAAAATGTTGAAGTGCAACTACAGCCACAAAATCGATAAAATAAATTGCATATTTATATAAACCCATATAGCTATGAAATGATCTATTTATTATGTAAAAGGAATTTCAGCAACCTGAGAACAACACGCATAGCAATGAATAAAATATGTTGTAATTGTAACACGTTACTTAAATGCATTTAAATATTAATTCAAACGAAACCTACAAACAAATTTAATACGAAGAATCGCTAAGCAAACATTTTCAACTATGTACTAAATACAGATTAAACATACAACTTTTTCGATGTATTTTGTATTTGAGATTATACAAATGGAGATGGAGACGAAGCGATTTGCTATTAAAGTAATGTATATGTTTCAAATCCATTTTGTATATTCCTTTCGCTCGCATTGCTACAAAAATAAAGCTTTCAAAAGACTATATAAATCGAACAAGATCTAACATCAAGCAAGGCCCCATAAAGCATTGCGCATATTAACGTATAAACTAAGTGTTTTTTGGCCTATTTAATGAAAAATCAAGCAAATCAACCCCATTGCCTACATCTTTAGTTTAGCGGCTAAGTTCAAGACAAATATATTTAACTAAAGATATATAAATGAATGTATTAAATAGTGTGTAGAACGATGGAAATTGTGAGCTCGATGAAGTGTATGTGTATGTGCGTTAAAAACAAATTTGAATAATAAATAGAACTTTATTCCGTATTCAAAAAACAATTTTTTTATTTATGTTATGGCTAGCAACTTATGGCCAATATGTAGTAAAAATCCTTCCTTAGTCCGGACCAGCAATGTTTATGATGCTGTACCGATTTGATCAGATCTCTATCTTGACATACTGAGGAACGCATTCCCAAGGACAATACTAAAGAATAGGCCAATCATGAGATATGTAAAGGTGTCTTGTGGTTTAAGGACCCAAGGGTGCTCAAAATGACCAGCACTCAACCAATCAAGCAGTAGCCAAGTTGGGAACAGTACCAGGCGCTAAGTAGCACCCACTGTAGATGAGAATTCAGAGCTACACTGATCCGCCAATGCAGTGTCAGCCGAACCAACTACGCAAACTGCTACCATAAGCAAAGTTTTTTGACCTACTTTAGAATATACCTCATTTCACTATTCATTACACTAGATTTCCGTGTTCCAAGTAGTATATAAGCATGTATCAATTTAAGAACAAATCAAGTATCAATGCAAGCTATAACTTATACTTTCCACCTCCGGGAATAGAGCTCGTAATCCCCACGTTAGCTTAACCTCAGCGCAGATCGCGCATCGCCTGTGGTCCGGTATCGCAGTAACCATCGTTACCATTGTCGCGCCGCGATGGTCCTGCCATCAAAGCGTCCCCGTGCGTACTTCGGTTAGGCACAAACAGAACCCATTCGCAAGGACAACACAAAAGAATAGACCAAACATGCGATATGTAATGGTGTTTCGTCGTGCAAGGATCAACAAGCTCCTTTTAGGGATAACTAAAAGTCCTTGGAAACATGTAAACTTATTACGCTGGCACTGTTCCTTGATATGCAGCTGGGTACTAGATTTGAAGGTTCTAAAGAACAGCGTACCAGGCCATAAAAATACTGTTAGGGTGTGGGAGGATTATAAAGATAAGATAATTACTACCTCCGGGTAATGCAGTAGCTGAACGATGTATGTATATGTGGTCTCAAAATGGTGGAAACAAATTAGCTATATATGAATCAATGGGTTTGCGTTAATAAATGGGCTTAAGAAAAATAAAACGAACTCCGAATTGGGTTTTAATTTGTTTTTATTGTTTGATGACATAATATTTGTAGATTTTGAAATTTAATTTTTGTTTTAATTATTTTTTGTCGACATTGATGCATTACATTTATAGGCTCACTTTAAAAATAGAATTTCTTCCCTTTTATGATAAATTAAGTTAAATGGTTTTGCTTTTATTAAAAGTAAAACATTTAAATATACGCAATCGAAACACGTTTTCCCATTTTATTTCCGTGGTTAGATGCAATCATTTGTTTAGTTTTTGCTGCGGGTGTAAATGATATACAATACATATATTATTTTAGCATTATGTTAAATTTACTTGCTTGATTGCAAAAAATATGAGAATATCGCGCGTTTGCAACGTGCCAATTTTTGTTTCCTTCTATATTATTATTTTTAGTTTAAGCAAATTAAAACACGCAAAGGCTTATGCTCTAAATAAAAGATTTGTTGCAAAAGTTAGTTGAGAAATACAAGACATAGACATTACATAGAGAATAAAAGATTGAAAGAAGATCTGGACTGGTCTGTGAGCGTGTCGTGTGGTTTGGATAGCAATAGCGTCTTTTGTCTATATAATATATTTATCAGGTGGGATTTCGGCGTGGCCAGCTTGAGCTCATATATATACTATATAATGATTGATATTTGGTCGGAGTTGAAAGAAGCTATAGGTGTTTCATCG